>NC_063197.1:4508177-4855677 GCF_017589495.1 Alosa alosa
CTGGGATAAAGATGGAGGAGAATCTGCAGAGCGTAAGAGTGCGCAGTAGAATTCAGGGCCATCCCTAATCCTCCAACCAGTCTTCCTCCTCCTCCTCCTCCTCCTCCTCCCCCTCCTCCTCCTCCTCCCCCCCCCTCCCCCCCCTCCTCCTCCCTCCTCCCCCTCCTCCTCCTCCCTCCTACTGTTGGCACTTCTTTTTTCCTCTTCCACCTCTCCTATCCAAGTCTCTCCATCGCTCTCCTCGTCTCTCACAGGAGCAGCTAGGCTGGGGGCTCCCTCTCCCTCCCTCCATTTTCTGTCAAATCATGTGCTTTTGTGTGTTGCACAGGTTGCTAAGGCTGAGAACCTAGAGAGAGAGAGGGAGAGAGAGGATTAGTCTATATGAATAACAGTGGAAGTTGAATTGAAACAAATTGAAAAGAGAGAGATTCTGAGAGGCAGAGACAGAGAAAGAGAGAGAGAGAAAGAGAGAGCGAGAGTTGCAGCAGTGCAGTGCGCAGCCAAGCGGCACTAATCCAGAGGAGGAAGACCCCTTCCAGCCAGATGAGCATCCCTGCCTTCTGTTTTTTTCCTCTCTCACTCTCTCGCTCTCCTCCCTCCCTCCCTCCCCTGCTCACGCTCTCCCTGCTCTGCGATCGGCGCTCTATCCATAATTCATCAGTAAGCTCCTGCTCCAGCCGCAGCAGAGGCAGCCCTGCTCCACGGATCTCTTAGCTCAGAACCAGTACGGGTGCTCTCTCGGTGGGCAGAAACCACCCTGCGAACAAGCCGCCCCACCGGGCCCCCTCAGCTGCAGAATGGAGAGAGTGTGTGAGCGCGTGCATGTGTGCCTGTGCCGCTGCAGCCACTGGGTTGCCAGACAAAACCGGATCGGTCCATTCGCCCGCAGCCTCCATCGCTGATCCGCCTCAGAGGGGAGAACGAGAGGAGAGAAGAAGGGATTGTTTTGTCTTCTTACTGGGGCACAAGAGGAATCCCGATCGTCTGCCTCTCTCTCTCTCTCCGTCTGGCCGCCGCGTTTTTCCTTTGATTTCCGTCCGTTTTCTCTCTTTCTGGAGGACCAGAGTGCTTCTGTCGGGTGGGCTTACGCATAGCTCCAAAATGCCTGAGGCGAACTACCTTCTCTCGGTGTCCTGGGGTTATATCAAGGTGTGTATCTGAGTGTGTGTTAGAGGAGCTTATTGGGGTCTGGGGTCAAGCAGACCCCCTTGCATGTTTGTGGTAAATGGACGAATGCTTTTCCGAAATAAGTCGGCGTAGCGTTGTGTCTATGGCACAGCAATGGCGCAGGGGTATTCTCCAATAGCTGTTGCATTGTGATGCTTGTATTTATTTATTTGTTTTTGTTGTTTTGGTGTGTTGTTGCAAGAAATGGAAATATTCTGTATTTGATTCAGATTCAGTATGATTCAGAAAGAATCAGAAAGAAGAGAATTCTGCAGTTTACAAACATATGGCATTACATGATGCGCAGTAAATATTGCTGACCCCCTTTAACTGCGTATGTCCAGATATGGTAGCTGGCTTTGCTAATACAACCTATATAATGTGTTGGAATCATTTATATGAAAAAAGCTCATACAATTGTATGCTGACACAAAAACAATGAACTACTTCTTAATAAAATGAGGGCAACAGACAGACTGTTGCAGCTGATATGACTGGTGGGGATCCCCTGCTGATGTCTGCTGAATGCTTCAGATGTGGGCTTTGCTGCATTAGGTCTAATGTGTTTGTCTTCATGTGTTTCTCCGCAGTTCAAAAGAATGCTGAACCGGGAGCTGACGCACCTGTCCGAGATGAGCCGTTCTGGCAACCAGGTGTCTGAGTTCATCTCCAACACCTTCCTAGGTAACCACTGCTTGCTGTTACTATATAGACATACATACACACACACACACATGTGTGCAAACACAGCTAGACAACCCCGCTCTAGATCACTCCACATGCTTGCACATGATGCGGATGTTCATCTTGTGAAACACCCACTCATCCAGGATCATCCATCCTATGCAGACAAATATGTACACGTATGAAGGTAAATGTTATATGGAAACACATACACATAGATACAGATCATCTTTAAAGACACCTGACTACCTTTTACATATTTTACATACTGAAACTCAGACTCCGGTAAGCGTTCTCTGATCTTTTGCGTTTTTGGTCTAGCGCTGGGCTCAAGCTACAGCAAAACAAGTGGGCTCCATTTTGTCTGTCTTCTCGGTGTCAATCTGCACTGTAGCCCAGGTTTGGGAACTGCGCTGGAGGAGCTCAGCTCTTAAGTTTTGAGTCGATAAAATGGCGACGAGAACATCAGGCGGTGTGCACATTGGGTGCCAGGTGACAGGGCTTGGCGGTTGGTTGGTGGGCGTTCAGCTGCCTCTGTACAGCCCTGTGAGGTGCCACCATCAGGGAGAGAGGGAACGCCAGGCTGGTGGAGAACAATAGCAGACTCAGGGCTGGAAATGGAGGGACATGGATGGAGGGAGGCTAGATAGAGAGATGTGTAGGCAGGTGGTGGAGTGAGATGAAGAAAGGATAAAGCAAGAGTGATGGCTAAAGAAACAAACAGACTGACTAACACACAAGTCATGTGTGGAAAGCCATGCCATGGATTGTTCTGGAGACCACAGATGTGAAGGAATGAGGGCTGGTCTTGTTTGCGGTGGTTTCAGGGAGGGGAGAAATCCCCGCTGCATAGCTTAGAAGATGGCGATGGAGGCTGCTGCTGATTCTGGGGGGTGGGGGGATCCTACTGCAGAGCCATGGAGCGATGGAACCCCCTCATCCCAGCAGCTGTTATGACTCATCCCCCATCCTGTCAGTTTTCATCCTGACTAAGAAAAAGTCTTCCCCCCCCAACACTTCCACCCCCATACGTTTCTCTCATGCTTGATCATGCAGATGCGGGAACATTCACAAACACATGCAGTTCTTTACTCACTCAGTACATTTGCCCACTGAGACACATGAAAACATCCCCAACATCCAACCAACACAACACAACCCAACCCGCACACAAAAAACGCACAAACAAACAAGAAATGCATAGAGTACTTTCACACATACGTACACACATGGGCACACCCACACAGCACGTTAGAGGAAAAGCTTTTAATGAGCATGATGCAGGAACAGGCAGCAGTGGCAGCCATGGAGGAACCTGCCCTAATGATCAGCTATAGACCATTACAGCCTGTGCCTGGTCATTAGGGGTCAAGCCTTTAGACTCGCTCTGCGCTTTGTTAAGCTTCCCTCCAGGCGTGGATGGGAGTGTGTTTGCTTGTGTGCATCTGCGTGTGTGTGTGTTTAAGAGTGTGTGTGCATCTGGCAGATGGACTCAGCCTGTGCTCCTCCCCTGTGCTCACGTGTGTTGCCCACACTGTCCCTCTGGTTTGGTCACCCAGCCGAGCTGAGAGCCAGAGCCACAGTTAATGAGATCACATTTGACCAGAGCGAAGCCCCCCTCCAGTGCCAGAGCCTCTCGCCCCAACACACTCCTACACACCAAACTGTGTGTGTGTGTGTGTGTGTGTGTGTGTGTGTGTGTGTGTGTGTGTGTGTGTGTGTGCTCCCAGTGCATTGCTACCTCCTCCAAACTGTCGTAGCAGCTGGATTTCCCCTCAGCCCATATGGAGAGCACTTTAGGTGGCTTCATTATTTATGAGAGAAAAGTGCTGGTGTGGGGGAGACATGTGATGTGGGGAGAGAGCGGAAAAAAGAGGGGTGATGAAAAGGAAGAAGGGAAGCGAGAGAGCAAAAAACAGAGAGAGAGATAGAGAGAGAGAGAGAGAGAGATGGGGCTGCTGCCCCCACAAGCGCAGTGAATCATCCGCAGTGCTGTCTCTCACCACACATGCCATGGGAACTCACACATGAATGCTCGCATCATGCCTCCACCGCTACACCGGCGAAGGAAAAAAACCAGGAGAGACCAGAAGGAAAAAGAGGGAGAGAGAGACATAGAGAGAGAGAAAGAGAGAGAGGGGGGGGGGGGTATTGAAACGGATGGATTCCTCCTGTTTTATCTGGATTTGTGAGGGAGGCGTTGGGGAGCTCCACTGTGCTCTGACAAAGACATGGGCTCTGCCTCGGCTCACGGTGTTGTGTTTCCCCTGATTAGTTGGACAGAGTGGCAGTCAGAGACAGACAAACAGACAAGAGAGAAAGAGAGACGTAGCGATTACTCTCCTTATCACATCACTGGCGATAATGGCATGATGAGCCAGTCTTCTGAATAATGAAGAACTGAAAGCACAAGATAATGACCATAATGAATGAACTCGCCACCCCACGCCACCCCACTCCACTCCACCACACCTAATCACCTACCATTCCCATCTCCAGGTTGGGGATGTGACATTACTCCGCATTTTATCACTCACAATCCATTAGAGTCTGGGGAGGCTGAGCGAGAGCGAGCGCGGGTGCGGAGAGGCAGAGAGAGGGGGGGTCGTTATCTGCGCTGGTGCGCTGGTAATTGAATAAGGATGGCTGTGCTGTGGCAGTCAGCGGAACTGGGAGCCAGGCTCCTGCGCACGATACCGCCGGCCCTCGGGGCAAGAGGATATGAGACGAGCGGAAGATTAGAAACGCAATTCCATCCACCCTTAAACTGGAGCAGCAGAGACACTGAGTCGCGCTCCGCAGAATGGAAAGGCCCCCTCTAAGACGGCAATGTAGGTGTCCAGTGCTCTCCGAGGAATGACCTTTTCAAGAGTGTGTGTGGGGGGGCAGAGGGGAAGAAGAGAGGGGGCAGGAAGTTGGGAAGGAGAGCAAGGTATCCATTCGCATGGAGGTGGAGCGAAATCAAACTAAAATGGAGCTCAGTCCTAATTTATTCCCCACTAGCTCTCCCCCTTCTTTTGTAGTCAGTGGTGCAGGTGGGACCCCTCCACCCCCATCCTGTCCCCACCCACTACCCACCCCCCTCCCCCCAGGCACACCTGGGCCTGGTCTGCGGGCCAGCAGCTCTCTCTACTGACGTCACTAGGGGAAAGAGGAGACCTGGCCACCCGATTTCAAACAAAGGCCTTTTGTCTTGCCGGGCTGCGCGACAGCTGCACAGAGGCTGGACATCGGGAAACATGATACAGGCTCCGTTTTTCTTTTTTTTTCTCGTTCTGTCTGCTTTTTTTGTCTATCCAACATGAAAGATGTTGGCCACGGACAATAACAGCTACCTTCAGATTTCCAACAGTGTTGCGGAACAGCCAGCCTCATAGGGGTCTGTGGTGCTCATTCGCGAGACGTGGCTGTAATGAGTTGCGATACTTAGCGCCGTGCCGATATACCATGAAGCTTTCGTGGTGTAACGAAGACGCAGGGGACTGATCTCCTCTCTTTTCTCCCTCTCTCGACCCTTCTCTGACGCAGACAAGCAGAACGATGTGGAGATCCCCTCACCCACGCCGAAGGCTCGGGAGAAGAAGAAGAAGCAGCAGCTGATGACTCAGATCAGTGGTGTGAAGAAGGTGTCCCACGGACCGAGCCTCTCCAACTGCACCGTGATCGCCCGCTTTGGAGTTAAGACGGACAAGGAGGACTTGCTTGCCAAGGTACGCCACTGACTCACACCGAGAGTGCCTCAGCTGCAGGCTTCGCCTCAGCTTCGGTTTCATACCTTATTGATTTCTAAGAGGAGGTGTGCATCACCACCTCCAACTTCACTTGAACTTTACTATATAACTGTGAATGTGGGGGATGAGCAATTTGATATACAGTATTTTAACAGAATACTTGTTTTACAAGTTGGTAGAACTTTGAAAGTTGACAGTGGAGTCTGTGGGGGATATTTGATTCATAAATTAACTGTTTCTCTCTTCCTGCTCCAGGAACTTGAAGACCTAAATAAATGGGGATTGAACATCTTCACCGTGTCAGAATACTCCCACCACCGGCCTCTCACCTGCATCATGTACGCCATTTTCCAGGTGAGTTTCAGCCCTGAGATACGACACGAAAGGAATATCAAATACACAGACAGATTCCCGTATGTATCAGAGTAGAGAATTGCTCCCTTGGCTGTCTGTGACCTTTGTTAAATGGCGTCCTTTTGTGTGTGTCAGGAGAGGGATCTGCTGAAGACATTCAAGATCCCGGCGGACACATTTGTGGCCTACATGATGACGCTGGAGGACCATTACCATTCAGACGTGGCCTACCACAACAGCCTGCACGCCGCCGACGTGGCCCAGTCCACACACATCCTGCTCTCAACGCCTGCGTTAGACGTAAGGGCCAACCCTCTACTTCTCATAGATGGACACACATACACACACATGTGGCACACATACAACAGCCTGCTGTCTCTGTCCTACTGGGCTATTTGTAATACATGTAACACATAACTCTCTAACATATGAAACCCATCCTCAGGTCAATATCTAGACTTTCTCAGGGGTTAGTCTCTACATAAATACTCCCTTTCTTACATGTCCCAGTTTTCCCTATGTACTGTATGCCGCTTTTATAGAAAACTGTTTGTCTTGCCACCTAGTTCCTACAAAGCACTATCAGTAAAGAGTAAGACAGCAAACCCAGTGGCTCATTTTACACAGCTAGCACCATCCATCATATTTAACAGCAGCAGTCCCGAGTTGCCATTTTGGAGCATCAAAGTGCCTCTCTCCCTCTCTCCCAGTAAGGCCTTCCTCTCGGCCGGCGATTAATCATGCCTTAATTAGTGTTTGCGTAAAGCACTTGTGCTTGGCCAGGGGAATACTAATGGCTCCGCTGGGAGGACAACAGCCTGGGATTAGTTCTCTGCTGTCAGTGCATTTGTTTGGCGAGACAATGTTTTTTTTTTTAAAGTTAAAAGCCTCTCCTTGTTTTGTTCTTCCGCAGGCCGTCTTCACAGACCTTGAGATCCTCGCTGCCATTTTCGCTGCTGCCATCCATGATGTGGACCATCCAGGAGTGTCCAACCAGTTCCTCATCAATACAAGTGAGTCGGGATGCCCTCGCCATAACCTTCTCTTCATCGTGGCAATTCCCTCGTGTTGGTTTAATGTCCTGGCAGAATCATGGCTGTAGTGAGCTCACTTCCTTTTCTGTAATCATCTGCAGATTCTGAGCTGGCCCTCATGTACAATGATGAGTCGGTCCTGGAGAACCATCATCTGGCCGTGGGCTTTAAGCTGCTACAGGAAGACAATTGCGACATCTTCCAGAACCTCACCAAGAAGCAGAGGCAGTCCCTCAGGAAGATGGTCATCGACATGGTGAGCCTTCCTGAGCCTGAGACAGCGTCCGTTAGCCCCCTGCGGCCTCGCACCACACACAGCATTCTAGAATCAGAGAATTCCAAGGCTGCTTATTTACATTGGCCTGTGCTCTTTTTCAGGTACTGGCCACAGACATGTCCAAGCACATGAGCTTATTGGCAGACCTGAAGACCATGGTGGAGACCAAGAAAGTGACGAGTTCTGGAGTGCTGCTTCTCGACAACTACACTGACAGGATACAGGTAACCATCGCCTACTCCTCTTCATGTGTGTGTGGATGTGTTGGAGAGACCTCGACTGTCAGATAGCGTGATGTTTCTCCACTTCTGCTTACACTAATTGAACTAATTCATGTTCTGTGAAACACTGAACCAGCCTGAGATCATTAGGATCACTGCCTGCTGTGATGACCACAGTCTACCACCTCTCCCTTTTACCACCTCTCATTCCTCTCTCGCTGCATTTTCCATTTCCCACAGAGTTTGGCACTCCAAACAAGTTGAATGTGAAACCCATTCTGAGATCAAAGCTCATCTAACGACCACTTGTACCTTTTTTTTCCGCTGAATAGGTCCTGCGGAACATGGTGCACTGTGCTGACCTGAGCAACCCCACCAAGTCCCTGGAGCTGTATCGGCAGTGGACCGACCGCATCATGGACGAGTTCTTCCACCAGGGCGACCGCGAGAGGGAGCGGGGCATGGAGATCAGCCCTATGTGTGACAAGCACACGGCATCTGTGGAGAAGTCTCAGGTTAGCATACCGTAGCCTTCAGTAGCACCACTCCAATGGCAGTTGGTTATGAACAATTAGCTTTGTTAGCTTTGTGTGGACTATATTAGAGGAGCACCCTTCTACACCTTTGGTGATAATGCCATTTTATTGACACTGTGCTCTCCTGTGTGCTTGCTTAGGTGGGCTTCATTGACTACATCGTACACCCTCTGTGGGAGACGTGGGCAGACCTGGTCCACCCCGATGCACAGGACATCCTGGACACTTTGGAGGACAACAGGAACTGGTACCAGAGCATGATCCCTCAGAGCCCCTCACCCCCTTATGAGACTGACAAGGAGGGCCAGGGCGTCGGTGGTGGCACGGGGGACAAGTTTCAGTTTGAGATGACCCTGGAGGAGGAGGACTCAGAGGGGACAGAGAAGGATGAGCAGAGTCAGGGTGATGAGGATGAGGAGGAGGAGGAAGGGGAGGAGGAGGAAAGGGAGGAGCCCATGGAACCGGCCACCACGCACATTGAGATCGTCACGCATGACGCCTCACCCGTGGACACATAGGACCTGCTCTTTACCTGTCAGTCACTTAAACATGGCCGACACGGGTCTTTCACGTTTTCCTTTATCAAGAGGGAAGGAAATCTTGCATAAAGGCAATGTTTTTTGAGAAGCCCAAAAGGGGGGCGTCTATTTGAGTCCCCTTTGGTGGGGGTGAGAGTCACACCCCCTCCATGCACTTGCTTTTGGAGCCAGAGATGGACAGTTTCTGTGGGAACGACCACAGAGCTCTCAGGAAAAAAATGCTGCAGACATTTTGGACCTGATTGATTGACAGGTGACTTGGGGAAAATGAAGGATCGGGGCCAACCAAATGACGTTTGTTTTCACTCAGACAAGCGTTAGACGTGTTGACACTACTGAAAGAAAGGATGTTTTTTGTACCAAGTGACTTTTTATCAAGCGAACGGGATGTCAGGAGGTAGCAAAATGAACTACTGACAAACACGTTATTTGTAAAGACAGAAACTGTTTACTTTTTTCTGTACCATTTGTCTACAGACTTTGTGTGCCTTTTTTACTATTGTCTTTTTAAGAGTCTTTTTTATTTATTGAACACACTTTAGTAAAAATGTATGTGAAATGTTTTTGTTTTCTAAGGAAAAACAGCTTCAGAGTAGAATTGTTTTGTATTTCAGCAGAAAAAGAGAACTCTGTGTCTTCCTACGATATTAGGCAATATTAAGAATAATCCAAACATCAAACAACCGGTCAAAGTCAAAAATTTCCCATGAAACATGCACTTTCTGTCACCTTTTTGTTGTTTTGTTTGTGTTTTCATATGTGCACAATACTTGTGTTTGTGTAGAGATCTGTATAATTCAGTACCTCTGTCAGCAGACGTATTGCCTGTTCAAAATGAAGGCCCCAAACATCTGATTTGTCAGAAGTGTTGTGTAATGCACACACTGCCAAAGTATCCCCAATTGATCCAGTAGCCAGTACCATGGAAAGCCTTAATCAACAAAAACACTGGCAGAGATCAGTAGCTGGCAGGAGGCTGGGGAGGGGTAGGCCTAATCATGTAATCTGCACTTCAGCGTCAGTCAGGCCAAAGTCATTTTCACTTCAAAGTTTTCCTCCATTTTATACTCATCCTGTTAGTCTAACACAATAGACACATGCTAACCTCCCTCCCCTGAAATTTTATGATTCAAGTCCTGCTGCCCCACTCAGAATCCTCTATCATCATCCAGATGAAAGGGTTCCGAGCAAATCTTAACTGTCAGAGCAGACTTTTTGTTTGGTAACAGGCAGCTGTCTTCCCATCAAAAGGAAATTGCCTAAAAAAAGGCATAACAGCTTCTCATAACAGCTTCTGTTACTCATGCCATTATCATGTGTTGGCTTATGCTTTCCCTGGACTAGACTGACCAAGACATTGAAATGAAACTACAGATCACACTTTGCTTTAATCTAGAAATTGAAATCAAGTAAGTAACCCCATCACCTTTAATGCTAAAGAAATATTCTATTTAGTTTCATTTTACTTTTATATGTTTACTGTTAACAAAGAGAGATTAGAGTTCAATACTGGAGTTTCCTTTTTTTCCTTTTTGGACCTCATTGAGGTCTTTTATTCCCAGTGACAATAAGTCATGATTCAATCCAAATTCGATGTGGCTTTCATGCTCCATGGTACTTTAACTACCCAACTCTAATTCACTCAAACAGAAGTAAGTGAATTGTCACCGATATGTATGTATATGAGTGTGTCAGAGTGAGAGTGAGTGTGGACGTGTGTGGACGTGTACAGCACAGTGTGCATGTGTGTCTGCCTGTTTGGGTGTGTATTCGCGTAAAAGACTTAACCCAATATGAATCATCAGCCCATGTATTTTTCAACTTTGTCCGGTTTGTCAATCAAGCTCACATCGGTCCTGTTGCTGTTTATAACAGTATATTTATTATTCTAGGCTGTAAATAAGAATGATGTTTCATTGTAAATCTATTTTAATTTATATGCACTTGCATTACCGGAGAGTGGTGGTGTTACATGTGTAGTGGACTCAGAGTTTGAGTCCAATTTCTTTTTTTATTTTATTTGGTAATATATTGTTTTGTTTTATATATAAATAAATATATATATATATATATATCTATATGAATATATCGCACAATGTCTGACTGCTTCGATCAGCAGCATTTAAAGGCATTAGTTACCCAGAGGCTGGAATTGCACAATGCTGGCCAAGGTAGTGGTGTTGTGCAGAGTGGCTCGGTGTTAGGCAAAGACAGGAAGCTGAAGTGCCCAGGCTTGCTTGGCATTCCAGCATGTCCAAGAACGCATTTTGAATGCAGACTGCTGATAGAGTTTCGGTTGAAAACAGGTTGAAAATGAAAAAGGCAATCTCCTCAAATATACACGCTCCACATCAGTCAGACTGAGGGGACATATTGGCAGCATGTCACATTATTTCTAGAGCACCAATGTGAATTGATATATTACAAAAATGTGATTATCTGTAATTATTTGTGCTAATGTGAAACTATTTTTTCTGACCAAACTTGTTAGCAGTTTTGAAATTCAAATTGTCAGTATAACGTTGTTCAATCTATGTTCAATCTTTTGGTCCAAGTTGTGTCCAAACGATTAGCCCGAGTTAGCACTATCTGCATGACAGAAGGGTTTTCTATGTCTGTTAAAATCCCGCATTGTTGCAGGTGGATATTCAGTGTTTCACACAATGTATGGTATAATATTGTATATTGTGTTCAATAAAATCTGAAACTACTTTTCTATGAAGTGATTAAAAAAGAAAGCATGAATATATATATATCCCTCCTCTTTGGCTCTTTATTTCTGTGCCTTTTTGTGTCAACACCAGGGATTTGGCAGATCAGTTTTTTTGATCGCCTCCTGGTCCTGACTTATAACTCAGTCTCAGACTCACTGGTAGTCACATCATCAGTAAATCATTGCAGTTGATGACATTCTTAAAGATGGATTCTAACTATTTATTACACCCCTAAATCTCTTTTCTGTTTCTCTATAGTATTTCAAAATCCCTTCTTGGCCTTAAAATGGCTTAAACGTAAACGTAAACGTAACGTAACTTTACACCTTCGTCCTCATTTCAGGAATTGGGATCTATCGGGTCCTATCCTCTCTCCACAAACTGTATACAGCAACCATGACATATAAAATCTTACTATTATTACTAAACTAATATTATTTTTATTTTAAAAATAAAAAATAAATGACATCAACATGACATCATCTCAAACCGCCACTTTTCATCATATACAATTTGATTATCTAGTAGTAGTTTTGCAAAGCACTGTATCATGATGAGGAGCCAGGTAGATGGCCATAGTCACGCCAAGAATGCAAAAACATATCTTATCCTCCAATCAGAAAGAGTGATATAAATCCTGCACCTTTTCAATATTTTACATGCAGTTGACACTGTCTGTCCAAATTATTATATTATGGAAATTGCAGTAAATCGTTAGAGACAATTTCTCACATTGAGCACGCAAATGTGTGTGTCGTTTATTTTCGTAGGAAAAACACTGAAATCAAAAATGGCGCTATCCAGTAACAAAACAGGTGTAGGGCTCAACCAAAGATGGTTGATTACGAAGATACTTCCTGAGAGGCTATTTCCTGTCCCTGGAAATGTATGCAAATAGGGTAGCAGTAGTACACGCCTCACACGAGGGGGGGCCACTATCCCCCATTTATGCAGTGATCGGGCTCCCTTTTTAACATTAAGGTCTATGGCAGAATCCAAGAATTTCCCAGAATTTGTCAAATCCTTATTTTTCTGAGCAATGGATGCACATTTCGGACACGGTATCATGATCTCCAAACCCTCCTCCCCATTTCAGGAGAATGTTGTGACAGTATGACCCTCCAGTCGGGAGAAAACAACATTAATGAAGGTGTACACCAAGTTTATTTTGTACTCCGGCTTCTGTCTGGCGTGGAACCGAGGCGTTCAAACGTCAGTCATACGTCAGTGACATGCCCCTGTGCAGGCAGGGACTGAACCAGAGCCCGTCTCTGACTGAACTCCACTTTGCCCTCATAGACATGAACTAGGACGACCCATCTTGCAACGCATTAATTATGACGAGGTGGTCATATAGGGATTGTCAAAGTTTTTTTTTTTTTTTTCCGTCATCTACTTCCTGAATTTTTTATCAACGATACCGGGACACGAACCACGGGGCACATGAAATTTGGTGGGTGTGTAGCCCCACTAGACTTTTACTTAAAAAATCGTTTGGCGTTTGGTCACGGGGCCACTCCCCCGTACTGGCCCCAAAACCCAAAAAATGCAGTTTTTCCTAAATAACTACCTGAACCGTGGCACGAGGATGAAGAAATGTTTATGCCCACATCAACCTAGCCCATAATCACTCATTTGTGATTTGCACCCCGGTAAAAATGAAAATGCAATATCATTCTGCTTTAATCGCCCCTCTCTTCAGTTAAGATGTTCAGAACTGCACCAAATTTTATGTGTATGATTAACCTGATATTCTCTGGGGGTATACCAAGTTTCGTGTAAGTTAGAATCCATGGGGGGGTCTAAAAAAATGAAGTTATGTGTACATTTAGTGACTGTACACTCATTGGCCTGTAGATGGTGGTGCACACAATACACACGCTACACACTTCATTGCAGCACGCGCTATACCATCGGTATCGGCAATTAGAACGGCCGATACATAATTACAAATTCAGTAGGATTAAAGGAAAACCAAATATTCATCATAATTTGGCTACTTCAATCCTTTATTTATGACCGCCGCTAGCAAAGCTAGCGAAGCGGTCATATAGGGATTGTCAAAGTTTGTTTGTTTTTTTGTTTTGTTTTTTTTTTTATATAGGGATTGTCAAAGTTTTTTTTTTTTTTCCCCGTCATCTACTTCCTGAATTTTTGGTCAACGATACCGGAACACCGAACCACCGGGGGCACATGAAATTTGGTGGGTATGTAGCCCCACTAGACTTTTAATACGGAAAAATTTCGTTTTAGTCCCTCCCCGTGCTGGGCCCCCCGAACCCCAAAAAAGCAGTTTTTTGAACCGTGGCACTGAGGATGAAGAATCTTTTATGCTATGTTGGACTCAAGGGCCCACATCAATCTGGCCCATAATCACTCATTTGTGATTTGCACCCCTGTTCAGAACTGCACCAAATTTTATGTGTATGATTGACCTGGCATTCTCTGGGGGTATGCCAAGTTTAAGTAGAATTTCATCCATGGGGGGTCTAAAAAAATTGGGTTATGTGTACATTTGAGTGACTGTACACTCATTGGCCTGTAGATGGCGGTGCACACATATACACATGCACACACACAGGCACCCACATACTATCCCATTGTCGGTGTGGAATACCCCGATACATAATTACAAATTCAGTAGGATTAAAAAAAGAAAGCCAAAATAAATATTCATCATAATTTGGCTACTTCAATCCTTTATTTATGACCGCTAGCAAAGCTAGCCCGAAGCGATCATATAGAAGATGTCAAAGTTTGTTTTGTTTTTGTTTTGTTTTTATATAAAGGGATTGTCAAAGTTTTTTTCCCGTCATCTACTTCCCTGAATTTTTGGTCCAGCGATACCGGAACACCCGAACCACCCGGGGCACATGAAATTTGGTGGGTATGTAGCCCCACACTAGACTTTTACGGAAAAATTTAAGTTTAGATCCCGGTACTCCCGATGCTGGAGCCCCGAACATAAAAAGCAGTTTTGAACTTACGTGGCACTGAGGATGAAAAGAATCTTTTATGCTATGTGTTGGACTCAGGGCCCACATCAATCTGACCATAATCACTCATTTGTGATTTGCACCCCTGTTCAGAACTGCGCAAATTTATGTGTATGATTGACCTGGCATTCTCTGGGGTATGCAAGTTTAGAGTAGAATTTCATCCATGGGGGTCTAAAAATTGGGTTATATTGTACATTTGAGACTGTACACTCATTGGCCTGTAGATGGCGGTTGCACGCATATACACATGCACACACACACAGGCACCCATACTATCGGTATTAGAGCGGCCGATACATAATTACAAATTCAGTAGGATTAAAAAAAAGCCAAAATAAATATTCATCATCATCATCATGGCTTGCATTTCCAGTATTTCAGTAGTCGTTTGTCCACTAGATGGCGCATGGGTTGCAGTGAGCGTAATTTTTGTTGGAAAGTTAAAAGTGGGTTAGAAAAACAATGGAAGATTCCTACAATAGTTTACGCAGAGAGCGTCTAATAAGGATAGGATGAAGTTCACATGAAATGTAATTTCCATTTCTTCTTGAAGCGAAATAAATCTGAGGATGTTTATCGGACATGCTTGGTTTTTTACTGCGGAATACGTTAATCTTATAATATCAATAAGGACCTAGGTAATGTTACCGTTAGCGTTGGTTGAGGATGGAGGCCAATTTGATTGATTGCATTTGTAGAAAACTATAAATGCGGTTATACCAAGCAAATTGATAGCAGCACTGTAATTGTATCTTTAGACTGTCATTTGTTGCCGTGCTACAAAAAATCATTCTGTGCAATGGAAGATTTACCAATGTTACACGGTCTGATACAGTTTTGCCTATACATGCGTGAGACTGAGGCACAGCCTGTTATTTTGTTTAAGTCGTGCAGGGTGTGTGTGACAGGGGAATCGTGTGCTTTGATTCCAGCTTGGTAGTTGTAGTCTGTGAAATTAAAAAAAAGCGCGTGTGTGTGGTATCAATGACACCTTCATTTCATTATGGCTGCTTTAGCAACACATCTTAAGCTACTGTGTAGTGGTCCCATTTAGAAGTGGCTACTTCATTCGCGCTTTCCTTGACTCATGGAGCTGCGTGAATTTTCTTACAACTTTTCGCCACGATATGGCAGTTTAAGTCCGCTTGATACTGTAAGGCGTAAGCCATTGGTTTTCAAAGGAGATTTTAATTGTGTCGCCAGCATCCCAGCTAGCACAGTTACGTTGCGAGTACGTTGCTGCAATGTAACTGAATGACCCAAAATACATTGCCACAACGTCGTATCCAACGTTGCCACAACATGCAAAGTGAAAGGTGAGAATTCGTAACCGCAACGTCACTCCCCAACGTTGCCAATCCGTAACTGCAACATCAGGTGACGTTGCAGCAACGTGGAGTTGAAAGTTGCTGTTCCGTAACCGTAACGTAAGTTACCGACGCCACCAGTCCTGTTTAGCAACGTTGCCACAACATGCAAAGTGAAAGATGACAATTCGTAACCGCAACGTAACTCCCCAACGTTGCCAATCCGTATCTGCAACATTGTTGTAGCAACGTTTAATTGAAAGGTGCCATTTCGTAACCGTAACATAAGTTACCGACGTCGCCAGTCCTTAACAACAACTGCAGGCAACATTGCGGCAAAGTCGCAAGTGAAAGGTTTCATTACGTAACCGCAACGTAACTTGCCAATCCGTAACCGCAACAATAATAAAATTATAGTATGTGCCTTACATGACAACTACCCTTCTTACAGCACTTGTACATAGGCCAATTAATACCTGTAGGCACAGCGAATGCTTTCATCTGGGTGATATTACTGTTACAGTGGGAGAGAGACAACCTATGTAACATCAGATCCCATCTTCATGGTTATCCATTTTGCTATTAATTGCATACAGTCTATGTATGAACTTACCTTATGTGTGTAGCTGATTTTCAACCATTCAGGCTTATGTCCTCCAACAAGATATACATTGGAATTGTCAGCTGGACTTTTATACTGGGTTAGAACTAGTAGTTTCACATCCACGGTTCCTTTTTTAAAAAAAAAAAACTATTCAATTTATTGTTCAAAAAATCAGTAAGAGTTGAGCTTAAGCTAAACTGTTTCAACCATATTGTTTCAAAATCAATAACAATAATAGCCTATAAACGAGGCAACTGACTTGCAATGCATGCTGGGAAGCAAACCTCAACATGAAATAAGAGACACCTTAGGCTACATTAGTTCCCCCCTCATTATGAAATACTTTTTACAGTTTTTCAGTTTTTCTCAGTTGCTAAAACACTAAAACCCATTGGCTGAAGAAGGTTCTCAGTTGCCTGAACTCATTTAGCTAATTGTTCAGTCTGTTGTCAATACCTTAAACCATTTCACATGGTAAAACACAATTTGCAGATCCCACTTACACTTTTCAGCAAAACTCTAAACACATTCGCATTCTCAAAACACATTCTGAAATTCTGCACGTCATCCATACTGGTAAACATAAGTGACAACAATTACAGTTTTTTTCAATTGCTAAAACACAATTTCGGAAACTTTGCTCCATTTTCTTAAAGCATTAAACACAAAACCCTATTTACAAGCACTATTTACAAAACCTCTGACTCCTTGAAAATCAAACTTTCGCCTCAAAACAGGAAACATCAAGTAGAAATGACTACCTTGTTTTGCTCTTTGCATTTTTTTGTTCTTCCTCCTCCTTGTACCTCTATTTTTACAGTATCCTGCATCTCACAAACCTGTCCTTTGATTCTTGTTCTTTGTTGATATGAACTTGCACCATCCAACTTGCACCATCCACCGACCAATAGGTAAAATGCTGACCTGATCACGATGTTGTGGCACCATTCTTCATGGTAGCAAATGGCAACATCATCAGCTGACCAGTTCACAATGTTGTGGCTACATCACTCACAATACTACATGGCAACGTCATCGGCTGACGTCGCAGGGACGGTTCCCATGACACCAAATGGTAACATCATCAGCTGACCAGTTCACAACGTTGGGTCAACATCACTCACAGTGGCAACGTCATCGGCTGATGTCGTGGTGACGTTTCCCACGGCATCAAATGGCAACGTCATCAGCAGACCCGTTTACAACGTTGTGGCAACATCACTCCAAATACTACATGGCAACGTAATCGGCTGACATCGCCGGTACATTTCCCACAGCACCAAATGGCAACGTCATCGGCTGACCTAATCGCGATGTTGTGGCAACATCACTCCAAATACTACATGGCAACATCATCGGCTGACGTTGCGGGGACGTTTCCCACAGAACCAAATGGCAACGTCATCAGCGACATCACTCCAAATACCAAATGGCAGCGTCATCAGCTGACCCACGTTTACAACGTTGTGGCAACATCACTCCAAATACTACATGTCAACGTCATTGGCTGACGTCGCGGGGACATTTCCTGATACTAAATGGCAACATCATCAGCTGACCTGATCATGATGTTGTGGCAACATCACTCACAATACTACATGGCAACGTCATAGGCAGACGTCGCGGAAACGTTTCCCATAGCACCAAATGGCAATGTCACAAGCTGACTTAATCACAATGTTGTGGCACCGTTCTTAACGGTACCAAATTGCAACATCATCAGCTGACCAGGTCACGACGTCGCTGCAATGTTACTAATGGTACCAAGTGACAACATTGTCTTGCAAAGTATCTGTGACGTTGCAACAACGTAGCCAGAAGGTAATGTCGCGGTGACCAAATGACAACTTTATGGCGAAGTTGCTGCAACGTCATGTGTTAGCTGGGATAGCCTATTGACAATTTATGTTGTAAATAGGCCTACCTTAATAGCCTACCTGTAGCTTAGGGAAGCTAACAGCTTTCTATTAGGATCTAGTTTGTTAGTTACAGTTTTGTCATAACTCCCTGATGCATTTTTGCATTTAGAATAGCCAGAGCGTGGATATCTCAATCGGAAAATGAAACAATATCGGGTGTCTATGGACTAGGCTGGGTGAACCCAGCCTGATCTGCCCGCTATTTATTTTTTGATTTCTTAAAAGATTGAGCTTGGTCTGGTGAAAGCCAGACTAGCCATGGACCACAGTTACACAATGCAAGGGAACATGAATCAGCCTATATTTGCATAAACAATATCGGACAACAGCTCTTCAACTTTGGCTCGTTAAAATGTGTATGAACAGTCTAGCGACGCATTTCATCAAGGCCCATTTGGACATGTCAGTTATTTGCACCACTGGTTGGATGTAAAACAACATTTCGTTTCAGACTACTGTTACTTAATTTGTGCATTGACAATAAAGTATTACATGAACTAAAGATGACTAAAATCTTATGTAGAAGAAGAAACATTCACAAAAAATCCATCCATCTAAAAATGACCTTTGTTTTTGATAGCTGTTGAAACCGGCATGGAACTGACAGAGATGTTTTTGTTTATAAATAAATAAATAAATAAATAAATAAATATAAATAAATAACATTATGCTGATACCTTTTGCTTTTCCCAAATACAATGTAGCCTACAGGTGTAAGTGACCTTTCATCAATCCAGTTGCAATGGATGAACTGTGATGAATTGCCCTACTTGTGATTGTTTAGAGATTTTAAAGGTTTTATAGCAATGCTACATCTTCTTTGGCTATTCTACAATCTATTCACCTTTTCAGCACAGCAGGCTACTTTCTGTGCAGCCGCACACACACACTCAGGCATGCCAAACAAGCATACACAAAAGTTTCAAGAGAGGGGGATGGAGTAAAATATGGAGACAAATTGAAGTGTGATTTATTTTCGCGGAACGGATGTACAGGACTGAGCGGCGGTCATATTTTGTACCGCTATGCGGTACATCTAGTTTCAAAGGTGATTCAAGTAAGGAAGAGCATGGCTCAAAGTAAAGTAACTAGGACTGAAACTACATAAATTCGTCAAAGTGAATAATTTGTATCAACTCGCCGCAATGTAGAATTATTAACACACCCGTGATGATCTCCATTTAAACCAAATGTTTTAGAGTGCACGTTGAGAGATGTGTCCAGGGCAGGGCTAGCCTAGAAATCTAGACGCACCCTAGCGGCAGCAAATTACATTTGCTTCCAGAGCTAGGACAGGGCTAGCCTGGCGAGCCAGAACCACATTAAAATCTAGGGTCTGGGCACTGTTCGCAGTGCTCAGTCCGAGGGGCAGGATAATCAGTTGTCTTTCAAATTCCCTCTGCACGCAATAGGACGCAACAGGATATTTGTTTTCAAGTAGCAGGGAATTCAAGCCAAACCGTTGCAACTCTGCCATCAATCATTATGTTAAGCCCACCAAACGAGTCTATACACGATTTCAATGTCCTGATTAAGTTTCGATTTCTGGAGCTCACAAGCCAACGGAGAGTTGCTAGACTAGCCTAAGGGCGCGTCTAGATTTCTAGGCTAGGACAGGGCTGTACCTACACATATTTGTTGCACGTGCTACAAAAAACATTCTTTGCGATGGATGATTTAGTAGCCTACCAACGTTACACCCGGTCCGATACAGTTTTGCCTATGGCTATACCAGCGAGACTGAGGCGGCTTTTGTTTGTTGAAGTCGTGTTTAGGGTGTGAGAGAAGTCGATGGGCCTTGATTCCAGCTTGGTAGTTGTAGTCCATGCGATTAAAAAACATGTGTGTGTGAAGTATCCAAACATTGATAACGCTTTCATAATGGCTGCTTTAGTCACAGACCTTGAGCTACTGTACAGTGGGTTGGGTTCCATTTAGAAGTGTAAACTTTCGTGATTCACACAGCTCGTGAAATGTATTACTACTGATATGCAAAACTATTAACTTTTAAGCCAAGAGGTGGCAGCTTAAGTCCGCTTGATACTGTAAGCCATTGGTTCCCAAAAGAGATTTTATTTGGGTCGCCAGCATAGCCTAGTGACAATTTATGTTGTGTAATAGGCCTAGCAATAGGGCCTACCTTAGCTTATAGTTTGTTAACAGTCACGGTTTTGTCATAACTCCCTCTATGCATTTTTGCATTTAGAATAGCTCTGAAACCGGGGGCGAACACATCGCGGGGGGGGGGGGAGATATCTCAATCATAAAATTAAACAATATTTCTATCGGTTTCCTACCATGGACTAGGCTGGGTGAACTCAGGCTGATCTGCCGGCGATTCCTTTTCGATTTCTTAAAAGATTGAGCTTGGTCTGGCGAAGTCCTAACCATGGACCTCATAGTTGCAAAATGCAAGGGAACATGAATCAGCATATTATTTTCACAAACAATAACGGACAGTAGCTCTTCAACTTGGCCCGTTAAAATGTGTGACAGTCTAGCAACGCATTTCATGAAGGCCCTTTTGGACATGTTGTTATTTGCACCACTGGGTAAAACGGCATTTTGTTTTAGACTACTGGTGCATTGACAATAAAGCTGAATATCATATGAACTAGATGACTAAACTTATGCATATGTAGAAGAAGAAACATTCACAAAAATCCATGACCTGACCTCTCTTCTTGATAGCTGTTGAAAACGGCATGGAACTGACAGGGATTGTTTTGTTTAATAATAAATAAATAAATACATTATGCTGCTACCTTCTGCTTTTCCCAAATACAATGTAGCCTACAAGTGTACCTTTCATCAGTCCAGTTGCAATGGATGGACTGTGATGAACTGCCCTACTTGTGATTGTTTAGAGATTTTAAAGGTTTTATAACAATGCTACAATTTTTTTGGCAAGTGCTACAAATCTATTCACCTTTGCAGCGCCAGTAGGCTACTTTGTGTGCGGCCCGCAAACACACATTCCAAACAAGCATACACAAAAGTTTCAAGAATGGGGGATGGAGACAAATTCATTAATATGATTTATTTTCGCGGAATGGATGTACAGGACTGAGCGGCGGTCATATTTTGTACCGCTATACGGTACATCTAGTTATCTTTGGCTCAACGTCATTACACGTTCAGAACTTTTAAAGGGGCCGCGATCCCTCAACTTACATGAAGTGACTAAGGACAGCATATTACATGCATGACATATTACATTTATCACTGCATGAAGAACCATGCAAAGAACAAAGTGCTGCGTTTACAATCAACTGTGTGTAGAACCACACTTAATAACAAAGGTGAATTATGTTCACTATACACGACGAAGAAGAATCAAACAGTCAATGGAGGTGGGCGTATTAACCAGCCACAACGGCTGGAGGACGAGGAGACCCAACTGCGGTCGTGACTGTCGTGACACGGATGCGGGGCATGGAGTGTGGGAGGCTTGGGAGGGAGGGAAGCAGGGGGTGGAGGCAGAGCTGGAGGCTGTCCACGTCGTGAGGGCTGGGCCAGGTCAATTGTGAGTCGCTCCGGTTTGCCGCCCATGTCCACCACAAAATGTCTGTCCCCTGCCTCCAAAACATGGGATGGGCCTTCGTAGGGCAGGCGTAGCGGTCCCCTGTGGGCATTGTGGCAAATGAAAACATAGTCAGCCGTCTGAAGCCCAGCGGGGATGTGCAACTGAGGGAGGCTGTGATGGGAAGTAGGGACAGGTGCGAAAAGCCTTGCATTGTCCTGTAGAGTAGACCGCTGGAGAGTAGCAGACCAAGGAACCGTGGTGCTAGGAACAAAATCCCCTGGGACCCGCAACGGCTGTCCATAAACAAGCTCGGCGGATGAGGACTCTAGGTCCTCCTTTGGCGCAGTCCTGATGCCCAGCATCACCCACAGGATCACGTCGGGGTCACCAGTATTGAAATTGCAGTAAATCACTAGAGACAATTTCTCACGTTGAACACAATTATATGTGTCGTTTATTTTCATAGGAAAAACACTGAAATCAAAAATGCCACGGTCCAGCAACAAAACAGGCGTAGGGTTCAACGTCGTCACACGTTCAGAACATTTAAAGGGGCCGTGATCCCTAAACAGTCTTACTTACAGTGCCTATAAAAAGTCTTCAGCCCCATGCTAAAGTTGACTAAAAAGAGGAATAAAACAATAATCTTTTGGAAATGGATCTTAATGCCTTCATTAAAAAAATGAGGACAAATCCAACCTTTAAGGACACCAATTTTCTTTGTGAATGAATAATGTATCGTAAATAAATAAATGTTCTTTATTAAAATACAGGGTGCATAAGTATTCACACTCCTATGTTGAATTCCCAAAGTGGCAGGCAGATTTTAAAGGCCAGTTATTTCATGGATCAAGAGTACTATACATCCTGATAAAGTTCCCTTGGCCTTTGGAATTAAAACAACCCCACATCATCACATACCCTTTACCATATCTCACGATTGGCATACTTTCCATAAGATCATCTCTCAATGCAAATCAAACCAGCTCTTAGGCTAACTAATATAACTAAAAATAAAATAACCCCACATGTGATGATGTGGGGTTATTTTAATTACAACGCTTTTGTTAGATTTTGGTTTTCAAGGACTATCACTGAAACGAGCTTTAAGGTAAGCCAATGGTTATGGCTGAGGCTCTCACAGATTACTTGGGGTCATGCCAGAATTGACTCAGAGATATGTGAAATCTTGTTGCTTTCTGGAGTGGTACTTGTGGACGTCAGTGTTTGTAATGTCCCAACCCATCATGACTGTGGAGGAAGGTGGGTGCGGGATGCCAGACACCACTGTTATGCTTTCTGGAGGTGTTGTGGGCCTAATTCAACAAAACACAGATGAAGAAAGGTGCTTGCTTGATAACTCCAGTGAAATGCTCACAATGCCGTGTTTTTTTCTGTTTTCAACATGTGGCGCATTTGCAACTGCCACTAGCCACTTGTGCATTGTCATTTAATCTCACGTCATGGTGTGTAATGTGAAAAAAGGCTTGGTTGTTGATCAGCCACTGTGGGGAACTTAAAACATTTCTTGTGTATGTCATAAACGAACTACATTCATGCCTTCTGTCCACACTTTTTAAGTAAGAAGCACACAGGGAATTAACTATGACAGATGGGTTGTGCTGTGTGCTTAGACACATAATTCATAGTTTATAGTGTTAAACAACAGGGATCAGGGTTAATCCTCAATCCATCCAAATGCTGAATACTTCACATAAAATACCCCACCCAAATAAATAGTTCCACCAGACCACTGTCAAAGGACTTGCTGGTATGTGCCCAAAGTGCCATGGTCAAGAACACCAGATGTCCTGCGTGTCCATTTGGCAAACTGACTTACTGGTTGAGCAAGGGGCCTTGTAAGAGTGGTGCCTTGCATCAATGTCACAATTCCATGACATGGCCAGATTGCATCATGGAGTCAGGCATTTCCCCTTTGCCCTCCAAGATGACGCTTCCCTTTGGTGACCTGATGCCTTGAATGACTTGCTTGTTTGTGCTTAACTGTCAGTGCGACCCCTCATCTCCAACCCTCCTCAGGGGCTACTGGGTTTATGTAAGGAAGCAAGCAAGATGTGTGTGTTTGTGTGTGTGTGTGTGTGTGTGTGTGTGTGTGTGTGTGTGTGCGTGTGTGTGTGTGTGTGTGTGCGTGCGTGTTCCTGACCTTGAGCTGGTTTGATGTGAGCCAGAGTGCTAGTCAGGTCACCTCCACCAGGCAGAGGGATGATGTAAAGCGTGTGAGGTAACTGTTCCCTTTTCACTAACATCACTGCAATCTGTGAATGAACATGGGGTTGAGATGGAAAATGAGATATAACTACCAAATATGACCTAATTTTTGAATAAAATAGCACAATACTTTATTGATGAGTTTTGTAGATATGCCTGAAGTCAACTAAAAAAAGAAAGAAAAAAACTCGAATGACCCTCTGAGAGTCCAGACCTTCACCAAGGGCAAATGTCATGTCTTGCAACATTAGCACACTAATGAAACTAAATCCATTGACCTGCCCCATGGGTCAGAGTCACTCCAATATGTAATGGATCCGTCCTGTCCTTAGCCCATGATAGACCTTTCCACCATTTTCATGAAGTTCAACCAGTTCAGTTGTTTTTAGATAGTCCTGCACAGAGACAAACAAACAGGAAAACAAACATCACTAAAAACACAACCTCATTGGCGGTGGTAATTAAGGTTTCCTTCAAAATAACCATATTCATTTTTATAGCCTACTTAGAAAACTATAGAACAGTATGCAAATCCACTCCTTTAAAATGAGTGAAACATATTCCATGTAGCCAAGGCTCCTTGATGAAAACTACATCAGTCATCTGGGCTCTTCCTGAGCACCATGCTTGCCCCAGGCCAGGGCTCTGGCCACTACCCCTAATGACAAGTTCCCTCCCGCCCACCGGACCGAGCTGCAGCTGGGTGGCCTGGGCTGAGTCATCTCTCCACTGCTGTTTGCGGCGCCCTCCTCTCAGTCCTCCCCCTGTCACTCACTTCCCATGGCCACTCCACCCTGGTGGAAAATGAAGATGGGGATCAAGTCCATTTCACGAGGCCTCTGCTTACGCAGGCGTGACGATCGTGACCAACACGTGCGGCATAATTTTCTCTTGAATATAAAGTTTCGGTTTAGCTGCCTCAGCTGTCTCATCATCTAGCTTTTATTTTTGCTGCCTCATTATCTTATAATAGGACACTTATACTCAGTCTTTCTACCCTCAACCACAAATGTGTTTCCCTCTGGTTAAAGAAGTCATCTATTTTCTTACCAGTTAAAAAGAGGTAGTGGTATCTTGGCAGAAAGAAGAAATTAATTGAGGTCATTAGTTGAAATATGGTCAGTGGGATGTGATACTTTCACTTAGTAGATGTTTCAGTAATGAAAGAATTATTTGAGGTGCAATAGCTGTAGCTATTTTACAGTGGTACAATAAACTTGAAATGAGCTTTAAATGCTTAAATAAGAGTGAAGAAATGAATCACAACATGGGAAGTATATCATACAATGCTCGTGCTCTGATTTGTTCATACAAAGCATCATTTGTTTTTGTCACAATTAAAAACAACTGAATGCATATTTTAGTGTCCTAAATCTCTAAAAACCCTTGAAGGTTTTGAGCAGGTATAGGGAATTAACACTGGGTCTGCCACTGGGCCCTGAGACTGGTTATGTCCTCTTGGCCTGCATGCTGCTATGATTAACCAGCCCCCTGACGTCAATGGGCGATGGGAGGCCAGAGTGGAGGCATCCCAGTAATGGGTCATGTGCTAAGTATAAACAGGTGCTGTGGGAGAGGCGCATCAACGGTGAGGTGTAGCTTAGCATAGCTCGTCCTCCAAATATGCCAGCTCGATCTCGCTGACTCCTGCATGGCCCCCACCTCCTCTATTATCGCCACCCTTCCCTTGACTCGTATTCGAACCTTGTGCGTAATCACACCACCCCTTGCCACGTCCCATGTCCCCCCACGTCTTCCTGAAACGCACTTGTGCGTCACCACATTTACATGCCGCTGCGCTCGCAAAAATCCACTCACAGGCCGCTGTATCAAATGCCAGCGCATGGTGACAGTTTCTGGGTGAGTGGGGGTGGTTCTTGGTGTATGGTGCATGGTGTGGATAGCGGACATATAATGAGACACACACTTTCACACTTCGTAACTCCTCCCTGGAGAATATTACTCTTATAAATAAAGACAGTAAATCAGGAAGGGTGATCTCCAGCCGGATCTATTTTTAAACTGACCAATTAGGAGAAGAGGTTGGTGACGCTCTCTCTCTCTCCCTCGCCTACTCTCCTACTGTAGTTCTCTTCTCCTTCCCTTCAGAAGAACTATCTCTTTCTTTCATATTTTCTATCTAGACCATTTCCACAGGATGAGGGTCAAACATTCCACCCAAAGACATTTCAGATTGTGTGGTAAAATACATGTAATAGATGTTTGAACAATAAATGTGCATCCATGTTTATTGCCCTGCAAGGTTAGGTTCTGAACAGTGAGGGTGACTAAGGCTCCAGTAACGCAGATGTATGATAGATTGTCCAGATGTCTGTCTGGACATGAAATGATGTGAGTAATGTCTAGTCTCTCTTGAAGAAAGTGCTCTCCTCTTTCAGTCAGAGATCACTTTGCCATGAACGAGCCAAGGTCTTTTGCGCAGGTTACAGTCTGCGACGTGTTCAAACGAGCCCCGGTCTGCAGTGAATTGGAGCCAAGGCTGGTCTAGTCTGGCCTTCCTTATGAGGCATCCCCACAGTTTAGCTCGGACTCGCCCGTCTCACTGCTAGACGCACAGCTTGAATAATAACAACTGCAGACTCAATTACCCACCACGACTATTAACAATTTTATGGTGCATTTCTAGGAAAGTTTCAGATGAATGTGGAAGCACCGCATTTTTAGTCCAGGGTCCTGTCAAACTCAGCAAGCTGTCAGACCTCAACTAGCACATAAGGGAGAACTCAGTTATATATTATAATATATATATATATATATTATATTATAGATTTCCATAATTGTGATTCATCCATTCGTCACTCTTTTCATTTCTTGTGCTTGGAGATCTCTGGCTCATTATTTAGTGTGTTACTGCAGGAGTTACCTGGTGTAACACATTCTGTACAATCATTTGGGTTGTGTGCACAAAAGGGATTTACCCCCCAGTAGCCCTTACTTCTCCCCATTTCTCCCACCCAGTCTCTAGCCCTCTCTCCCTCTTCTGGATGGGGTTCACGGCATCATCAGGCCGAACATAAATAGCTCTTCAGGCTCAGTTGGTCGTCGGTCACCGTTAGTTTCTCACTGGTTGGCTGTGGAGCATCTGTCTGGAGCTGGCCACGCTTGACTGCTGCTGCAGTGACCCTGCTCGAAATTTCCTCTGTTTCTGAGGGTCTCCTTGGCACTGTGTGCATGACAACATTAGAGGCTTGAACCAGCAGAGCTGAGGCGGGGCCCATCGCCCGCTTGTACGGGATCTGCCCTCTGGCTGCTGGCAACATGAGCTGTTTTCAAAATGGGATTGCAGAGCTCTCTCTTTTCCAAATTCTCTCTGCTTTAAAATGCCCCCCCCCCCTCCTCTATGCACTTCTTCCACAAACTTCTTTCCACCCACGCAGCCCCATATGCAATGCTAAGCTGCTGTGGGAGTAAGAATGGCAGTGCTGGTAGTCCTCTGGATGCAGTGAAGCTTGCAGCAGGGAAGGGTGAACATGGAAGGGGAGCTCTCATTCTCTCTCTCTCTCTCTCTCTCGCTCTCTCTCCCTCCCTCTCCCCAGAGGATGAATCTGCCAGTGCTGCTGCCATGGCTGAGGAACTCAAAGGCACTCTGACATTTGCTGGGTGGAGCGTGTGGCTAGCCTCACATGGACCGTTGTCAGCAGATTCACAGCGGGACAGGGACATGCGAGGACAGGAGCCATTAGAGAGGGAGCTGAGAGGAAGGGGCAGACGGGATTAAAGTATGCATTACCAGGGCAAGACAGGACCAAAGGTTCTCTGAATATGGACCAAATCATTCCCCTACTCTCTTTTTCTCAGTCTTTCTGCTGCATATTCAGTCATACACACACTACACACACAAACACACACACCACACACACAATCAAACAGACACACACTTTCTCTGGTTAACTGTCAGGGAGGGAGATGAACTGAAACAGACAGCTCCTCCATTTTGTGACTTTTCTGTACTTGGTTTATTCCTTTCTATGCTGCTAGAATGCTTACAGACACATGCACAGAGCCTTCCTGCTACCACAGAGATGAAATCAGCAGCTGTGTGCATGAGATATCCCTGCAGTGACGCACACATGCTGATAAATGGACATATGACTTGCTGATAAATGGACTCACAGTTTCCTCTTGTCATACAAACTGTTTATATGTTTTAAATATCGTAAGAACATACTGAAGAAGGCACTATGCTGAAACATATCTGCACGGAGACATTTTTATGTACAATATTATAATTAAGTCCACAGACAATTCCACATGCTATGTTGTCACATGGCAAATTAAACTGATTCTTTTGTTTCAGTAATGCTGGCAATGACACACTCTGTGTCAATGGGAAAGGTTGATTATGAGACAGACTGCTTGATGATTAGACATATTAGGCAGAAAGCAGTTATGTAATTCTAACATTTAATATTGATCATTATGTATCAATGATCAGTGATAGGGAAAAAAAAACAATTAAGCCTGTACAATGAAAAGAATACATAATTGTCAGAGACTTAAAGGGTAAAATGAAAAACTGGACATTATCTGTTATGATATTTAGGAAGGTGTAAGAGCCTGTTATGCAGAACAGATATTTTTTAGGTAATTAAACAAGTGTTTGAGACCTCGAAAAAAACAGCAGGTGTGCTCAATTTCCCTGTAGTGATTCTTTCATCCGAGTTTTAAAGAACAGGCCTAAATATATTCAGATCTCCATTCCATTCTCTACCTCATAGTCCACTTTATCTACATTTTCTTCCGAAAGTCAGTTGCGAGACACTGATATGTTTTTATTTTGAACATCTTCACCTTGAGTGAATTCTGTGAATGTGGTTATGCAGGAAAAGTAACTGAACGTCCACACACACACACGCTCCTGCTTGTGGCAGACAGACAGGCACAACAAGTGAGAATCGCTAGACTATTGACCATTTTATGAAGTGAATACATCGAATTAACTGTCGGGGCAGTCTACATGGTAGCAGACGTTTGGTTGAATGACACGCGGTCAAACTAACTTTTCTTAAGAGAAGACTTGACCCGATGCCAGAGAGGTGACTATAACTCTCTTTTCTTTATTTGAGTTGGCAAAGTACTCAGTCTAGTAAGACGCAAAGGGGCGCTTCCGTGTTTATATTGCGCAAGCACAATGTGCAAATCAGGAGGGCGTAAAGTTAACAAACGATCTCTGTGCAGGCTTTGTGCAGACATTAATGTTTTTACAAACTTGTGTGAATGTCTAAACATTTGTCATTTTAAACGAAAGTCGATAATGGCCGCTTAACGAAACCATGAGGGCTTTTCGGTCTTCCGAAATTATGCAACAGGGCGGTTTGAAGGCGTCACAAGGGTTTCACTTCATATCTACATTTTGAATGAAACAAACATGTTGTTTCCAGATGTGTAGGCTACAAAGAAGTGTGACGCATTTGATAGAAGTAGCCTAGTGTGTTTAATGTGCCGACTGGTAGCCTACCCTATACTATTCCTCCGAGAGGCACTTGAATGATTACACCCATCGACTGTAAGCCTACCAGATAGCCTACGAAATGAAGCGTGAAAAGCAATAACAGTAGGCTAGCCTATACATCATACACATGGAAGTTAGGATGTAGTTAAATCAAAGGGAAATCAAATTATTTCGCAACAGTTGTTGCAACTACACTACAGTTTTAATTGATATCTTTGCAAGAGAGGGCGTTAATTGCAACTTTTGCTAACGCAAGGTGCGCAGATAATGCATTTAGTTGTAATAAACAAAAAATGATGTTTAAAGAAATGTTACTTTTGGCTGCTTGGGGGAGAGGATAAATTGAATGGGATGACGAGCTGTGTAGAGAGCAGAGAGGAGGGAGGGAGCTGTCGTGAGACGGAGAATGAGCTCAGTCAAGGCTTGGCTGTGGATTGCAGGCCCTTGGTCGACCCCCTTGAAATTGCTGATGACTTGTCACTGTGCTACAGCACATGAGGGAACTGGAGGGAGTCATCCTAGGGCTGTGTACATCAAGATTTTTGGCTGACAAAGCTGGGGAAAACCTAGGGTGAGGTGGCGTTTGGATCGGACTTCTACACAGGAAAGATCCCTTATGTGACAAATGGGGGGGAATCTGAGAATGGGGAAGTGTTTGGACTGATGGTAACTGCACAATAGTGAAACAGGTTGTGAATCACGTACAGATGCACTAATGACTGAGGGTGCCTGAGGTTCATTAAGCCAGATTAAATAAAAAATGCCATCTGTCTCACTGCTGGTTCTGCTGTCACGTGCAGTGGGTTTACATGAGTCACAGACCTGGGAGTGATCCACATGTGTAATTTGTCTTCTCATGGGATGGGCTGTCTGCTGTGATACTTATGACCCTCATTGATTCAGACCTATTTGGTTCTACCCACTCACAAGGTAAATGCACATACAGTCTGCCTGGCTGCTGCTACTTGCAGCCAAACAACAAGTCTTTACAAGTTCCTGTTCGGCGATATCACCTGTTAGGTGATAAAATGTGCACTGTGTAAAATCTGATGTCAGTGGGACTAGTTGATGGGCTATTGTCTATTACGACAGAGTTTTGTTAATTCTTTTTAGTCCATTCTCTTCAGTTGATGCACGATCATAAGCCCAACTTGAGCCAGTGGTGGGGTGCTCTGTGAAGTTAGCAAAGCAGTGATTCAGGCACTCGCACCCACTGGAGGGAATCTAGCAGCTGGTTAAAATTTATTGCACAACCCTGCTATTGGACCACATCAAAGGGCACTGGGGGATCGCAAGACATTGTCAAGATGGGTGTTTGTGTGCATGTATGTGTGTGTGTGCACACTCCAAGGGGTATTGTGTGGTTTCTGGATTTGAGAAAGTTCAGTGTAGCAGTCAAGCAGTACTGTATTATTAGAACACCCTCAGCATGTCTTGAGGAAATACACCGTTTAGTCTTTCTTCGATTTGTAATGGGGGTTGCTGGTACATACTAGCTGTGGTGACATCAGCAGACTTAGGTAAATAAGTCTGAAATTCCGTAGAATGTTGGCTGACATTTGATTTGTCTTATTTGGGTCTAGTTTGGCAAGGGGTGTGTGTGTGTGTGTGTGTGTGTGTGTGTGTGTTTGGACGGCTGGTGGGGATAGCTGAGGGTACCTGATCCCAGACTGGCGTCACTGCTCTCATGCTGATGACCTGGTTGTCATAGCCCACTGAGGACAGCTGCTGGTGTTTGCGTGCACTCTTGCATACCTCCTAAATCTCCACCCAACCAACCAACCTTCAAGAGAGAGCGTGAGGAGCTCTAGGTATGGTACCCTTCCCCGTCTCCCCACCCTATCGCTAGGCTGACCTGGATCTGTGAGGGTTCATGCCTCCATGTGGACAAACAATAACAAGCCTTGGCTCAGAGTGGTGCACATGCAGGGCAGGCACTCGCTCTTAGCAGATATACCCCCTCCATAGGGACACGGTGAGTCACAGGGAGCGAGAGAGAGTGGACAGGGGAAATGGGTAATGGTGCATAAGAACGCTGATCTGCTGCGTTGGGATGCTGTATTGGAATTTGGTTTCTTATAAGGGAAAGAGGGTCCCTTGCCATTTGTTTTAGGATTGAGCCTGATGACTCCTCTTTCTGGCATGTCCAGTACATGAGTTTTATGTTTTCCATTAACTTCCACACTCTTGGGAGTGACTGACATAGTCCCATTTTCTGAGGAAGTGGAGCTCTTCTCGACAAACTCCTCAGGAAAAGGTACAGTACAACATTTACAACAAGTACAATAGAGTCCCCTGACATATCATTAGTTTATTTATGAGACCGGGCTACTCCCAGCAGCTTGTGGGATGTTCAAGGCCTTTCTTCACCCAGGTCAAAACCAGTGAGTAATCCAGGCCACAGGAGAACTGGGAGGTTTGGGAAGAGCACCCTTGAAAAGCACCGTCGCTGAAGCTGAGCCTCTACCCAGCCAAGGATCTAGGAACAGTGGGGATTAGGGCTCGTTTAAACCCTTGCGGGTGAACTGAGGTCTGGTAGTGCGTCATGCAGACATGCAGTCTGACAGATGTGGGATTTTTTTTATTTTGTTCTGGTGGTGAGTAAGATGTGTTGGCTGCGAGGCTGGGAGTGCTGCTGGATCCTGAACGTGTTCTCTCCTGCTGTTCTACCGGCAGGGAAAGCGAAGTGGCTCCATCCCGGCAGCTCTTTTCTGATGTGCGCACGTTTGAGAGTGTGTAGGAGTGCCCCAATTTCACAATCCCTTCTTGCCGCCTGTGTTTTTCCAGGTTAGCGTTAGCTCAGTGCTCGTTCGCCTGAGAGAGAAGGGCTGAAACGCCTCTTCAGGGTGACCCTATCTGTACTGTGGGATGCCAGGCTTAGGGTAGTTAGCCTGCAGGGAAGCGGGCCCAGGTATGGTTGCAGCTCTGATGAATGGAGACCAAAAAAAGCCCTTCATCCTGCCACAAACTGCGTCACTCGTTTGCCTCTGGAGTGCTGAAGCACCGTCACTGCATACGCGCAACCCAAATTACAAAGAATGGGCTATTACATAAAGAAGGAAAATTGAGTGGTGAGAGTATGAGGGGGGTTGATTTAGTTTGGTTCTCATTGTGCTCCTTCAGCATGGACTCATTTTGATTCCAGAAACCTCACAAGAGTGTCATGGGATGTGTTGCTAAGGGGCAGAGTTGAGGGGGAAAGGATGAGAAATGCACTCGGGGCCATGTGGCGGTGGTTTGGGAGTGGTGGCGAGATGTTTGGAGATGTGCTGCTGATCGCGGAGTGAGTTGGCTCTGTTTATTTAGGTCTGAGTCTCCCTGTGGACATGGTAGATGGGAGGAATAACAATGACGTGACATCAGTGGGTTACGGCATCTGAACTCTTGCCTACTGCCACTCCCCTCTAGTCTCACAATTCCACACTCTGTATTTTCTCTCTTTCTCTCTCTCTCTCTCTCTCTCTCTCTCTCTCTCTCTCTCTCTCTCTCTCTCTCTGTGTTTCTCTCTCTGTTTCTCTCTCTTTCTGTCTCTCTCTCCATAGGCTTGCAGCATATAAAACACCAGTATCCTTCTCTCCTGACATCTCCTGCTTTGAGAAAAGGCACTTGGCTCCAAATTTGTTTAGACAGGGCTTCAACCCCCACATTACATGCGACTCCACACAACTTGGCCCTGAGATGAAACTGACCAAAACTAGGGCAAACTGTGCCACACACATACTGTAGACTGCAGATCATAGAGTGAAGATTGGATAGTCTTTCTAGGAATGGACTGGCTTAATAAACAGGAGACATCTCCGCAGCAGAAGCAGTTGCTGTGGAAACCAGCAGTTGCTATGTAAGCCTTGTCCCTTACCTTTATGAAACTAGGGCACTGACTTCAACTTTTTATCTAGATCTAGAATATGCAGGGGAACGAATTGTTGGCAACAGCTAAGATTTACACTTGTTTGAACTGCATTAGAGTACGAGCATCAATGTGGCATTTCTCTGAAACAGCTGGGTGGACCCCTGGTTATCGTCTATTGGTCTAGACAATGTAGATATTAATCTTGGACACAAAACAAGCTCAAGAAAAGAAATGAATGATAGAGAAATGTTTGTTTTATTGTGTTCTGCGGTTCTGACGACTAGAATTTATTGAAGGGTCATCAGTTAACATGTAGGATTCTTTACCTAAAAGATGTTCAAATTATACATGGAAACTACAGGATAATGTGCCACCACCACTTTTCTATGCTTGTCTATGATTTATCATCATTTACTCTGCTCTACTCTAATTTAGACATGCATTCTGAGCTAGTTCATCCAAACAGTGGCTTTCCACAATTCCCTCGACTACTTTAATGTCCATATTTAGACGCTTTGGTCTCTTAACGGTTGACTAGATTCCAGGATGAGACTAATCACCGAAGCCTGCTCACCCTGTTGCACTGGGCTTTCCACAGAAAGGCGCATGGTTCCCTGCACGGGGCCAGACGATGGCCCCACGTTTTGCATTTCCGCGGCGACCCTCCTCATTGCCCTGGGTGATGGTTGATGAGGGATTCTGATTAGGGAGCGACCCAAAGAAGCAGGGCGAGATTCCTGCGGTGGCCTGCGACGTGACGCGATCCAGGAGATTAGCTCCCGGTCTGTCTGCTACTCTACTGTGCCTACGTGCTGTTTGCCCAGTGAAGCCCTCATCAGACTGTCACGGGCAGCCACCCCTCTGCCACACACACACACACACATTCATTCACACACATTCACTCAGACCCTCATTAACTCAATTCCTGTTCCCCTACTGGCAAAAGCATTTTTATGTAGTCCAGGCCTTTTAGCCTAATTAGGATCTATTTCCTCATACCATGTTGCTGTGTTTTGGTGTTGAGTGAAGAGACTCAAAACAAAAAGAGTTCTCTTTTTAACCAAAGACCAAAGTAGCCATGTTGGGTCATTCCATGTAAGTTTTTATTCTTATCCAGATCAGTGAGTGTACGGTGACAGATTTTTCCATGCACGTTCCGGGATGAAGATGATGGATTTCTCTAAGCATACACCGCACCCGTGTCGTGTATTCAGTGAAAAATGCATTCTTTGTAATCAGGGAGTCTTATCAAACGGATCATTCGGTGTCCCTCCCTCCATACAATACTGCCCATACGGGTGGACGGCTCTGCAGCTGTACGCTACGTCCACTGCTGCCAGCGACTGGGCCCCATGATTGGATGTCTGGACTGCGCCTGAACCACAGACCTATTGATGTGGGCCGCTTCCCCCAAAGCCCAGAGGATCAGATTGATTGACTGTGATGTGAAGTTAAAGCCACATTAGATTAGTTAGTTCAGCCCTTTTAGAGGAATGAGAGTCTTCATTGAAATGTGTGGCTTAGTGTGTGCCGCTGCATCTGGTTTAGGTTGTGTGCGCTCTTGCCCTGGTTTGCTGCCCACTGCTGTTTATCTTTGTTTGTGTCTCTTATTGGCTGCTTTTAGAGTTGGGCACAGACCGACTGCATTCTAGCTCTCCTAAGCATATCTCATCATGGGGAGAATCCTACTTTGTGTGATTGTCTTTTCTACTGGCAAGTCAGTCCCTGGGGAAACGTGTGTGTGTGTGTGTGTGTGTGTGTGTGTGTGTGTGTGTGTGTGTGTGTGTGTGTGTGTGTGTGTGTGTGTGTGTGTGTGTGTGTGTGTGTGTGTGTGTGTGTGTGTGTGTGTGTGTGTGTGTGTGTGTGTGTGTGTGTGTGTGTGTGTGTGTGATCGTGATTGAGAGGATCTGATCGCTGTGCTGTCTGTAGGGGTCTTTTAGCTGATTTTGGTTATCTCATGCTCTCGTAGCGTTTTACTTGAAAGACAACACCACTCTCCTATATAATAACCCTTGAAGGGAAAACTGCTGTTGTACTACATTGTGAATATGATGTGTTTTAGTTCCTTCCTTTCTGCTCCGTCAGTGCCCTCTCTGTGTCCAGTAGCCCTGGGCATGATGTCTGTGTCGCAGCCTCAGCTCTGGGACGGAGATCAAACGGGACATGGAAGGTGTGCGCACTCACTGCTTGTTGATTCCTGCAGTCTAGCTCTGCCCTCCACTGGAGAAGAGAGGGACAGAAAAAGTAGGTCAAACCCGGACGGAGGGATGGAGGGAGGGAGGGAGCGAGAGCATCTGTTTTCCTCATTTAAAAGCACGGGGTGACGGCTGCTGTGGATGTGCCGCAGACCCAGGGCAGCATGAAGGGCCGTGCCGCCGGCCAGCTCCCCACATGGATGTTTGCCGTCACCATGGACACTGTGGAGTGGAAGCACTTTTTGAGGATTTAAAGTAGCCGCATGATGATGATGACAGCGAAGTCTGTCTTCATCTCGCAGGAAATGGTGGGATTAATATGCCCTGTAAATTGACTGGACAGGGGCACCATTGACATGGAGCCATGGCCTATGTGTATGTGGAATAACAAGTCATCTTTACAGATTGATTTATGCTGATCTTGGATGATGGTGAATGAGCAGCAGACATGCTATGACCTCCTTCAGTCAAGCAGACAAGTGTCTGTGTGTGTGTGTGTGTGTGTTCCACATCATAGAGAGCAACCAGTACTGCACATGAAGTACTTGGTGATCCTTTTTAGGGTGTCATTTAATGCCCAAAGTGACAGAGATTGTCACACTGGTGTTTGGCTGGTGTATCTGTGTGTGTGTGTGTGTGTGTGTGTTAGCACTGGCTAGTTGTTGAGTGATGCATAAATTTAGCATCCACAGAAAAACAGATTCTTGTTGTGACTGCTTGATGGGTTTGACATTCAGCATGCTTCTAGGAAACCAATAAGCATGATTCTAAGAAACCAAAACTTGACCCCTTGTGCTACCTGTTATGTTTAGAGTGTTAATAACTGAATGGTGTCTTTAATTAGCAGAGTAGAGGATGGCTATACGGACAGCTGGTCCTGTTGAGAAATGAGATAAATAAAATTGCTTGTGTTGTATTTTGATAAATGTAGTATAAAAGGTGGTTTATGTATTAATGATCTGAAATGAATGTGTTGGATCAGGCCCAGTTTGTCAGAATGTCAGTTTATTTTAGGAGCAGGTGATAAGTGGCAAATATTGGACCCCACCACCTGATGTAGGCCTATAGCAATTGAGCTGTAATGTATTAGCAGTTGTAGGAAAAAGCCAGTCGGAAAGGCTGGGGTAGACATTGTCTCCTCTTGTGTTGACACAAAACAATAACCGAGTTAGTTAGACAAGCAGACTTCTCCATTCACAGAGTCAGGCTAAGGACCGGCTGTTGCCATGACGCCAAGACAGACAAGTGGAATATGTGAACTGATTGTGTACTACTGGAATGTCACGTCTGTCACCATGGCAACGGGCGTCTATGTGACCACCATGGTCAATGCAGTCATTCATGTTGTTGGTAGACTTGACATGGTCAGCCGACACATAGCAAGGGTTCGTCTTACAGGGTCTAAATCTTATTTGCGTTCCAGCACTGCCAACTCTTCAGCCATGGGCTTCAGTAGAGATACTGATTGGCACATCTTGCCCACCCGATTGGCCAGATTTCCACAGGATTGCACTGTAGTTTAAGGTGAAAATATTATATGTCTCTGTAGAGTGCAACAAATTCACCAAGTACTGACCAAAGACATGTAATTTATTTCCTGTTGTAATAAAAAAAACTACATGTAAGATGGTGTGCTGGGATACTTCAGTTTAAGATGGCAGCTAGTGAGCGCACAGCCCTCTGGTTTGGATGGAGGACTGGATAGACGGGGGCCACCAGTGGAATTCCTCTGTGAGTGGCTTGTTTGTGTGGGGAAATGGCCGTGTTGATGCATGTGTTTAATATCTGTAGTTACAGCTGCACTGGCTCTGCCCTACCCTATCCCACAGTCCAGCCAAGGTCTTTGACGATGGGGTTAACCTCTGAGCAATAGAGAGCTCTCTCATTTTGAACCAGAATTCTGCCACAGAAATGCCCCACAAAATGACATTTTACATGGAATCAATGCTTTATCAGCATAGCCATTTCACTAGTTAATACAGGTTGGACCCCCCACTCACACACACACACACACACACACACACACACACACACACACACTATTGAAAAATCGTATAAAAAAACAGCTACAACAATCCAAAACTAAATAAAAGGAGGGTTGGTTTTGGAATATTGCCGTATGCTTTCCGAAAACCTCTCTGCCATCATCCTCATGACATCACAAGGAAACCGTGGTGGTCATTCCCGAGACATGAGGTTGGTCTAGAGGATGCCAAGGGTTTGCCCTATAATCTCAGAGAATAACAACCATCCATCATATGTGAGGTTCGCTTGGTTTTAGGTCTTCTCTCAACAGACCTTTTGTCAAAAGACTATGTTCCATGTAACATTTTTTTATATCTTTCACCACAATCTGGGCTTTGTTCAACTCGTATTCACTGTAAGCAGTGTTAAATTCTGATCTATTTGTCTTTTATTAATTAACTTCGGCCTGACCACTTTGTGCGTCTGAATTTGCTCTGGCCACAGTGTGCATGCACTGTCAGCAAAATATGCTGTCAAACCCAATGTGTTTTTCAGGCTGTAAAACTAAATAAATAGAGGTGTTGGGAGTGGGACCCTTTCATTATAAACAATGTTTGCTTTCATGTTCTTGTGAAGGGCATTAATTTCTTGATGGAATGATATCAGTTGTGGTGTGACTGAAATCACTCAAGGTGGCCTATCTTTACACTAATTTAGGTGAATTTTAGTGAAATCAGACTTTTATTTTGTATTTCTAGTAGGATGGAATGGTTTGGTTTGACTGATTTGTTCATGTTGTTAATACCCACACTGTGACTTGACCAGGAGTCTGCTTCAAATGCTGCTTACTGTGTGCATCACTGCTGTAACTTGATTAAAATGTGCATTCATGTGTCAGGGTATTGGATTCATTTAATTTGATCCTGAAATGGCGCAGCATCTCCTATGGCCAAAGATGGTCCCTGCCCACGGACATCTCAGGACAGCCAGGTGTTGCATAATCATGCCATTTAACAGACCCTCACTGTCAAAACCAAGCTCAGTGACCTCTCCGATTAGTTCACAACTCCTAGGTTGTCACCTCTTCACAGAGGTAATATAGTAGCATAAGTCCACCAGTAGGTGGTGCCATTTTGTCTCTTTTTTTGAGCAGCATGTCGTCATAGATTTTAGTTTGTTTTATTGCTGTACCCAGACAATACAGACATTGAACTGAGCAAAATAAATAAAAGTCCCTTGATCAGTTATTTTTTTTAAATGTAATCACATTTTAGCCATTCCCTAGTTTCTCTGTTTTACTGTGTGTGTGTGTGTGTGTGTGTGAGTGTGTCCGCGCACACACACATGTAACTGTCTCTGTCTCTGAAATTGTGCCTCTAGAATCCCTGAAACAGTTATCCACTATCAGAACTCTGATATCTGCACCTCTCCTCCCTCCCTCCCTTTCTCCAGTCTTCTCTGTCTGCATTCATCTGTTACTACACTTTTATTCTCTCTCTCTCTCTCTCTCTCTCTCATTTTTTTTTAGCATCCATCTCAGCTCTCTTTCTGCACCATCCACTCCTCAGCCCATCCACCTCTCGAGTGCGGATTGCTTGAGCCTCTGTCGCCCCATGGAGATAGCTGTAGATGGCTGAGCAGCTCGTCACAGGCTGGTTTCGGATTGTTGCCGGTAAGAAGACCTCTTTAGTCTGTATGTGTCTGGGTAACTGCAGTGTGTTGGTTCCGTGTGGATATACAAAAGAGCAGATGTGTCAAAATGAGCATATGTCTACTGTCAATCCTGAAGTTATTTTGCGTAGGACTTGTTGTACAGAGTTAGTTCACTTGTTGTTTTTTCTCTGTGGAGCTGCGTCAGTAGTAAAGGCACCTTGATCAACTACTTAGGCCGCTAATTCTCTAGGATCTATCTGCAGTGCCAGATTTGAATACATGCAAAATGGGTCAGCCAGATGCTAATTTGGGTCATGTGGCTAGTTTGAGCAGAGAATGCAGCACTTGTCTTCCCCTTCACACCAAAGCAAATGTACAAATGACTTGCATAGAGAGAGGGGGTGGGTGGGCATGGGCCTGTGTGTTTAACATGCTACCCTGGTGTGAAGGGCTTGGGTCATCTGGCTGACACATGCAGATGGGGCTAGGTGACAGATGCATCACTGAGTGTTGTATGTGTACCCACAGGACTGTGTCTCTGCCTCTTAGAAGGGCTCTGTAGTACCATACTCATCAAGACTGAGTTGAGAAAAAACGAAGAACAGGATATACGCAAATAAGAGACTGGTATATTTATAAGACTGGTACATTTATAGATATAAGAATCATATGATAATTTATACCATAAACTCTATCTCTGTCTTTCTTGAGTCTGATGTAAATCTCTGTCTCTTTTTGGCTCCATTGTTCAAGTGGTAAAAATCAGCGTCAGTGCTTCAGAGGACAATCTCCACTTGTAAGCAATAAATTTAAAATAATCAAAACCGCAATGACTGCTAGTACCACTAGATGGTGCCATAGGCGAGAGGAAGAGCAGGAGAGCAAGATAATATGAGTGTGGGGTTGAGCCATAGAGAAAAAGCTCACATGGGTCAGAGCATGACTGTGCTTGACTGGATCAGTTGGGCCGAGGTGTCGTCTCCTGGCAGGTCAGCGCTGGGCCTGCAGGGCTGCTGGAGCAGGAGGGGCAGATTAGATGGCATCTCAGAAACACACGCCAAAGCACATGAGCAGAGCTTGAAACATAACATGAAGCAGACCACAAAACACCATCTCACTAGATAATCAAATATGGAGTTTCTTTGGATGGTATATGATCCAACATTTCATAGATCTTCCATCAGATCAATCAGTGTAAAATAAGAGTACAAGGATATGACTGATTATTAATAATAATATGAATAATGTGAACACCAGGATTCTGGTATGAGTTAAAGTGTAAAATTAAATGTCATGAATGTATTCTCATTTGTAGATTGTAGACAGAAGTATGTGTACTGTAGCACTATGTTGTATAGTTGCAATGCAAATGTAAGAATATACAGTAGATATGGTACACCTAAGCAATAAGTAATTGAAACAAAGGGACCAGATTTCTACAAGATGTATTTCATAGAGCAAATTGAGCATTATCATATGAATCAGTCCCATGGTGCTGCTGCTGCTGCTGCTACCGCTGATGGCACTGTCTTTGTTTTGGACTGCCTGAGTGAACATCAGTAGCTAATTGTCATTCTACACTGGTATACTGGTGTTTTCCTTCGTCGTCTTCTCTCTCTCTCTCTCTCTCTCTCTCTCTCTCTCTCTCTCTCTCGTGTCTCCCTGTGTCATTCTGCTTCTTTGTCTCAGCCTGATTAGTGGTCATCCCTGTCCCATCCTGCCCATTGGCACTGATCCACACCTTCATGTTTAATTAATCACCAGCTTTAGCCACCCCCTTTCTCTCTCTCTCTCTCTCTCTCTTTCTGTGTCTGTCTCTGTCTCTCTCTCATTCTCCCCCTGCCTCATGGTGCTCATGGTTGAGATGACAATCAATCACGCTGACGTCACACTGGTAACATTACCCTGCCCAGCTGAAGGAGGGCAGTGAGGGGGGAGGGAGATGGACAGGCAGAGGGAGGGAAAGAGGGAGGGGGAAAGAGCGATGCAGGCGCAGACTCACTAGCTGCCAGCTGAACCTCACGAAGCAAAGGCACACTCAAACGAGGCGAGTGAGGCAGGGGGAGGGAAACGGATGAGCGGGAGAGAGAGAGAGGGGGAGAGAGAGAGGGGGAGAGAGAGAGGGGGAGAGAGGGAGGGAGGGAGAGGGAGGGGCGGGGAGAGCAGAGCGGGCACACACTCTTAGCACGTTACATGTGAAAACACACGGCCATCTCTCCCCACAGACCTGGATCCGCTACACAGCTAGAGCTACTCAGAGAACGGCAGCAGCTCCAAGCCCTGGCGAGGCAAAGGCACAGTCTGTAGCCTGTTTGGGTGTTGGTGTATTTATGTATGTTTCGTGTGTGTGTGTGTGTGTGCGCGTGCTTGCATGGAGCATGAACAGTCCCTTTCTTGAGACCGTGATATTATTCTGGAGCAGAGGAGATCATTAGTCTCATTCACTTCTACCCTGGCGAGGTACACGGCACACTGCAGTATTACAAGGTAGGGGCTACATACGTGTGTATGTGGAGGGGGGGGAGGAAGCCATGTGTCAAATGTGTGTGGTGGGAGGAGAGCACAGGGGGAGTGTGTGTGTGTGTGTGTGTGTGTGTGTGTGTGTGTGTGTGTGTGTGTTTGTTTGTGTTGGATGTGTATTTGTCTGCCTCTCTCTGGAGACCTGGTGTCAGGAGATGTAAGCTGAAAGCCATGTGATGCAGAACATGCAGCCTCTGATTGGCTAGATGCTGCTGTGACCTCATGAAGCCTCCCGCCCACTCTCTCCCGCCCTCCCTCTCTCTCTCTCTCTCTGTCTTTTTTTCCTCTGTAGCTTTTTTCCCTCAGCATCCTCTGCTGATTGTGTAGGTTAGACCAACGACCGCAGCAGCAGCAGCAGCAGTAGCAGTAGTAGCATCCATGGCCTAAGCATTGGCCCGTCTGTTCTCTTTCTCTCTCTATCCTCTCCTCCATCTCTCTCTCTCTCTCTCTCTCTCTCTCTCTCTCTCTCTCTCTCTCTCGCTCTCCTGTTGGCTGGCCGTGCTGTATGGACTGGGGGAGTGTGTTTTTGCCAGGGGGCTGTGGGCGTCTGGGAGCTTAGTGGCGTTTAGCGAGGCGGATCTGTCTGTGTGTCTCTACTGCCGCTAACTGGGGCCTCCTCCTCCCCAACACTCTCGTTTCAGGCTCCTTGGAGATAGAGGAATGCAAATCTGCAATCATGATGGAAGGTAAGGCTGAATTTCCTCATCATCAATATTCATTGATGTTTTTATTATTGTGTGTGTGTTTGTGTGTGTGATTTGTCTGATACTGTCCTTGTTCCACTCCGTGGGTGTGTGTAATGTGGCTTTAAGTGCCATAAGCTGGCTAGCTATTTTGAGTGCCTGCATTCCGGTGACTTGCATGTCACTCCCGCAGAGGAGTGGTGCCCCTGGATATCTTTAACACACACATGCGCCGACAGATAGCTAACGCACCCTACCGTACATGCTCACACACACACACACACACACACACGTACACGCACACACACACACCCATGCACAAACACAATAACGGCAAGGATAATTGCTGTTTTTTTTCCTCCCCTCCTCTCACCCCTGTGGTAAAGGATTATTTGGATTTATTGTGCCGTAAGGCTTATGCACCCAGCTGGCCCTGCCTGCCTGAATTCTCTTTGTATACTGAGTGTACACACACACACACACACACACACACACACACACACACACACACGTATGAACGAACACACGCTCACTCACTCACTTAGATCAGAAAGGCATGTATATGTTTTATGTATTTCAGGGCATTTGTTTGTTTTAGCATGGTCGAGGAGGGTTTCTGTGTGTGTGTATATGTGTGTGTATATGCGTGTGTGTGTGTGATATCCTGTGGATGGGTCTGTCAGTGGTGTTTCAGCAGCGAGGGGAAATGGATGCTCGGTTGCGTTCACACGCATGACTCCTGGCTCAGGCTTTTATGTAACACATCCTTTGTGCAGGCAGGGAATCCAAGTGCATTTCTGGCCTTTGTGTAAATATGTTCTTGGCCTCCCAAACACCTGATTTTTTTTATTTTTATGAAGGGCAGCATCAAAGCTTTTATCAGCGAAATGTGCTAGTTATTGCTGCCGTGTATTTTTTTTTTATGAGATTGTGGCGTTTCATTTGATGGATGTAGCTCCTTCTCTTGCTCAGTGTAGTAAGCAGGAGCACCCAGGCCACAGCAAGTGAAATGTCTTGCTATTGCAGCATGAGTAATGTCATTATTCAGGCCTATTTGGTCTGCTGTCTGCCCGCCCTCTGCTCTCCCTCTACTCCATGTGCTTCCCTACGCTCTCATTAGGGCTGCTGTACCTCGTTACAAATACTGACACACACTAAGTGCCCGACCGGCTGTGTGTGTTTGGCAAAGACTAAGAACTTAGACCTTTTTGTGTGTGTGTGTGTGTGTGTGTCCATGTGACGCACTGCTGTCCTTTATTCCAATCATGACATTATGAAAGGAGTCTTTCTCCATCTTATCTTTCTCTCTTTTGCTGGGCCTGTGTCACATTTGTTTGCACTGTTGTAACGGCACAATGGACCATGCGTTAATGATTGGCCCTGGTGTTGATTCTTAATATCAGGATTTGGTTTGATTTACATGTACACTTTGCCAATGGTTAATGCAACAATCTGAATGAGGTTATGGCGGGATTCTGACAGGTATTTGTTTTCCATGCATTTTGCATACTGGTATTCTTTTCAATGGGGTTCATATTTGTCTGCTTGGGTGAGCTGTCAGCTGTCATTTGGACACTGTGCTCATTTGTTTTATGTGTGTCAGAATTACAAAACAACATGAGACGTATTACACCACAATCCACTCGCGACTTTTTATTGCACATTAGCAGAGAGAAGAGCTTTTAAAATGCCTTGTCTTTATGCCTCCTAACCACTTACTTCTGTCAGGCCAAACACTTACATATGATGATTCTAATACACTCTGCTATACTGATATGTTCTGAATGAGTGCCTATGGGGAGAAAAAGTGGCTCTGATTTATGTGTGTGTGTGTGTGTGTGTGTGTACTGATAATGCTAATAACTACTGTTGATGATGGCGTTTTATGTAAACAAGAGCAGGCTTTCTGGGGGCCGTAAAGGATCGTGACCCAGGGGTAAGGTTCCATGAACACGACTCGTGCTGGCTTACCCTCGTGCTCAGTGGTGTCTGGATTATCAGATGGTGTAAAATAGGACTCTAAGCCCTTCCCAAGGAGCACGCTGTAGTGACCGGTAGCACTCGGGAGAGAAGGCAGACAGAAAGTGGAGTCTTGAGGGGAAACCTCTGGTCCACTCCAAGCTGAACTCTAGGTCTTTGACCTTGAGGTTTGATGTAGCGTGATTTAGTCAGGCAGTCATGTTAGTCAGTGTGTGCTAGTTTTATTTCACTGAAGGTTGTCCACCATACAGTGATTATTCACAAATGATTGGCATATGCTGGTATGACTTGAAATGTCATATGGCTTTTTATTTTAGGGGGATGTAAGCAGTTGCTGAATCTCAGGCTTAGTGTCTGCTTTGCCTCCCGAGGATGCTTTCCTTATCGAGTGAGGGTTTGAAGAGGGAGGAAGTCCATGTTGCTGCCATGCTATGACTAGATCTCATAGATTACTGCTGTTTCTGCACGCTAGCACAGGACAGCCTCAGTTCAATGTGCTGACTTTCTGTTGAGGCCAGAATGATCACTGACCATGGGGCCATGGGCTGCCTTTCAAACATGCGGATAGATGTGTGTTAATAATGAAACACATGTCAAACTTGATTGATTGTTTTCAGTATTTGACAAATAATCTAGAATGTGCAAAAAAGAAGCCAAATCAACAGAAATGAGGTACAATAATACCTCATCACAAACCGGAGAAATGCACCTGTTAAATCAACTAGAAAAATGCTTTGGAAGAGGGTGCATTTTGATTGAGCCAGACAGCCAGTTGGCCTCATCAATCTGCAAAGGATCCTTGCTCTTTATTCCCCTTTTCTTCTCCTACCATTGGGACTTAATCTGGGATTTGGAAGGGACATGTTAGCCCAATGTTTGTGCCAGCTCCTCTACCTAGTATTATTTTTAGAACCTTGGGTTTTTTGACCCAGGTTTCTACTGTAATGAAACCAGGGTTTTCTTGGTCTCTCTCTCTCTCTCTCTCTCTGTTTGTGTGTGTGTGTGTGTGTGTGTGTGTGGTAGCCTCACTCTATATGGCACATCATCTCCAGCTGTTTAATGCGTCCTGCCTGACATGAGCACATCTGTGCACGGTTTATGTAGGACATATTTGCATATATGCTAAATGATACTGGCTTTCGTCTTGTGCGACTTCTCCTCCATTTGATGTACTTGATCACATAAGGGTTTTAGATCAGTGTGAATACATTTTACTACAAGTAGCTATTCCCAACTGTAAACCCAACATGCCAAATGCCATATCAGTCTTATCAATTGGGTTTCAGGCACAGAACACTAAGTACATTAGTTATTCTGTATAAAATGGACACGGACTTAATAATTAAGGATACTATTTTTTTTTTTTTTTTTCATTCAAATGGTACATTATGACATGCTTTAAAGCTATCATTTAAAGTTATCATTGAATAAAAGTGCACGCACATTTCACAAAAATTAAACAGGTGCTTGGTATAAGGCTGATGAGCCAACATGGAAAAATAAAGAAATACCCACACACTGTCATATATGCTCCCAGAGTTTATTTAAAGGTGCCATGTGTAATGTCCGCCAAAAAATCAATTCATACTCCACATTCCATAAAAGATGGGGGCAGTATACCTCCAGAAAGTGAGTTGGTCTACCCTAGAGTAACAACCGAGAAACGTGTATTGCAGTTTGACTGGCGGTTATGTTGCCCGCATACCGCCTCCCATGGCCGAAACTGGTATTATGACACCTGTCGGGATGTGGCTAGTAATTTAGCATGCTAATTCAGGTTGATATCTCTGCAGCACTATACCTTGTCATTTTTTAAATGACTTCATCGCCCTTATTTCTTCTCATTCGTTTGATGTGTGTAGCTCATTTTTTGGATATTTTTACCTCAATTCTTACACATGGCACCTTTTAAGCTACAACATTTTAACGTGACGAAGACCTCTAGTCGAAACATTGTAGCTTAAATTAACCACTCTGGGAGCATATATGACGTTGTGTGGGTATTTCTTCATGTTTACAACTTTAAAGCTACTCACTCCAAAGCCAGGCCTTTAAACAGTAATTGAGTGTTGGGAGCTCATCACCTGAGTATCTCTTGCAAAGTTAACTCGCTAATCGTACATGAGCACCTGCTCAAGTGGCTTGCCTGTGCAAACATAAGTGAGTGGTCTGTTTCAGATGGCCAGTATTACAGATGGACCCACCATGCTGACTCACTCACTTCCTCCTGGGTTGGGTGGACTGGCTGGATGGCACATCACCAACTGGCTGCTAGGAGAGGGGCGTACAATACACACACACACACACACACACACACACACACACACACACACACACACACACACACACACACACACACTTTTGAATGGAGGCGGTGGTGGATAGTTTCCTGTGGATAGTTTAAGGATCTTTCAAGCCATACCCCACCCCAGAAGCTATTGCTGCAGGAAGCAGAATTTGTTGTACTAACTTTTTAGCCTTAAAGTCTGAGCATGGGCAACATTGCACACACTGAAGTGAAGGAGTGTAGATGGAGAATACATTTCCAAGAATACAGCCAGCAAGGAGATCAGCTTTCTAGAGATAGAGGGAATTAGGGCACAATGCTTTGTTAAATCCAAAGGAAATACAATTCTGTGCATTTGAAGAAACTAAACCTCATGTAAGCAGTACAGTACATAGATTCAAATGAAATGTGACTGCACTTGAGGATTTGATTACATGGTACTATTGTAATTACAAATCACACTGCTGATCTCTTCACACGGTGTAATTGCTGCAGTGAACACTGCCATTACTTAATCTGAAAAGTTTGCTCATTTGCGTTCACCTATGCAATGTTCTGCACAAACGTTAACATTTTAGTTTACTGAGAGAATTGGCATGCGGTGATCTGTGTGTGTAGCTAATAGTCTGTATCATTACAGTGTGTGTACTACACTGTTGGCTAATAATCAAGTGATGAACTGGTGAACATGAATAGGTAAATGAATGTCATCTCTTCCATGTTGCACTTGTTTCATATTGCACTAGTTTCATCAGCTCACACACACACACACATACTGATCAAGGGCTTGTCTGCTGGTCTTGTGAAGGGATGTGGTGAAAGACAAATTGGGGCTGTTATAAGATGAATAAGGACATGATTTTCATTATAAGCTATTACCATAATGCTTACACCTCAGTTTAGAGGCTGCCCTGGTTGTACTGGGTATGCTGTGTGGCTGCCGTGGTTGTAGGGTCTCGCCTAACAGGGTGGGCCGCTCTGCATCATGCAGAGTGCTTAAGTCAACAGTAGCGGAGCAGTTTGGCAGCCTGGGGAGGAAATGGCTTCACTGTCCCAGTGTGTAGGAGTCCTCTCAGTGCTTTCAAGTGCACTGTTGGACCTGACTCAAGCCTGAAGACCAGAACACATGGCAAGGGAATGCTGACAGAAACGTGTGTGTGTGTGTGTGTGTGTGTGTGTGTGTGTGTCCTGTAGTGGTTCCAAATTGTACCATACCAGTGGTTTGAGTTTAAAAGTATTCCTTCAATATTGATGGGTTCACTTGAGTTTGGGGGAAATGATGTATGTGTGTGCCCTTTTGTGTGGACTGTGTTTGTGTGTGTGAAGGGAAAGAAGTATTCCATTAGCATCCAAGAGAATGGTGGATTTACTGTGATTGGGCGCTCTCTCTTGCTCAGTGAAGTGCAATCAGAAGATGCCCTCATTGTCCGGGGTGAAGGGGCCTTTGTCAGAGTGAACAATGATTACTGAAGACAACCAAGATGAGATTTCATAGACGAATAGAGAGTTGTGTGTGGCACATTGCTGTTGTGTTTTTAATGCACTTGGTTGCCACCAAGTTGTAGTATATTACAGATGGCAATAAACACTAGACACATGTGTCCATGTATGTCCTTAAGCATCTATATCATCGGCAATGGGTTTGCTACACTTTTCTTGCTGAAAGCAAAATCTGACATCGAATCTTCCATTAGACACTGCACATGCACTGGTTTTCCCTCTCTCTCTCTCTCTCTCTCTCTCTCTCTCGTGCAAACCAACTGTATATTTTTAAAAGTTAAAATAAACATTCAGGTCTAGTACGCCTTAAAGACTGTATAAAAACATCTGAAACCCACATACAGGCAAGAGCAAACTTTGGATGATGGAAATGGCTCGTTATTTTGATTGTCTGTGCGGATGCATGAGGACAGAATCTGCCATACTAAACAAGATCATACTAACAAGATCTGAAATGATTTTCATTAGCTGTATTGATTTTCATTAGCTGTATTGATACTGTAGTTTCATTAAAATTACTTGACTTTGCATTTCTGCCTTGTGATTGCTTAAAGGAATTATCCAGAGTAAAATGCACTTTAGATCAATTTACGGATGATTGGGAGTACATACGTTGAGTTGACATCAAAATCATGTCATTTGGATGTGTTTTGAGAAAGTTCGATTTTACCGTTTTTAGTCAAAACTCGTTAGCCTGGAAGTGACCAGGGCATGTTATTTCGCTGCTACAAAACACTATTTTTATACCTCTTCTACAGTTCCAAACAACATTACACTTACGTGGTAGTGAGTAGAGGGTCCTAAAGCCAAACTGAAGTATCCCGAGGTCTTTATGTGGCATATTTAGGGGAAAGTCCGGAGGAGTCGATTGCCTAGTGTGGAGTAACACACTCTGGAAATTCACAATTTAAATTAGCCGCTTTTAAAAAAAAAAAAAAAAAAACATAGTCCAGTATTTGTTTCAAATTGAAATGAAGTTGTATGCAACAGCAAACCCTAGCTTACTAACAGGTTGGAATTTTGAAATGTCAGGTGACCAGAGGTGGAAAAAGTATGAAAATATTGTACTCAAGTAAAAGTACCAATACCTTGATGAAATATTACTGAAGTACAAGTTAAAAAAACCGATCTGAAAAATGTACTCAAGTAATAGTAAAAAAGTAGTTCATTTAAAATGTAATTTAAGTAAAAGTTACTTAGTTACTTTTTTTTTTTTGGGGGGTTTGAGTGTTAAAGTAGTACCCAGGGCATGTCTGGGCCCATGGAGAGTGGTGTGGAGGGGGGTGGACAGATAAACTGCAGCCAAATATTGATTCCTCATTCCTCAAAGTTGCTTGAATTTGCCATCCATGCTTTTGCTGATGCTCTGTGCTGTGTGCCAAACCTACATCCTCTAGTTATGAATGCCAACTGGTTGCCCTCCAGTTTCCCAGAATGCTTTGTGATGAGACATCTCTGGTGAGCGTACAGTAGTCTTGTAACATTTATGCCAGATTGAAATGCAGTCATCGTACTCAGCCAGCATGGTGCAAACTTCAGTGACTGGAATCATAGAGGTGCAGGAGACTTCACAGTGACCATTTGCTCATAAAGTCCAATATTGACTTCCTCCAGCGCCCACTCACAATGTACACCACTGATTAAGCCTTTCTTCACAGAGAATCTATTCTCTCCCACACTCACTCACTCTCTCACACACACACACACACACACACACACACACACACACACACACACACACACACACACACACACCTCTGCTGCTTCCTGTTTGTCCAAAAGAGAAAGAGAGGGAGGTCCCAGGGGATGGGTGATTTCATTTGTTTATGTTTTATTAATCCCCCTATTACTAATTCAGCCTCCTCCCAAAGTATTTATGGAATCTTCAGCTCACCTCTCAGTGACCAGCTGTTGTTTTTTTTCTGTGTGAGTGTGTTTTTCTATGTGTGTGTCTCTGTGTATGAGTGCCTTTGTGTGTTAATGTTAATGGACATAGAAACTGACTGTGTGTGTGTGTGTGTGTGTGTGTGTGTGTGTGAGTGAGAGAGAGAGAGAGAGAGAGAGAGAGAGAGAGAGAGAGAGAGAGAGAGAGAGAGAGAGAGAGAGAGAGAGAGAGAGAGAGAGAGAGAGAGAGAGAGAGAGAGAGAGAGAGAGAGAGAGAGAGAGAGAGACTCAATTTACTCATGGATATTAATTTGTCATGTCAATCAGCTGCCAGCTTCTTTGAGGGTTTGAATGGCAGTGAAAGCAGCAAAATGTTGCCACTCTTTGACTTGTTCCCAGTGGGGAGTAGATGTGTCCTTTTTCATGGCTGGGTTGTTTGTGCACCGGAGTGTTTTATGGAGTGTGGGGCATATTCCAGATTTCCAGCGTGATGACAGTTGGCTCTATTGGGATGTTTGTGTCGTGAATCTCTGGGAGAGCCTCTCCGCTTGTATGGGGGACATCTTTTAGCCAGACAATCCAGCTGTCATCATCATCAGACACACTCATTCTTACTCTATCTATTTATGACACACATACACACACACAGAGAGAGAGAGGATTCACAGGGTCCTGTGTAAATGCAGTTTGCAAATGAACAGTGGCATCACAGAGAGGACTGATGGATTGAAACTGGCTCTACTGATTCTGTGTTTTCTGTGACCTGAGAGAGGAATTCGGAGTGTGAATATGAGAGGGATCTGAGCTGAGAGAGGAATTCAGAGTGTGAATATGAGAGGGATCTGAGCTGAGAGAGGAATTCAGAGTGTGAATATGAGAGGGATCTGAGCTTGCAAGCAAGTGAGAGGCTTAGGGAGGGAGCATCGGAAAGACTGCGCAAAAAGGAAATCACTGCCATGTTCTCCCTGTATCTTGGTGTCCGTGAATGTATGTGAAGGCCGGTGACTCATCTACATTGGCTGTGGGCTCTGTAGTTACGCCAATGGTAGACCTCATAGAGTTGAGAGGCTTTACTCTTAGCCTCAGTGGGACCGTTAGCGTGTTAGCTTGTTAGCCCAGAGGCTTAGCAAGCTCATCTGTGCTACCTCATTACTCATTCATCCACTCCGGTCACAAGCCTCATATCTCACACAGTCGCTTGCATTTTGTCACAGTTGAACGTTTCCATGTTTAAATGTAGCCTTGTGGCCATGTTGTAGTCTTGTCTTGGCTGTTACAAGGAAGCCATTTGGTTTTATTGTCCATCATTCGGGAGTCCCTCACTACACTGTATGACACTTTAATGGCTGACTGGACCGTCCAGTGCCATTTCTGTCTTTATGGGCACTTGGTAGATGGTTATTGAGGCCCCAGTGCTGTAACGCAGAAGGTGTAATGCGGTGTGGAAGCTGCAGGAGGGGTCTGAATCAGCAGCGCCTCATATAACCAGCCCTGGGAGAGACTCTGTCCTGCGCACTTTGTCCCTATTTGACACATGATGATGACTCATGCCGAGATAGGATTTCATTAGAGAGCTCACGTCTCCCTAGAACATAGAGAATTCATTGATTTTGAGAGAGAGAGAGAGGCTTGTGTGGAAATGCTTGCTGACTTTTAATGATGATAGGCTACAACCCTGTAAAAGCCAATTTCTGAACAAATTTGCTCTTCTCCTCAGATATTATTCACAGGTTGGTTCCCCCCAAACATAACATTAGGTGGTAATCTCATTATATTTAATTCTAACTTCTATATTCCTTCAACATTTCCATTCTGTCATTAGTGGGGTGGAAATCAGTTTGCTTACTCACATTCACATGCAATGTCTCCAACACAAGGCCATAATGTGGTTTTAAGAGTGCAATATCCAGTCATGGCTATCAATAACAAAAACATTTCTTGACTTGATATAATGAAGGCATGATTTACAACCTTGTTTTTTTAATAGTTGTGGTCATACATCTTCTGCATATTTGATCTACTGTTTTAGTTATTGCATTGCTTTTTATTAAATTTCCTGGACATCAATATGAAAACAAACTCATGACATGAAGAACCAGGTATTTTCAAAGTTTAACGTTTTATCATTAGGTTAGGTCTGAAAACTAAGAACTACATCTTGCACTCTTCAAACAGGAAAACTGATGAGCAGCTCTCGTGTTCTCCGTGGCGTGTTGAGCTCCCTCTGTCCCATTGACATTGTTTGGCCTCACTGAAATGCCATGAGCCGATCTCCTGACAGGACGCGGCTCAGTGAGCGGCAGGAAGGGTTCCGTGCGGAGAGGAGCTGGGCCCGCAGGCGGCTGGAGCCCTTTTTGGGATGGAAAACAGCGTGCCGGACCTCTTCAGGTCACACCGCGTCCCTCTGGTGCTCTTTACCTTTTAGAGGGCAAATACATGAGTCCTCTACAGCCACGATAGGGCTTGCTGACAATATGGTGGGTTTTAGTCATGCCTGTATTTTTGCTTCAGTTGGGTTGTTTTGTGAGTGTTTCTTTTGGAGGAGTCATGCTGTAGGGCCATGGCAAGAGGAAACCAAACATCCCAGGCAGGCGCTTTAAGCTGACGTCGGTGTTAGGTTTCCTCATTTCTGGTGAAGCATTCTGCTCAGCCCAGCGTAGTCATTTTAATAACAGCTTTCACTTACCCTTTAACTGACACAGGGTGTGGCTGCAATTAGTGACGCTATATACAACCCAAGCGCCGTGTTCTAGACGAGGGAACTGACCAGGCTCATCTCCTCCCTCGCCAAAAACGCCCAATCAGCATCTTCTGTGGCCTGTGGTCGAAGCGCGGAATCTGCTGCGCCCACAAGGAGCCCCTCCGGATTCCAGCCATAACGCTTAATGGCCGCACGCTGGCGGTGCCACCCTTTTGCCGCCCCAGTCAGGGTGATTGCAGTCTGGGGTGTTTAGGGGAGATTAAAGGCATGGGGCTGTGGCTGCTGTTCCACAGGAATCCACACACCCATCTCCTCATTATCTAGTCTGGCAGGGAATACGGACTGGACAGAGAAACAAAAAAAAACATTCACACAGACTGACAGAGCATGGAAGATAGAGAGAGGGTGAATCATACAGAAGGAGAGAGAGACAGAAACAGACAGGCAGATGGAAAGATATTTTTTTATATAATCAAGGAATGCTCATTCACTGTAATGGCACTCTCTAAGAGCTATTGACATATTTGGATGTTGGATTAGGGACTACTATACTAAATTCAAACATTTACACACACACACACACACACACACACACACACACACACACACACACACACACACACACACACACACACACACATTCACTCACTGTGTCCCAAGGTTTAAAAACCTTGAATGTTTTTAAAATAGCATCATGTGATTGACCGTGTATTGTTAATGTATATTGATTAACAGTCCTAATACAAAATGGTATTTATTTTAGTAGCAATTAAGCTTTTTCTGTACATACTGTATTGTCTGGGGCAGAGCCATTAGTTTGATTGGCTGTTGCCTTGGCAAGCCATCTGGGCCCTTGGCATAAGGGAGTAGAGGAGAGGAGTGGAGACTGTGTGGGTCTGTGGCCGTAGCTGCAGGGAAAGCACTTCCATGTCCTTGTCCCATACGGCCCTCTATTATTTCAGCCTTGAGATGGACACTATTCCTGACCACAGTCAATGGAGAGGCTATTCCAGCTCCTGTTTATGTGTGTGTATGGTTGCGGTGTTGGTCGGGGTGGGGGGGGGGTACTTACTTATTTTATTTATCATCATCATAAGCAGTGCATCATTAGTGTCATCAATATAAATGAGATGTTGGATTTCTCTTCCCTTCTCTGACTCCACTGTGTCTGCATAATCTGGGATAAACAGAAAAACCAAATGCTGCATTTGGATGCTTGGCTGCATATTCACAGAGCATACTCTAGCTGTTTGGACTCCAAATTCACAGAGCATACTCTAGCTGTTTTGGACTCCATATTCACAGAGCATACTCTAGCTGTCTGGACTCCATATTCACAGAGCATACTCTAGCTGTCTGGACTCCAAGTCTACATTGATGTGTTGTTTTAATCAGTTGACTGCTGCCAAGTCCATTGTGACACCTGCCTCAGACACACTCAGAGTTGAAAATAGCCAGGGCTATGCTTGTCCTAATTAACTCAGCTAAATAGGTGATTAAATAAATAATAAATGAGTTTATTGAGCCACTGTGTGCTGAGAGTTAAAAGTAGATTAGATCTTCAGAGATTCAGAATCCATAGAAATATTTTCATCATTTTGCTCTAATGTATTCATGCAGCACCATTAGCTCAGGCATTCTCCCCATGCACTCTGCTGTGCAGCACCTACTCTATGAACGTTCACCTGGCCCATGAAATTGGCTCCACATTAGCATCCCCATTTCAAATCAGCCGTCTGCTCAGCGAGCCATTAGCGTGGTCACTGGAGTTTGGTGCACAATACGCACACAACACCACGAGTGTGTACTCATTAGGAAGAGGACCGGGAGTGCCCTGGGAGTTGGATAATAGATATTTGCATTTTATATCAAATGGTATTCATATTGATGGTTATTTCCTCAGGGAAGCAGATAAATGTTATTTTTTCCATCTGTAATTCCAGGTTCTGTTTCTATAACTTTGTGTCAGTGTTTTGTATAGCTGATCTGTTTTGTCAGTGTGCAAAATGATTTTGTAATGATGTAGAATGTTGATTTAGATATAGAATCTCATTTTATTTGGTATACTGCATCAGCTCTGTCCTTACCATGGCAAGTTCATGCCAAGTTACAAAGTGAGCTCCACCTTTTCCAAATAGGGTTTAGCACCATGAGTGATAAATGGGCAGAATGGGAAAGCTGGCGCGGTGCCAACTAAGGGCTACTACACCACTAGCACCACGTATGTGTCTAGACTAGATGCCTATCGACACCATGTGTGTCTCGCTTAATCAAATGGGAGTTTTGGAAGTAAATACAGCAAATTCCACACAGTACAGAATCTATAGTGCACTTCCAAATATTTATCTCCAAACATCATAGCAAACCATCTGTCTTCCTATTTCAATGAACTCTAAACCTTGGTGGTGTGTTTTGAGTCAGTTAAAGTGGTGTCCCAAAGGATGGATTATATAAGCATTCTGTGTATGGGGGCTGGATGGCATTGCTCTATGGCCATTTCTTTCTGACTGCTTCATGCTGTAAGGGCGGACCACAGGGCCATGCCTCTATGGAAGTCATCACATTACTGATCTCTCTATAATTGCTCCCAGAAAATGCTCAGACCCAATCTCCTGGCTTTTGCTGATGTGCATCTTTTCATATCCTTCACATAACTTTGCCTCTCTCTCTCTCTCTCTCTCTCGCTCTCGCACTCTCTCTCTCTCCATCTCTCTTGCGCACTCTCTCTTTCTCTCTCTCTCCATCTCTCTTGCACTCTCTCTCTCTCCATCTCTCTATCATACACTATTGGTGACTTAAGGAACCAACTTCAGTTGGAGACTAATGTACCCAGACATGAGCTTGCTGACCAGTGGTTTTACGTGGCGCTGGTGTTGAGGGTCTGTGAAAGGATGATGTCACGTGTGAGTCATCTTTGTGAGTTCAGCGCTGACGCATCCACAGCCTCCATCCCCCTGTTTTGTACTGATCGGAAAGGGCTGATTGCGTAGCCTGGTATTAGAATGGCTGTGTGAGAGAGACAATGGCCAAATTGTTTTTCTTGGGAATGAATCACATCATTGTGAGGAGAATGAAGTCTAAAGAATATGTTCTAAAGTAGTTTGAGTTTGTCAAATAGATCCAACCAAAGTGTAAATTGTAGAGGTACAGTTCTTAGAATAAAATTGGTTTAGCAACATGATCTACGTATAAACCGACTGAAGTTCCAATGAATTCACATGCCCAGTTCCAGGCAAGTCTCTCAAGCCTTCAGAAGACACTAATAAAAGGCTCCAGTGCTGCTAGATAAATATGCTGTTTGATGCTCTGCATCACTGTGCAGCCCACACCACTCCACAGAGACCATGTGCTGCTCTGATCTGTGCTTTGCTTGTCCTTTAGTCTACAGCAAAGACATTCAGAGCTTTCAAAAAGCCATGGGTCTCCCGTCAGACAAGCCAGCATGGATTGCTGGATCGATACACCCAGGTGACAGGCCGGGCCCAGAGACTCTGGTGTCTTTGGCAAAGCTCAGTAATGCTGAAGAGGCCAGGGAACTAAATGAATTTGTTTTTCATTAAGACCACACGCCATGGAGGAAGAACAAGCTTCCCCTTCTCACAGCATAATTGAACAGTTATGTCAGGCTGCTTCTCCCTCTGGACAGAGCGCTCGTAGGCCTACGTGCCAGCCCTTGCTGACAACAGAGAAAGTCACTGTCTAAGTGGAAACGGCCTGTGTCTCATAGCTAATGCTTTGTTGCTGTCATAATTCTGCCATGGCGCTGCATTAGTGTACAAATAGTGTCTCTCAGGTGATGTATTTAACTTTTGAAAAGAGCTAGCACTCCACACCGATACGCTCATATTTCTTAGATTTTTTTTTTTTCTGCTGAGAAATGTGGTGGATATTGAGTGTGAATATTGAGTCCTGCAGATGTAGCTGATTTGTCATCTCTGTGTGTGCTTGAGTAGGTGCATGTTTAACCAGCCTAAACAGCTCCAGTAAATAAGGAGGGCGATCACTCATCCTGACTCTTGACCAGCGGCTCATACCCTGCAGCCATAAACACTGGTCATTACTGTGTGGCTGGGGGACACATTTTGGGGTGAGTGTGTGAGAACAGGACCCTCTAAAGCAAGACGGATGCTTCAGGCTGCCATTTCTTTCTGGGCTTAATATCCCCACTCCACTCAGTCAGGCTGAACTGATGGCTAAACATTAATCCCCAGCTAAGTAAATCTGCCATGCCAACTTGAGCCTGCGATACATATGCATCAGACAGCAAGGGAGATTAGTCAATGCTTCCTCTATTCTGCGTCTGTGAGTGCGTGTGTGTGAATATGTGTACTTACTGTAGTGTAGCATTCATAATGTTGTGTAACTACTTTTTTCTGTGTTGCTAGATGTATTTTTTATGACTGCATATTGCGTTTGTGTGTATGTGTACGTGTATTTCACGTGTTTTGTTGCATAATAGTAACCTGAAGTGTTTCATCTTCATCTGTGTTCAGGGAGAGATTCTCTCTGTTTTCTGTTTTCTGTCTTGCACTGTGATAATGGCTGGATGGCATGTTTCATGCTAGATTGACTGGATAAGGAAAGGCTTAATCCGTGGTGGTCATCCTGATCCAAGCCAACTGTCAGGCAAGCATTGAACTACATTTATTTAAGACCTTATTGATTTCTTAGTCATCCCTCTCAGACGGCAAGACAACTCAGAGAGCCCATGTCTGTAGAGTGGAGTTTCACCAGTGCTAGTGGTGGCTCATTTACCACATACATTAATATGATCTATTAATTTGATCTTAATATTATCTATTAATGCTGGATAGGTAAAGTGATATGTAATGTTGAATTGATTTCAGATTATTTGCAGCAATCATTTTGCTTTGAAATGACATCTGCAGATGTAAGCAAGCGAGCCTCTTGAGTCTGTAACCAGAGAGAACCCAGTACAGGACTATTTGACATCAAAAACAATATGGAGGTCAAGGGCTTCCTCCTGCTTTGGTGTAAGAATGATAAATGAAGGAGCAGATTAAGCGCCTGGTCCAGTCCGATCCCTGTACAGTTGGGATGTAATCCCTGGATAAAAGCCCTCCTTAACAGACCTCCTCCGATCCTCTAACCCAGACGGAGAGGTAGGAAAGGGGGGATGGGGGAAAACAGACCGCGTGGATGGGAACGCAGAACATTTTAGGAGACAGGGCACCGTATGGTGGAGAGAGTGGAGAGGGTGGAGTTGTGCGAAGCGCTAGGGATGGAGATAAAGAGAGCGAAGCACACGGTGCTGTAAATGACCGATGCTAAGGGCTCTCTCTCTCCCCCCTCCATGTCCAGTCCCGCATGTTGCTGTAATCCGGAGCACCTTTTGTCTCCGTGTTCCGTGGCGGCGCATTGTCTTCCCGATCCGCAGAGCTGGCTTGCTCTCCCAGTGACCCACTTTCACCAGTGTGCTCGTCACTGGCTGTAGGGGAATATGAGTTTGTGTTTTTATAGAGTGCATCCATCCACACTATACTGTGTGTGTGTGTGTGTGTGTGTGTGTGTGTGTGTTTAAGGTGTGGGGGAGGGGAAAGGGGAAGTGTGAGCATCACTCTGGGCATAGCCACCTGGACAAGGCAGGGTGCGCCAACACACACAAACGAACGTCCAGAATATGTAATCAAGCACACCCATATACACAAAAATACACATATGCATACACATAGAAACACTGTAATGATACCTGGTGGCCATTATGGAACATTTCTGCCAAATGTTGTTTTCCTGACATGTGCTTTTATTTCAAGCATTTCCTTCCATCTCAACTGGAGTATATAGAAGGTTGTACAAAAAACTCTACTTTCTTTCTTCTCCTCTTTTCCTTTGCTCTCCCCCTTCCTTGCTATCGCTTTCCCACCCTTCCCCTCTCACTCTCTCTCTCACTCTCTATCTCTCTCTCTCTCTCTCTCTCTTTCTTTCTCTCTCTCCCTCCCTCCCTCTCCTTTGGACTGTCTCACTGTAACACAGGGCTCACTGAGGCATTGAGGTCCATCAGCGAGCTCATTGTTGAGGCAGCAGGGAGTCTGAAATCCCATCAGCTCACTGAAGGGCTGATGAGAGGACCCAAACTGAGAGGGTGAATGTGACCGCGTGAGTCACTTCCCTCCTGTGCCTGTCTGATGCAAATGCTTACGTAGGCCTGGCTCCGTCCATAGGTGTGAGCAAGGTTAGGGGTTACTTAGCAAAGGAGTGTTATTGTGTCACATTATTGTAGTATATTTGTGTGTGTGTGTGCACCAGATTCCTCTCTCCTCCTCAGCAGCCTCAGATGACTCATGCGCTTGCCGAAGCCATTTTATGTTTTAGCCAGACAAGCCATCGGTGCAGCAGTACCACCACCACTCACATGTGCAATATAGCCACAGATTCCTCCTCTCAGACTCCTGTGTGCTAGTGATGTTTTTCAAATGTGAGCCTGCAGTGTGTTCTGTTATGTTCTCATGCCACAAATAATTGCAGTAATATAAGCTTCACTAAGAACTATAAAATGGTGGCACAGCCAGTGGAGCGCAGTGTGAATGCAGTTCACTTTACCTCTTTCTTGCGTGCTACATACTGAGATGTTTTGCGTAGTCATAGCCTGGGTTGGAGCAGGACAAGATCAGCTTTTGATATGAGGCTGTTTATGTTTCATATAAACAAATAGCAATAATAGAAAAACAATACGAGCAGACTCCACCTCGTTAATCTGCAATGTTTGTTTTGGTTGCACTGTAAACCCACAGCCCTCGAGAGGCTCCGCTCAGTACAGTGGCAGATCTTTATCTTGGTGCTCCCGAGGACCTGGAAGATTCCATCTGTAAGTCGGGAATCAATCGCCGCAGCGCCCCGCCGGCGTGGCGCGTTCTCCACGTGCCAGGCAGCCCGAGCTGAGCACGGCCCATATGACGGCGCCTGGCAGATGTCCGGGCGTCTCTGCGCGCTAGGCTCTGATCTCCGCCCTGATGCCTCTGTGGGGCTCGCGTGAGGCCATCTGTGCTGCACTAATGGAGGCTCCAAGTGAACCTTCCCAGCCCTCCTTTTCCAAGCTTTTAATGCCTCACCAGTCTTCAAATGCTTGCTCATCTCTGAGCAATACTAGAACCAGTACCATACTCCGTGGCCCTGTGCATGCATGGTAAGGTGTGTGTGTGTGTGTGTGTGTGTGTGTGTGTGTGTGTGTGTGTGTGTGTGTGTGTGTGTGTGTGTGTGTGTGTGGCAGAAGTAAAGAGAAAGTTTTCCTAAATAAACAAGGAACTGCTTTTATTTACTTTGGTTCAACATTCTCTCAATCCCCAGCCAGCGAGCGGGAGTGGGGGGGCACCTTGTATTCATTCCCTTTCTCTTCCTGTTCTTGCTGCTGTGCATTTCCTGTGTTTCGCCACCACTGCCCCCCCCCCCCCTACACACACACACACACACACACACACACACACACTCTCATAGTCCTCTACACACACACACACACACACATACACACACACACACACACACACACACACACACACTCTCATAGTCCTCTACACACACACACACACACACACACACACACACACACACACACACACACACACACACACACACACACACACACTCACACACTCACACACACACTCTCATAGTCCTCTACACACACACATCCTGTGGCCTCCCTTTCGATGAGATTACTGCGCCTCCACTAGCGCCCACTAATTACGTTAGCATTTCCGCAGCCACGCACACGGAAGCCATTAAGCTATTAACTTCCATCCAGGGCCCGCCGATGCTGCTGGTTTATTTTCACAGCCAGTCATTAGTGGCCCAGTCAGAGGTGGTCAGGTGGGCTTTTCATTGTGGCATTCAGCAATGAAGAAATCGGGCACTGGATGGGTTTCAAACCTCCTCGAAATGCTGATTCATTACTCTTCCAGGTTTTGCTTAACATTTGTGGTCAATAAGGATATAGATTACAGATATAGGGTAGAACACAGCTGTCGCACAGAGGATTTCATGCATACTGTATATATTTGTAGAGGCTGTGTGTGCGTGTGTGATTATTTTTTTTTAAATTTTTTTTTTCTGTCTCTGTCATTTTCATGTCTTCACTTGTCTCCTCCCCCAGCTCTTCTGCTTGTTTACGCCTTTTCTTCCCCACTCATACAGTCTCTGTGGCTTAAGCTTCTGTATCCGTTTACATGCTATCAGATTGGATCAAATGTTGGTACTGGCCGTCTCTTGCATCTCAGGCCCAACACAATAGATAAGCCACCTCATCCACATCAAACACACACTCTCTCACAGAAACATACACACAAACACTCAGCTTTGAGACTCCTTCTTTTCTCACTCTCCCTGAGATGATCTGGGCAGTCTAATTTCCTCCACGAATTCCAGGGATGTTATCTCTCTTCAGGTCTTTGTAGCCTAAAGGAGAGATAGGGAGGTGGGTTGCTGAGGTCAGTAATGACGTCCAGCACACTCACAGCCTCACATCAGCAGTGGCCCTGCCTGGGTCCACCCTCATCTGGAGCTTAGGCTGGCTGCTAGCTGATGGGCAAGGCCTGTGTGATATGGGGGCACAGGTGGTGGCTCTGATGGAGTGTCTAGTGTGGTGGGGCCACAGTCCAAATGGGCGGCTCAGTTTTCCTTGCTCCTAAGTGGAACTCAAGATCCTCCCACTTTAAAATGAGTTCTTTGATGAATAATGCATGGCTTCTCAGTAACACACCCAGCGAATTGTTGCTTGCTCTGAATACTGATGGGAAGATGCCTTAACACTGATTTAAAAGGTTGTTCTATATCACTGCTGCTGCTCTCTACATGAGTCAGTGTGTAAATGGCTGCACTAATATTCCTAGTCTCCTCTGTGGACCTGTACGTTTTGGGGTTATTCAGACCATCTCTGTCTATCAGGTGAGCCGTAGAGCTGACCCTGGTGATGACGTGATGATGATGGTGACTTCTTCCATGTCACTGAGTGGAAACAGGGGCGTAGTGATCTCTGTGCTGTGTGGTGTGTAGCCAGCATGAGCAGCCTGGAGTGGAGTGGGTGCTGCTGCTGCTAGAGTGCCTGGTGTGCAGTGAATGGCCTCTCCTCCTGGGCCTCTGCTGCAGCACGCACAGGCCTGAGCGGCCCCATATGTCTGCCTAATCACACTCTTGAGAGGGAGAGAGGGAGGGGGAGGGAACTGGACCTCTCAGTGTAGCAGGTGCAGCTGCTTTCCTCTCTGTTTGTGTGTGTGTGTGTGTGTGTTGTATGTGTGTGTGTGTGTTGTATGTGTGCCCACATTGAAAAGTGTGAAGGAGCATGCATTAACCGGCTTTTCTCCGCTCTCCTCTCAGGATTGAAAAAGCGTACCAGGAAGGCCTTCGGGATACGGAAGAAAGAGAAAGACAATGACTCCACGTAAGTGTGTCTGCCCTGGCTGGTGACGCTAAACAATGCCACACTTTACAGATCGGTTTGCAAACGTTGATACACAATGTGAACGCCATGATCATCAATCACTCCACACGCAACACACACACACACAGTGTAAACAAACACACAACATGCCGCCCAATCTTGAATACCCTGGTGCACTCTCACAATGATTTGATTGCTGAAACCGTTTTAAACGGATGAGGCTTTCTTGTATTAAATGGCCTATTTTGCCATATCTGCTAAAGCCTCTCCTGTTACCCGTTAGACAGTGCAAACCTAATAAAGCAGCTGGCTGTTGCTATGATGCATCATCAGAGGCGCTTTCCTCCCATCTGAGGGAGACGGGCCACATGTCGGCTGTTTGAGTGTTGAGTGTTATTAGAGAGGCACTGGATTGTGTTATCATGCCTCTGTAACTCAGCCGTGAACAACTTCACTATTCTCTGGGAATTGCCACCTGTGGTTGTTTTGTTGAGTTAGGTTGTTTTTGTGTGTATGAGTAGTGTTTATGTGTATACAAAGGTTTAGTTTAAAAGTGCGTGCGTGCACTTGTATGTATGTGTGCATGGGAAAGGGTGTGTGAATATTTGCCTTCATAATGATTGAAGCACTGCTGCTTCAGAGATTTAGTTCAGTGCTGAGAAGTTGAAGTGTAGGCCTGGAGGTTAAGTGGCTCTTAAAGAACATTCTTTTTTGTATTTTTTGTTTTCTCTCTCCCTTTCTCTCTTTCTTTCTCACAACCCCCCCCCCCCCCCCTCTCTGCTCTCTGCTCTCTGTAGGGGGTCACCAGACAGAGATGTAAGTAGGACTCCCCATAGCCCTTCTGATTGCTATGGTTCATTTTCATTCCACACACCTCTGTAATGAGCCACAGAGTGCTCTGGGATAGTACTCTCCACACACCCTTGGTCAAACAAGTATCCCAAGCATACAGGAATGTCAAACAGAGATTCAGATATCAGTCTATCTAGAATATGACTTTGTTCAAACGTGTGAATAATACCACATTTTATTTTCATTTTCCATATCATGGACCATCACCATCAAGGAACCCCAAGAGATTGAATCGGTACTGCAGTGCAAACGTAGTTTACCCCTCTAGTGTAGTGTCTTTAACAAGCAGCCCCAGCCTTATGTAGCTACGTAGCTGACTGTAGAATAGTCATGCTAGAACCTTTTTCATCAATTTGAAATGTTGTCTGAATGTTTACACCTGTGAGTCAGTCTTTAATTTAGGTTTTATTAAAACTGTGTTATTCTGTTTAGCCACAGAAAAAGACCAATGGGGCGCCTAACGGCTTCTGTGGGGAAATCGACTGGGAGCGATATGTAAGTGGTTCTGTAGATTTGTGGATTTAAGCCAGACAAACAGAATTCACGCTGCTTCAACGATTTTAACACCAGATCATAAAATTTTTCTTAACATGGGCACATAAATTATCGGATTCACATTTCAATAGTGAAAAATGCTGTGGTTTGTCTGTGGATGATGATACATGCCCAATGGTGTTTAACTACCAAAATCCTCTCTGGTTTCCAGAACTCCCCTGAGGTGGACGATGAAGGTTACAGCCTCAGGCCCGAAGACGAAGCTGATATCCTTTACTCAGATGCATACTGTGGCATAGCAAAATACAACAGCTCAACTGTAAGGGTGTATTTGCACCCAGGTCAAAGCCTGAATCAGTACCTGATGGATTGGATTTATTTTATTTTATTGATGCATGATTTCATTGAGTATTTTGATTATTTTAAACTGGTTACTAAACTTTTTATGGCTGTTTTGATTTTAAAACAGATGGCAGCATTTGCATTGCTTTTCTTTAACATCAGTTCAGCTTAAATATTTTAACGGTAAACATTTATTTTTATTTGATCAGAGCTTTTGTTTGAAATGGCTTTTAAATTCGTCTAGGTCAAATATAGTTTTATGACTGGCTGTGCATTGTTCCATGTTAGGCATATGTTCATTCACTATATTATCAATTTGGCAGCTACAGTAGTTACCCCTTCTGCCATATAGGCTAAACAGTAGGCCCTTACAGTATGGGTTCCATACTGGACCAGTAGTTGGTTGTATAGAATTCTTGTTTTATTTGTTTGCCTTTAACCTATGTCTCACTGTAACTCCATGCCGCCCTGGGGGGTCCATCCTACTCATTGGGGTGCACTGTGGTCACTGGCAGTGGCCCAGTTAATAGTTGACTGGATCTGTTTCCAAGCGCTATATGTCTAATACAATCAATAAGTCCTAGGGGGTGAAGTTGCTATGTATACTAGCTCATTGGATTTGAATTGATCCACATGTCATGGCAATCAAAGGCATTTCATCTGCTTGTGCGCATACCCACTTTATGTCCAGATGCATGTCCATCAGGGTATCCTGAGCCCAGCCCTTTGAAGCTAATGGACTTGGGCAAAGAGCATCTGATTGGTTGCTTGCTTAAAGTGGGATGAATTACATTACATTACATTACATTACATTTGGCTGACGCTTTTTAACCAAAGCGACTAACAACATGGTAAACAGTATGTTTTGGAACAATTCTCTGTTTTAGGACAGTGTAAAAAAAAACATTAGAGTACGGTAAGAATAAGTGCGTCGGTGAGTGCTGTTTTTAACAGTTACTTGTCAGTTTAAAACGGCTGGTGAGTGCTAGGATCAGTAAGACTTGTTGTAAGTGTTGCTATGAGAGTAGATGTTCTCCAAAGAGCTGGGTCTTCAGGAGTTTTTTGAAAGTGGAAAAGGATGTCCCTGCCCTTGTAGGAACTGGCAGTGTGTTCCACCAACGAGGAACAACAGATGAGAAAAGTTTGGATTGGCTTGAGTGTACCGGTGGTAGAGCGGGGTAACATGTGCCCTTTTGGGTTGGTTGTAGACCAGGCGCCCCCGCGTTCTGGATCATCTGAAGTGGTTTCACTGCAAGGGCTGGGAGACCTGTCAGGAGGGCATTGCAGTAGTCGAAGTCGCGAGATGACTATTCCCTGAACCAGAAGTTGGGCAGCATCTTGAGTCAAGTAAGTCCTGATTTTCCATTATGTTGTAGAGTGCAAAACGGCATGACCGGGCGACTGAGGCAACATGATCTGAGAAGTTTAGTTGGTTGTCAAGAACAACTCCTAGATTTCTTACAGTCCTGGTTACAATTGAAACAGACAGGAGTCAAATTTGATGTTGATGTCTTGTGGTGTATGGTAGGTTTAGCTGGGATGACCAGCAGTTCAGTCTTTTGAGAGGTTCAGCTGGAGGTGGTGTGCCGTGTCAAAGGCAGCCGATAAGTCAAGCAGAATGAGTACTGATGACCGAGTGGTCGCCCTGGCTTCTTTTAAGGCTTCTGTTACAGACAGCAGAGCCGTTTCGGGTAGAGTGGCAGCTTTTGAACCCAGACTGATTTGGATCCAGAAGGTTGTTCTGTGAAAGGAAGTCAGAGACCTGTTTGGAGACTGCCTGGTTCAATGCCTTTGGATAGGAAAGGCAGTAGTGAGACAGGGCGGTAGTTCTCGACTTGAGCAGGGAATTAGTGGGATATGTCCTCCATCATTGCTTAAGAGGGTTCATGTTCACTGGGCTACCTGTCAACTTAGAGAGAAATCAGCTTTTCACTTTAATACTGAAATAGTTGTATTTCCTGTATTGTTTGGATATTTCTAAGACTGTGAAATGTAGTAAGTTCAAATGTACACATGCTGGAAACAGGTTAAATGTAGCACCTTATAAGGCAAGCCTAAGCTCTACTACTGGCCTTAACTCTGGCACCACCATCCCCGAAACCCAAGACAACACATTTCTTCTCCTCGAGCGAGTCAGAGGGAGAGGAAGATCATCGACCAAAGTTCAAGATCAAGATCAAGCCGCTGGCGGCAGACAAAGCCGAATATGCGGCCCCCTCGGTAGATGAACTAAAAGCCTCCATAGGCAACATAGCTCTGTCTCCCTCTCCTATGGTGAGTACCTGCCAACATTACCCACATGTCCCTCAGCTGTCATATAATTTCCTATATGGCATCATATTCATACCCTATGTGTGGAATATTGTGTGTGTGTGTGTATGTGTATGTGTGTGGTTCTGGATGCATATGTCCTGCAGTGATTTGCATGTCGTTTGTGCAGTGTGTATCACTTCATTGTAGTTTTCACAATCTGTGTATAGTGCTCTATAGTGTTTTGTTTGTCTGCAAGGTCTGCGTGTCATATTGAGCCTGTTGCGTTCTATTAAGTCTGAGCTGCAGTCCTGGTGGCACTGTGTGGAGCCGCTGTGGTGTTCAGCCGCGCTCCATAATGACCCCATCGCCTGGGAAACGAGGATTGTGCTTTTGGATGCTCTCCTGACCTCACTGTTCCTCGCTGCCTCCATTACCAAACCGCCGTCTGACGAAAGCCACATCCCCCGTCACACACACGCGACGTCCGCGTTCTTTGGAACGACTCACTGCAAACGCGGCACAGAAAGCACGGTCCAAGCAGTGTTTTTGTTGGGATAAAGCGGGATGTTTCGCTGTGCTGACGGCGTTCTGAGTCTTGTTTACCCAAAGCTGAGTGGGGGGATTTGGCAGAAGAGGCGGGAAGGGGAGGGGTGGAGGAGAGGGTTTTTGGACCTTCATCCATCCGTCAGACGAGCCTCCGAGCGTGTTCACATGACTGTGGATGGCTGCTAGTAATCCACTTCACTGCGCTCAGTATGGTGCCACGTGAACGCTCCTTGGCACATGAGCACAGGATGGCGGGACAGCGGGCATGTGACGCGACGTGACGCGATGTGACTCGCCGCGAGTCTATGCCACTGTCACTGTTGGACAAACAGTCCGCTAGCTCCAGGGGAGTGTATGCCATCGTTTCTTGTTCTCTCTCTCTCTCTCTCTCTCTCTCTCTCTCTCAGGCCAGTGCACACACAAGGCCACGCATCTGGTTTAGATGGAGTATGCAGATCTCTTGGTTTTCAGAAACTCTGCCCGGATTCTGGCCTGTCTGCTGACCCACCACTTGCCCCCTGACAACTTTCTTTCCTGGACAATTCCGACGCCGGACTATTGCACTTTCTCTCACTGAATCATGATTAATGCTCTATCATACCGGATACGTAATCATCCCACCTCTTGTAACTTTCACCTCAGGTGCTTTAAACACCATGTCCTATTCTCCACACCTGACTGTCATATGCATTTGTCATTGTTTACAGACCTTACTGTCATTATTGACCCTAGGTAGATGGGTCAGGCCCTTGAGTCGTGGATCTGCTCGAGGTTTCTTCCTATATGTATCTCAATTCTAGGGGAGTTTTTCCCTGCGCCCTGTTACCCATGGGCCTTCCTTCTTTCTTTCTTTCTTCCTTTTCTTTTCTCCCTCTTTTCTTTTTCTCTGATTGCCAACATTCTGTAAAGCGCCATGATACATGTGTAATGTTTTGGCGCTATATAAGCACAATAAATTGAAATTGAATTGAAATTTTGGGGTCTGAGCCAGATGCTGTGTGGATAGTCAAGCTGAGACCCATGTAGTGAATCCTCGGCCGGCTTTTGCTCGCGGCGACTGTGCCGACCATGCAAGCGTCCTGAGGGCCAGTCAGACTGAGGCATTGGCATCAGCAGACGCAGCTTTGTGTGTGTGTGTTTGAGGTGGAGCATCAAAGAGAAAAGGGGAGGGGGAGTACCAAACACATGGCCTACATACAAGACCCTTTGTGATTTTTGTTGACCCCCAAGCAAGGTCACATCCGCTCTGTGACGTAACATACAGAAGGCCTCAGGCCAGAGAAGGAGGTTCCCATGGACAACAACAGTGACCATTTGTACACAGCTTTGAGAGTCTGACATGACATGCTGCACGAGTTCAGACATGTCCAGCCGTAATACCTCATTCCAGAATACCCATATATCTCTGTCACATTCATCTTCCTCACACACACACACACACACACACCTATGTAATCCTGTTTCGACACACCCCCATCCTCCCTAGCGAGGTCTGGTACTGCTGTTTGCATGGGTCTCAGCTCCCCTTCACTTTCACAGTCCACTGCACTGGCCTCTGTCCCTCTTGGTCAAGCACACCCTTCTTGGATTGCACTCGAGCACGTCCAGTGCCCATCCTCCTGCCCCCCCCTTCTCAGGTTGTTGCGGGAGGAGTCGGCCCTGGTTAATAATTCACCCCGGAAAGTAGGCAGGGTGACGTGCGTGTGCGGCGGCGGCAGCGGCAGCAGTCCAGTGTGTGCGGCGGGGTGAGTCCAGGCGAGGCCGAGGCTGCTCAGATAGAGAGCCCGCTCTGAATTATTCACTGGGGGAGCAGCTCCGCCGCCGGAACACACCTGAGGGACAACCATCCGCACACACACACACACACACACACACACGCCGGCGTACCTGCAAAGAAGGTGATGGAACGAGTGTGATGGAGTTAGCGTGGCTGGCCAATCTTGCATCACTTGGTCAGCTGGCTGGAGACGTGATGAAATATGCCAGGCTTCCAGCGCCACGCGTGTGAGGCGGTGACCAATCAGGGAGATTTGTGGCTCATGTTGGAGTTTGATGGCAGTAATATCCGGTGCATTGTGCCCAGGGGCTGTAAAAATGTGATTGTGCGTGTGTATGCGCATTTCCCCTGTTCTGAGACCGTTGGCCCACTTTGCTTGTTTTCCCCCAGAGCTTCTTCAAATCCTCCGCTCATTCTGTGCTGCCCAAAACTTAATTAGCCAAATTTCATCATCTGATTTGCTTAAATTAATCATCTGGAATTCTATTAAAGGTCTTTCATTAAGTTTTTATCACAAAAGATAATATGAGGACTGCTCATGATCTGATTATAATACCGTTCCAGATAAAGTGTCTGTTTCTTTGGCACAAACAGAACCCAGGGTCTTACTGACTCACACTGCAGTTTTAGTAGCACCTTGTGTGAAATGATCTTTTCTTTTTTTTTTTTAAGTATATTTTTGGGCTTTTTATGCCTCTAATTATAAGGCAGTGGAGAGTGACAGGAAGTGAATGCGAAAGAGAGCAGGGGCGGGATCCGGAAAGGACCACGGGGCGGAAGTCGAACCCGGGTCGCCAGCGCACGGCGCAGGTGCCCCAGCCAGCTGCGCCACAGCTGGGGCCGAAATGATCTTTTCTAAGGGACTCTGAGGCGCACTCCATGTCGCCCTATTACTCACACAGTTTATTGGGACAGCAGATCAGTTGTTCTGCTGATCACGAGCACCAGGGGCAGCGTATCCGTAATGTATACCTTCCCTGTCACTTTGAATAGAGCGTCTGGTACATTATAAATGTCCGATATGAAGGTATGAATTGTCTGATGCTCTCTTGTTGGATAATGTCTTGCTGTTGGATAACTGTTGCGGGGAGTACAGTGAGCAGCAGCGTTGTCGGAGTGCACAGTGTGGATTTGAGCGAGGTGACATAAGTCTGGTGCTCAGTGGAATTAAATCACAGGCCAGCGGTGCACAGCACAGGGGGAAGGAGTCAACACAAAGAGGGATTTAGAGCATTGTAGACACACACACACACACACACACACACACACACACACTGTGATGCATGCCGGAGTGTGTGCAGAAATGTTGCCCAACTGACCACCTAAGTACCAATAACCTTGTCTTAAGAGACCTTCCCAGACGCACACACATTCCCACACTGGCAGTGGGGTGTGTTGGCCTTCCTCACATTTGAAGTTGAATTCAACAGGAGTCACATGGTCACCCTGTGCCATGGCAACTTGTGTCTACCATGGTAACCATGGCAATGGATTGAACTTGAAATTTTCTTAGAGAATGGAGGCGAAGAGCAAAGGTTAACAGGCCCCTAAACTGAACACACGGTCCCTTTGGCACTCTCCCCCCCTTCTCTTCTCTCTGCATCACCATACCTCCCTCTCTCTCTCTCTCTCTCTCTCTCTCTCTCTCTCTCTCTCTCTCTCTCTCTCTCTCTCTGAATGTCCAATGAACCTGAATGTCCAATGACCCAGCAGCACACACTCATAGTCCACTCACCCCTGTAGAAAAGCTCAGCCTATAGAGGTTCTGCAGTGGCATTCAACAGAAACTGTACCGACCCACAGGCCTTTCTCTCCTGTGAGGGAATGACCAGGTGTGGCTTCGCAGGTGTGTGTGTGTGTGTATGGGTGGGTGATGTTTAATGCATGAGCCGAGCCTGCTTCTTATTAAGCCTGCTGTCTGTCTACAAGTGCTCATCCATCACAGGCCCAACAAGAGGCTGCTTCCCATTCAGCACACAGACACACTAACACACTGGCCACAGCCCAGAGCTCTCCATGAGGCTGCCACTCATCCACCCCCTACCTGCAGCACACCTAGAAGCCGTCCCATGATACCTACAGCACAGCACACCTAGGAGCCGTCCCATGATACCTACAGCACAGCACACCTGCTGCACAGGTGGATGGGTGGGCTGGGGGCCTCTCTGGAGGCTGCGTGTGTATTGCTATGTCAGTGGTTTGAGAATGAAGCATGACATTGGTGTGTTTGTGTGTGTGTGCATGTTAATGTGTGTGATGGTTTGTGTTTGAACTGTCTGTTGTTACACATCAGTCATAATCACCTCTAATAAGTCCCATGAATCAGTAATAATAAAAAAACTAATAAAGTCTCAACTCTCTCTCTCTCTCTCTCTCTCTCTCTCTCTCTCTCTCTCTCTTACTCACCCTCCTTTTCACTTTCATTGTCTTTCTCTTCATCTCTCTCTCTCTATCTCTCTCTCTCCCTCCATCATATGTCTTTTATTAATGCTGGCCTCTATAGCGGAGCAGTCCGGTAAGCTCTTGTCCTCCACTCTCACCTCTCCCTTGAGGTGTGTTTGTTCACTGCCCATTAGCATGTGGACCTGCATCCTCCTCCTCCTCCATCAGGAACACAGTGTGCACAGCTGTTCTGGTTAGGGCTTTTGGTTCCTCATGGGTTTCGTTTGTGCACCTGTGTAGCCTGTTTGAGAACCCTCTACAGTACATTCTGTATGATTTTGATTTTTTATGATGTGTGTATGTTGAGAGAGTGTTTTGCTTCTTTTGCATGCTCAGTTTGATATGGCACACTGGGCATTTACTTAAATGGGACATGACAAACATGATGTGCTATAATGAAGTGCAGTTGTGTTGTTAAAATGCAATTCTGTCTGTGGGTTGTTAAATGCTTTCTTTATTGTGTTAAATGGGAATAGGCTATAACAATCATTTTTTTAAAGTAACATTTTTAGTTCAGGTTGATTTAACCTGGTGTTAAATTATGCTGTGTTGTTTATATAATGTTGGCAACACATGTCTTTTCTCCGAGACACATTTTGTTTTGAGAATTAAAATAAATAAATCATACATCAGGTATCAAGAAATAAATTCAACCCAAGACTAGAATGAATATTCAGCCATAATTCCCACCCAATTGTATTTTCAGTAGAATTGTACAGGAAGCTTGAGGAAGCTTGTACCATTCTACTTTGATGATGTTTTCAGTGACCGAGCTCGGTGAGGTTTGGTAAGTGAGGGGAGAGGTGAGTAAGGACTCAGGGGTCAGCTGTAAGCCCAGAGCTGCTGGCCCAAGACTGAACCTGACTGAGGGTTATAGCAGCTGGCCTCTAGTCGGGCTACTCTTGTAGCCTTCCCTGGACACAGTGTTGCAGGCTGAGTTAGCTGAACATGACTGGCTGTTGAAGCTTGTGTGTGGGCCTGCATAGGAATGTGTGGGTGTTTAGTGTGGCCCACTGAGGCTGTATGTGTTGACTTGTATGCTATTTAGTGTTGTTTATAATTAGTAAGTGTTTGTTTGGTGGTGTATCCAAACACTGTCCAAATGTTTGTGAGTGTGGAATATATATATATATTGTTTATATTAATTCAGTGTCTTACATAAGAAATTCCTAAAGTAATAACTCCGAGGAAGTCAGCTTCTGTAATAGCTCTCAGCTGTAACCTCCCACAGGGACCAATGTCAGAGTTCCTTCATAAATCCTCTCAGCGTGCAGGGTTTGGAAAAGAGATCCATCCATCATTCTTTCCGTTTTCCCTTTAACCTTCAGTTCCAGGAAAAACTGGGGGCTTAAACGGTAGTCTTATGAACAAACGGGGTACTTTTTCTTTATACAAGCACTTGGCACAAAGTATTTCATTTGTTAACTAGGTGTAATTTCAACAGCAGATGAAACTATTGTGATAGTAATTTCTACTGAGTCACTGAAAGTTATAAAGATGACTTATCAACCTGTTAAATATGTGTAACGGAGTGCCAAATTCTATGATGGCCAGCCTTCATTTATACAGTTGCTACATTGAAAATTGTTCTGGTGACCATATTTGATATATTTCATTCTGATACACCTTTCGCTGTTGGGCCTTTTTGTCAAGATGTGATTCTTGGTGCCTTTGTGCTTTTGGTAGAAAGAGGTCATTGTACCTTTCTCTTCCAGACAAGCTCTCGTTGGTGGTGGCAAGTGATGCGTAGCTGGCTAATCCAATCGTGTTCAGCCTCTGGATGGCACAGCCCGCCCTTAGTTACATCACGGTAATCAGTCATGGCTCAGTGCCCTGGAGAGGACCCTGATGATGCAGTCTGAGTGGCCACTGCTGTAGCCTGGCAGTGCGTGAGCCAAGGGAGTCAGCTCTGACCGATAGAGCTCTCATAGATGCTGACATTAGAGGAAGTAAAGAGAACGTAGTTTAGTTGTGGATATGAGAGGTTTTTGCTGAATTGTGGCATTTTAGGACCTGCTCAAATATATAGCCACAAAGTGCACATTTCCTCCTACAAGGTGTGATGAATCACTGCTCTGTATGTCTGAAAAAGCCTTACTGTGGTGTGTCATATGACAAAATCTTCTTATGCCATGTTTTCCCACTGCAATCATTCTACTGAGATGGGAAGAGGGAATTGGAAACAGATCAGTGAATATTTGGTGTCTGACCCTAATTTCTCAAGTGCACAAAAAAATCTAACCAGCACCTTACGCCAGTGGTACTGCTATTTAACTGACACACACTCTCTTGCTTATATCCCATCATGCAGTTGTTATATTGTTTTTGAAGTGGGTGCTTGTTAATGGATATATTTGTCAAACAATTTTGTTTTGCAATAAGGGTGCTTAACTGGGTCAGTGCTTCACTATGTGTTGTCCATAGGTGTTGTCCCACCCCTCATATTTCCTTCTGGTTCTAAATGTCGCTTTCCCGGTTAGGAAGGGCTTTTGGTGGGTTTGGGTGTGTGGGGGATCTGGCAGGTGGCACTGGTGCAGGCTAACACTCTGGCTCCTTTTAAACCTTCTCAGACACATCTATAGATCCTTATCACTGCTTGTGTTTGTGCGCCATGGCCATACAGTTGCTAAGTCAGACCCAAATGGTAACTGCAAGCGTAAATATGGAATTCCTAACACCAATGGTCACAACTTAGGAAATAGGAGTGTCTGTATGGGGGCCAGCAACAAGAATGCTGATCTTAATTGCCAGTCCTACAACCAGTGCGTTTGATTAACATTGTGCTGGTGGTCATTTAGACATAAACTGTTGGTCTGCTTTACTGATTTGTCACTTTCTGACCAGGTGTCTCTTCTCTCTTCCTTTATGCTGAACACAGAGACGTAGTCCGGTAAGTGTCCTCTTTTTTTTGTCTCTCTGCACCTTCTGTTCACAGTAGGTGGGGTTGAGGAGTTCTGTGACATCAAAGAGAAGCTGTGATTGGCTCATGAAGCAGTGATTGGATTGTTGGTCATTAGTGCCGAAGGAGTCTACACCCAGCTTTTTGCAGACAGTGGGACAACCCCAAAAATTTGAGGACTCTCACAGTTCCGACTGCTCACAACTCTTTGATCTCTCAGTTCATGCCTTCTATCCATGGCAGTGGCCCTCTTAGAGACAACTCCACCTCTTTCATCTCTGTTTCTCTGCCTGTATCTCAACTATGTCAAGACTCTGTCACAATAGCACAGACAACTCCTATAAACAGAAAGAGATGCTCATGCTATGGAGCCCTTTCACTTACCAGCATGTGTTGCACATTCAGGCACCCTGTCTCTCTGATGTCTATCGTCTTGTCTTTCTTGCTCTGTATCTCTGTACTGCACTATAGAATCCAAAAAACCTAGTCACTGTAGGGTCCTTAGTTCATTCCCACACAGCTCACAGCGCTGTCAATAAGTGATGAGTAAGTATGCCTCAGTACCTGCCAAGACCACCTGCCCATGGTTTAGAGAATAATCAGGGACTACTATAGTCAGCATTTGTGTGAGACATGTTATTCTGATGTGGATAAAAAATGAACACCTTCCTTAAGATGGCCACCTGATTCAGCTTTTTATGTGGCTTTTTATGAGCAAAGGCATAAATCTAGAGGTTCTGTCTCAAGCAAGCACATGTGCAGCCAGCAGTGCTGCCACTGTTTGTCCTGCACACATGTGCAGCTCTGAGTGAATGCAAACTGATGCGGCACAATACCTCAGTGTTGCACGTCTGTGCGCAAATTTATTGTTTGCTTTCTCTGTAGTCATGAGGACGTAGATCAGTGGTCCCCAAACTACGGCCCGCCACCTCATTTTGGGTGGCCCCCCAAAACATGTCCATAGTATGTATCATCCGGCCCGCACGGGAGTACAACATCGTCAAACTAAAACCTCCGCAATTTCCCCATTCATTCTCTATGGCGAGTCTTAACAGTACACATGTAATACTCTTTTTGTCCACTGGTGGTTGTTTTGGCGCTGTTTTGCGTTTGCCATCGAAAACGGAATGAAATGTAGGCCTACCTGCAAACAATGTAAGAGGCCTATGCTGACTGCATCAGTGCTCAAAGTATTATAAAATTGATATAAAAATTATCAATTAATTGTTAATAACTAACTAACTTCTATTCAATTCATATTTCTGGGACTTTCTGGGATAATTATTTTTATTTTTTATTCACTCGTTCAAATGTTCATACAAAGAGTTCACAAAGTTCTCATCAGGTGACTGAAAGTTAGAATGGTGGTCATTTCAGACAACTTCAGCACTTCATAAAATTCTCATAGTTTGATAACTTTAAGTTATTTGTAGGATATTCACAACTTGAGCTGTGTATGCAAAGACACAGAATTCAGAGTTCATACATTTTTTAATAAAACTTAAAACTACTTTTGGGAATGCAAACGTTTTTTTATTAGTATTATTTAATTTTACACTAATATGGCATGATGACAATATGAACACAGCTAACAATGGTATTAAATTGCAATAGCCTATGACTAAATGTAATAGAATATTCAACTACGGTAGACTGCTGTTCACAGCACTAAGCTATTTATGGTTACTGATATAGAACTACTCCGAGTCTCTGGCCCTCTCTTGGAGCCAGGCATAGTGAGCTGGCCCTCGGAAGAAAAAGTTTGGGGACCACTGACGTAGATCATCCTCCCCCTCGACATTAGCACAAGGCCATACATCATCCAACCTTCATTAGATGACAGGCTCTTGTTTTTCAGTGTGTCATGAAACTCTAATCCATTCTATTGCTGATAAATGTAATGGAGGATAATAAGAGCGTATTTACTCTGCACTTCCACTTTGTAAACTATGTTTGTCAGAGCATTTTCAATTCTCAAGCATAAATATTTTAAATGTATTTTCTGTATTCATTCCAGGGTCTATTGAAAAGAAATACATCTAGTAAGTATGAAGACTAACTCTGTGTAGTCATTTGATTTAATAAGTTGTCCTTCCGTGCGTGCGTGTGTGCATGTGTGTGCGTGCGCAAGGTTATCTGTGTTAAAACCAATGAGATGTTCACTGCATATTAACCTGGGATAAATCATTTGAATTACTGTTTTTTTATTATGTTAATAAACACCATTTAGATTGTTTGGAATCAATAACATACCGCATTGCCCATACCTAGGGTATAGATGCTGAATATAAATGTTGTGATGCTTGTCTTCGTAGGTGAGGAAATTGCCAGACCAAGACGTGCTGTTCCCACGGTGACGCCTGCCCCAGCTGCTGCCCCAGAGGGGACCCCCTCCTCATCTCCTGCCCCTATCCCTCCCCCAGAGCCACCCAGGTACCAGCCAACACCCCACCATAACAGTGCAGGGTTGCACCCCCACTTCCATGTTTTAAAACGGCCATTTTCATTGGTTGTTTAGTCCAATAAGCGGCCCCAGGACAAAAAAAAGCCTAATAGTGGCATATGCGGCATGATACGAGCAATAAGAATGTGGCCTCAAGATTTTGCAATCTCATCATACAGTATTTTGGTACTTTCTTTTAGGAACACAGAACTTGCATAGTGTGCTTTTTGTAACAAGCTGAAAGAGTTGCCAAGTAACATGAATGTCTTTATAAGATAAGTACTGGGCAGCTGGGTTGAATTTATTTTTGCGGATAAAATAAATGTCTCATAATAAGTAGTTGCAGAAAATGGTGCAGAAACTCTGAACTCCTTTTTCTGTAGCCTCTATTTTAGGACTGTCGGGTTCTTATCTAACACTGTAGAGACACTGTAGAGGCTTGCATCACATCACATCACAGCTCACAGAGTCTGCCACGGTGTTCCTCTGTGTCACTCTGGGACGTGAGGATTTGGCTGGCTTAGGCACAGGAGAGACATTCACATTTAAAAATGTCTTGATGTCAATGCATTGCGTGTGACTGAATTAGTAGATGTAGTAAGTAGAAGTAGTGTTTTTTTGTGTGTGCTGGATGTTTGTTGCCTTCATTGTATGTTTTGCTCCAACCCCACAGCAGCAAGAGACCCTCAGTACCAGAGGATGCTACAGCCTTATTTGGGCCTCCACTGGACACAGCCTTTGATGAAATCAAAAGTGAAGGTAATCTGGATCAAATAGGTGAAATCTATTGCAATATCATGCACTTTATGTTGTTATTGTCCACAAATGTAGTATGTCTCAGTGGGCAGGACACATGTGAATCACTACACCCCTATGTGATTGTGAATGTGGATGATTGTGAGCACTTGGTTTTAGGTACAATGTGTGCACTCTCACTTATGTTTATGTGAGTCTGTCATGTTGCTGTGAGCTCCCGGCTTGTGTCAGGTTCTCAGTTGCAGGGGATATTCAGTGGTTATTCATGAAGGGTGGCAGCAGTGGGCTCACTCGTTGGTAAACACTGTGTAGCTCCCCCTGGCTGTCAGATAGAGTAACAGGAAATAGAACAGGCCCAGAGAGGATCTTTTGACCAGCCACAAGAACAGGAGGGCTACCTGTTACCTGCGTAAGATGAATATTTAATGTCACTCAGTGTCCTAGTGGAGTTCCACATATTTAGAAGGGTCTTGACTACATCACAAATCGTCCTGTAAGTTCTAAGCAAATGTTTTTTTTCCAATCATTGTGGAGTAAAAAGCTTTCGTGGTTTAATATCACAGCTTCCCAGAAAGATTATGACAGAACTATCTCCACTATCTTATTCTGTGTATAGATGGCAGGGAATTAAAGAAAGTGACAGCCTTTTGGTAGCCTTTCTCGGAACTCTCTAGTCTCCTGATCTATTCAGAGGCTGATCCCTCTACCAACACATCCCCCCTCGCGCCTCCCTCAACCCCCATGGCTAGCGTGTTGATTAAGGACGTTGAGCTGTGGTTACGTAACACCAGCTTCCGTCTCCTGAAGTGTGCCTAACCCCTAACACTAAGCTAATCCGCCCATGCCTGTGTCTTCTTGTTCTGTCTCTCTCACTAATCGTTTGGTCAAACGTAGCGGTGATAGATGAGTCTGAGGTGTGGGGTGCACCCGTATCCAACTCAAATGCGGACTCCTCTCTGCCCAGACCCTTTCCCACAGGAAGTAAGTCTTTGCTCATGTGGAACTCATTGCCTCCACCTGTTGTCGGCCCCCCCGTCTGTCTGGTTGTGACGGTTGCACGGAATCATGGACTGCTTCTCCATAAAGCCATCAAGAACCCCCCCCCCCACCCAGCCCTGCTCCGGCTGAGAGATCGTCGCCAGTCCTTATTGTGAATGCGTGTTGTCATGTTAACTTGTCCCCCCCCAAGCTCCCATTAATAAGTCATCTCATGCGACAAAAGCCCAGAAAAGCCATTCAGTGGAAGCCATACCTGCTTCAGAGCCACTGTGACTGAGCTGGCCATCCCATGCCAGAGTCTGTCTCTCCGCTTGCTGTCTGTTTGTCTCTTGCTTTTATACTGTCTTCTCTCACGTCTGTCTGCATTCATCTGTTACTACACTTGTATTCTTTCTATCCTTCTCTCTCTCTCTCTCTCTCTTTATCTCCCAACTCTCTCTCTCTCTCTCTCTCTCTCTCTCTCTCTCTCTCTCTCTCTCCCCCTCTTTCTATTTCGTTGCATCTGCTTGTTGACTTACTACTCTAGCCTGTGCATGAGTTTGTGGGCATGTCATGTCCCCCTCCCCCCAAAGCTTGAGTAATGTAGGCTTGGCCTCCGGCCACTAGAGGGCGATGATGAGAGCTTGTCTCAGCAGCACTGATGTCATTGCAGCACCACCTCCACTCCCTCCCAAGAATGTGCCGACCTCCCCCCCTCCGTGTGGCTCTCCCCCAGCTGACGCTACCGGTAAGAGAGCCACCTTCCACTCTGCTGCTCCCCCCAAAAACAATAACAATGCCTTGGCTTTCTCAGAGTCTCTCCCTCACTCTTTGAGTTCTCTGTCTACCAGTCTTTCTCTCTTCCCCTGTGCTTTCATTTTCTTAATTCTCAGCCTCTTTCTCTTTCTGCCTCTCTATTCCGTATTTCTCACTGCCAACTGTGTCTCTCCATATGCTGGTTTCTGGTCACCGTCTACATCAGATGTGTCGAGAGAGGAGGACGAGGGGTCCCGGAAGCCGTCCATTGCAGATCTAGACAACATCTTCGGCCCAGAAGATGGCTCTCAGTCTGGGGAAGAGGTCGCAGACAAGTGGGTCTGTTTCAGCGACGAGGCGTCCAACATGCCTCCTCCACCTGGGGAACCTGCGCCACCTCTCCCCAAATCCCCACCTCCTCCTGATGAGCCGGCCCCGCCCTTACCCACCTCCCCTCCCCCCGCCTCAGATCCCACTCCTCCACCCTTGCCCATCTCCCCTCCCCCAGCAGAGGAGCCCTGCCCACAGTCACCTCCACCTGTCCAATCACCTCCACAGGAGACTGCCCCTCCCCTTCCCGCAGCTCAAACCCCACCCAAAGACACTGCTCCTGCTGCAGTCCCACCTCCACCAGAGGACCCGGCGCCTCCTCCTCCACCACCTGAGGATATAGTCCCTCTCTCTTCTCCTTCTCCTCCTCCATCTGCAGAATCTCCACCCTTAAAATCCCCCCCTGGCCTTCCGCCGGACCCTTTTCTAGAGGCGGGGTTGGACTCTGCGACGAGCCCCCCGGACACGGCTGCGCGTACAATCCCACCGCCCCTCGTCCTGAGCCAGGAGGAGCTCAAGAGTCCGGAGGGGAACCAACAGAAAGACGAGCTGACGGAGACGAGTGCTTCGCCCAAAGATGCCGGCCAGGCCAGCCGTGCCACCCCTCCCCCGCCCCCACCCCCTACATACCGGGCAGTGGTGTCGTCCCCCGGGCCCTGCCCTCCAGCTGCAGGCACCGGCAGTGGTGAGTCCCCGTCCCGTCTGCAGTGCCAGCGCCACCAGTACAACAACACCAGCCTGCCACCATAATATCACACAATATAACATTATACACCAGCCTACCACCACAATATCACACATTATACACAATATAACATTATACACCAGCCTACCACCACAATATCACACATTATACACAATATAACATTATACACCAGCCTACCACCACAATATCACACATTATACACAATATAACATTATACACCAGCCTACCACCACAATATCACACAATATACACAATATAACATTATACACCAGCCTACCACCACAATATCACACATTATACACAATATAACATTATACACCAGCCTACCACCACAATATCACACATTATACACAATATAACATTATACACCAGCCTACCACCATAATATCACACATTATACACAATATCACACATTATACACAATATAACATTATACACCAGCCTGCCTACAATCACACATTATACACAATATAACATTATACACCAGCCTATCACACCAATATAATATTATCACACATTATACACAATATAACATTATACACCAGCCTGCCACCACAATATCACACATTATACACAATATAACATTATACACCAGCCTACCACCACAATATCACACATTATACACAATATAACATTATACACCAGCCTGCCACCACAATATCACACATTATACACAATATAACATTATACACCAGCCTACCACCACAATATCACACATTATACAATAATATAACATTATACACCAGCCTGCCACCACAATATCACACATTATACACAATATAACATTATACACCAGCCTGCCACCACAATATCACACATTATACACAATATAACATTATACACCAGCCTGCCACCACAATATCACACATTATACACAATATAACATTATACACCAGCCTGCCACCATAATATCACACATTATACACAATATAACATTATACACCAGCCTGCCACCATAATATCACACATTATACACAATATAACATTATACACCAGCCTGCCACCACAATATCACACATTATACACAATATAACATTATACACCAGCCTGCCACCATAATATCACACAATATAACATTATACACCAGCCTGCCACCATAATATCACACATTATACACAATATAACATTATACACCAGCCTGCCACCACAATATCACACATTATACACAATATAACATTATACACCAGCCTGCCACCATAATATCACACATTATACACAATATATACATTATACACCAGCCTGCCACCATAATATCACACATTATACACAATATAACATTATACACCAGCCTGCCACCATAATATCACACATTATACACAATATAACATTATACACCAGCCTGCCACCATAATATCACACATTATACACAATATAACATTATACACCAGCCTACCACCAAATATCAACATTATACACACATTATATACACCAGCCTGCCACCATAATATCACACATTATACACAATATAACATTATACACCAGCCTGCCACCATAATATCACACACATTATACACAATATAACATTATACACCAGCCTGCCACCATAATATCACACATTATACACAATATAACATTATACACCAGCCTGCCACCATAATATCACACATTATACACAATATAACATTATACACCAGCCTGCCACCATAATATCACACATTATACACAATATAACATTATACACCAGCCTGCCACCATAATATCACACATTATATATCACCAGCCTGCCACCATAATATCACACATTATACACAATATAACATTATACACCAGCCTGCCACCATAATATCACACATTATACACAATATAACATTATACACCAGCCTGCCACCACAATATCACACATTATACACAATATAACATTATACACCAGCCTGCCACCATAATATCACACATTATACACAATATAACATTATACACCAGCCTGCCACCATAATATCACACATTATACACAATATAACATTATACACCAGCCTACCACCATAATATCACACATTATACACAATATAACATTATACACCAGCCTGCCACCATAATATCACACATTATACACAATATAACATTATACACCAGCCTACCACCATAATATCACACATTATACACAATATAACATTATACACCAGCCTACCACCATAATATCACACATTATACACAATATAACATTATACACCAGCCTGCCACCACAATATCACACATTATACACAATATAACATTATACACCAGCCTGCCACCATAATATCACACATTATACACAATATAACATTATACACCAGCCTGCCACCATAATATTACACACATTATACACAATATAACATTATACACCAGCCTGCCACCATAATATCACACATTATACACAATATAACATTATACACCAGCCTGCCACCATAATATCACACATTATACACAATATAACATTATACACCAGCCTGCCACCATAATATCACACATTATACACAATATAACATTATACACCAGCCTGCCACCATAATATCACACATTATACACAATATAACATTATACACCAGCCTGCCACCATAATATCACACATTATACACAATATAACATTATACACCAGCCTGCCACCATAATATCACACATTATACACATTATACACCAGCCTGCCACCATAATATCACACATTATACACAATATAACATTATACACCAGCCTGCCACCATAATATCACACATTATACACAATATAACATTATACACCAGCCTGCCACCATAATATCACACAATATACAATAATATAACATTATACACCAGCCTGCCACCATAATATCACACATTATACACAATATAACATTATACACCAGCCTGCCACCATAATATCACACATTATACACAATATAACATTATACACCAGCCTGCCACCATAATATCACACATTATACACAATATAACATTATACACCAGCCTGCCACCACAATATCACACATTATACACAATATAACATTATACACCAGCCTACCACCACAATATCACACATTATACACAATATAACATTATACACCAGCCTACCACCATAATATCACACATTATACACAATATAACATTATACACCAGCCTGCCACCATAATATCACACATTATACACAATATAACATTATACACCAGCCTGCCACCATAATATCACACATTATACACAATATAACATTATACACCAGCCTGCCACCATAATATCACACATTATACACAATATAACATTATACACCAGCCTGCCACCATAATATCACACATTATACACCAGCCTGCCACCATAATATCACACATTATACACAATATAACATTATACACCAGCCTGCCACCATAATATCACACATTATACACAATATAACATTATACACCAGCCTGCTGCATAATATCACATTATACACAATATACACAATATAACATTATACACCAGCCTGCCACCATAATATCACACATTATACACAATATAACATTATACACCAGCCTGCCACCATAATATCACACATTATACACAATATAACATTATACACCAGCCTGCCACCATAATATCACACATTATACACAATATAACATTATACACCAGCCTGCCACCATAATATCACACATTATACACAATATAACATTATACACCAGCCTGCCACCACAATATCACACATTATACACAATATAACATTATACACCAGCCTGCCACCATAATATCACACATTATACACAATATAACATTATACACCAGCCTGCCACCATAATATCACACATTATACACAATATAACATTATACACCAGCCTGCCACCATAATATCACACATTATACACAATATAACATTATACACCAGCCTGCCACCATAATATCACACATTATACACAATATAACATTATACACCAGCCTGCCACCATAATATCACACATTATACACAATATAACATTATACACCAGCCTGCCACCATAATATCACACATTATACACAATATAACATTATACACCAGCCTGCCACCATAATATCACACATTATACACAATATAACATTATACACCAGCCTGCCACCATAATATCACACATTATACACAATATAACATTATACACCAGCCTGCCACCATAATATCACACATTATACACAATATAACATTATACACCAGCCTGCCACCATAATATCACACATTATACACAATATAACATTATACACCAGCCTGCCACCATAATATCACACATTATACACAATATAACATTATACACCAGCCTGCCACCATAATATCACACATTATACACAATATAACATTATACACCAGCCTGCCACCATAATATCACACATTATACACAATATAACATTATACACCAGCCTACCACCATAATATCACACATTATACACAATATAACATTATACACCAGCCTACCACCATAATATCACACATTATACACAATATAACATTATACACCAGCCTGCCACCATTATACACCAGCCTGCCACCATAATATCACACAATATACACAATATAACATTATACACCAGCCTGCCACCATAATATCACACAATATACACAATATAACATTATACACCAGCCTGCCACCATAATAACACATTATACACATTATACACCAGCCTGCCACCATAATATCACACATTATACACAATATAACATTATACACCAGCCTGCCACCATAATATCACACATTATACACAATATAACATTATACACCAGCCTGCCACCATAATATCACACATTATACACAATATAACATTATACACCAGCCTGCCACCATAATATCACACATTATACACAATATAACATTATACACCAGCCTGCCACCATAATATCACACATTATACACAATATAACATTATACACCAGCCTGCCACCATAATATCACACATTATACACAATATAACATTATACACCAGCCTGCCACCATAATATCACACATTATACACAATATAACATTATACACCAGCCTGCCACCATAATATCACACACCATTAATATCACAATATAACATTATACACCAGCCTGCCACCATAATATCACACATTATACACAATATAACATTATACACCAGCCTGCCACCATAATATCACACATTATACACAATATAACATTATACACCAGCCTGCCACCATAATATCACACATTATACACAATATAACATTATACACCAGCCTGCCACCATAATATCACACATTATACACAATATAACATTATACACCAGCCTGCCACCATAATATCACACATTATACACAATATAACATTATACACCAGCCTGCCACCATAATATCACACATTATACACAATATAACATTATACACCAGCCTGCCACCATAATATCACACATTATACACAATATAACATTATACACCAGCCTGCCACCATAATATCACACATTATACACAATATACACAATATAACATTATACACCAGCCTGCCACCATAATATCACACATTATACACAATATAACATTATACACCAGCCTGCCACCATAATATCACACATTATACACAATATAACATTATACACCAGCCTGCCACCACAATATCACACATTATACACAAATATAACATTATACACCAGCCTGTCACCATAATATCACACATTATACACAATATAAACATTATACACCAGCCTGCCACCATAATATCACACATTATACACAATATAACATTATACACCAGCCTGCCACCACAATATCACACATTATACACAATATAACATTATACACCAGCCTACCACCATAATATCACACATTATACACAATATAACATTATACACCAGCCTGCCACCATAATATCACACATTATACACAATATAACATTATACACCATATAACATTATACACCAGCCTGCCACCATAATATCACACATTATACACAATATAACATTATACACCAGCCTGCCACCAATATCACACAATATAATATAACATTATACACCAGCCTGCCACCACACACATTATACACAATATAACATTATACACCAGCCTGCCACCATAATATCACACATTATACACAATATAACATTATACACCAGCCTACCACCATAATATCACACATTATACACAATATAACATTATACACCAGCCTGCCACCATAATATCACACAATATACACAATATAACATTATACACCAGCCTGCCACCATAATATCACACATTATACACAATATAACATTATACACCAGCCTGCCACCATAATATCACACAATATACACAATATAACATTATACACCAGCCTGCCACCTAATATCACACAATATACACAATATAACATTATACACCAGCCTGCCACCATAATATCACACATTATACACAATATAACATTATACACCAGCCTGCCACCATAATAATATCACACATTATACAATAATATAACATTATACACCAGCCTGCCACCACAATATCACACATTATACACAATATAACATTATACACCAGCCTACCTACCACCATATACACAATATAACATTATACACCAGCCTACCATACACAATATAACATTATACACCAGCCTGCCACCATAATATCACACATTATACACAATATAACATTATACACCAGCCTGCCACCACAATATCACACATTATACACAATATAACATTATACACCAGCCTGCCACCACAATATCACACATTATACACAGAGATTTGTGGTACTTTATTCCATCCCCACAGGAGCAAAATTAGCATCATTATGTAATGATAATGAATGCAATCTGCTCTGGAATCAAAAGCACAGTAGTTGTTGTTGTTGAGGACCATGACTAATAGCACTGTGGTCCACAAGAGACAAACACATTATTCAAATGGGATGAACAGTAAGCACCTGCAGCAGACCAGCACATACTACCCAGTTTTAGCACAAGAGCAATGGTGCTCGCAGCTCTTCCTCTAGAAAGAGTTACCCCTCTGCATTTACCCAAGAGTCCAAGGGTGGTGTTGGATGTGGGGTGGGACTGGACCCAAGAGAAGCGGCGGTCAGTGAGAGGCGGTGGGCGATAGTAATGTATTGTCGCTGTGAAGTGACCTGGGCAGTGGGTGGGATTAGGGAGAGCAGACTGGCTCTGGTTGAGCTGGACGAGAGACGTGTGAACGTCTGTGTGTGAGTGTGTGTGTGTGTGTGTGTGTGTGTGTGTGTGTGTGTGTGTGTGTGTGTGTGTGTGTGGAGTGGCGCGAGAAAGCTGTTGTCATACGGGGGTCCCAAGCTGCCACTGAGCTTTTTATTCAAACAGAGGGATTCCTTTCACACACACATACACACACACGCACAAAGGCACAAGTTATCAATTATACTTAAATTGTGCTAGCATTTCATTTCCATTGTTACAATTTTCCACAAAAGACTAATTATGAAGTTGTGTCACCATTCCAGAGTAGAAGGTATGGCAGTAAGGCAAGCTACACATGGCCACTGACATGGCATGATGGAGGGTCGCCCTTCGATTAGTGTGTTAAACTGCCACTGTGCCAGTGGTGGCACCAGTGATGAATTAGACTAGAGCACATTCAGCACGGGTTCTTGGATGTTTTTTATGGTAAGCACCTTACAGCTCAGACTGGTCTGGCAGCAAGTGCAGTAGTAAAAATGACCAGTGGCCAAGATCACAGGGTTTACTCCTCTGTTGAGCTGTAGACATTTCTTTTGACTAATAGGCATGGATAAAATAGAATAAAAGGATTTGGGGTAATCCTTTGGATAAAATAGAATAAAAGGATTTGGGGTAATCATATTTATCATACTGTACCTCTGCATACTCCGTAATCCTGGACAGCAGTTTTAGTATGTTAGTCTGTGGAATATGAATCAACGTGTACATCCCTGCCACCTAGAGAAGCACAAGAGAGTAAAGTGAGTAGGCTGTGTAGGCTGATCACTCTAATCTCATCATATCTATATTTGGTCTGACATTTTTGGAGTATGGATTTTACAAGATGTGACCTGGTACGATTCTAATGAGGTGTCATTGGTCCACAGGTTCCTCCTCTCCTGCCCGTCCTGCCACGCCTTCGGGCACCACCAGTAGCCCCACACCGCCCCCTCCCCCTCCACGCCCCCCTTCACGTCCCAAACTGCCCCCAGGGAAACCCAGCGTGGGCGATGTGGTATGTGTCAACAACGTCCAACACCCCACAGCACATAGCAGACAGCCTGCAGGGAATTGAAGTGTTAATGTGCCAGGACTAATAATCTAAGAATCCCAACATCGTCATCTGAAAAGGAACACATTAGAGATCTGATGAGCACATGAAGGGTTTATTGAAAATAAGGCAATTTATTGTTGACATTAAAATGCAGTTTAGAGTCGTATGCAGTGTGTATAGTGGAGAAAGTTGCAGCATTTGCACTATAGTGTAGTTTATTTAATACAGGAACACTTCGAGTTTTTAGTAAATTAGCTTAATTGCTGTCTACCCCAGAGTTCCACAACAGGATAGCCTTATCTTCTCTGTTTGTGTAATAACTCAGTCTGACACTGTTAGTCTAGCTTAATACACTGGAAGTGGGCCACACCAATTAGCCTATAGCTAGTCTAGGCTATAGCTAGAAGGGAGCTATTGTACTGTTGTAACCAGTTGTAATCAGTGTGTTCCTTTAAGAAGAAATGATTACAACATAAACAATTGTTCTTCTACGAAAAATAGTACACTTGTTGGGTAACTGTCAAACTCTCAGACACTTTAATCATTTTGTTTCATGTCTTATGTTCTCTCCTCCAGAGTCGCCCATTCAGTCCCCCTATACACTCCTCCAGCCCCCCACCCATGGCCCCTCTGGCGCGGGCCGAGAGCACCTCCTCTATCTCCTCCACCAACTCGCTGAGTGCCGCCACCACCCCTACCGTCGGTAAAGAGCTCTCCGTGTCTGTGTCAGGTGTGCATCCATTTCCCATCCCTCTCTCTGCTGCTCATTCTGCACTGTTGCTCAGCCTCTGTGCATAGATGATGTATACACGATGCATTGTGAGCCTCGCTGCTGATCTCAAATCAGTTTTAGTGTTTCAGTGACCCAAAAAATGACAGGTAGCTTCTATAACAATCTGTTCAGATGACCTTATGAAACAGGCATTGTTAGTACTGAGGAGCTTAGAAAGTGTACATAATAGTAACAGTGTCATCACTTTCTGCAGTTCTATGATGCTCTGTAAATGACTAGTGAAATCGTCCTCTGCAGGCTTTATTTAGGTGATAGGAAATGCTGATCCAAGAGATATTTGTTGAAAGAGTCTGTCGACTCTCCTGTTAATAAAGAATGGTCGATGTGGTGTTAACATAGGGGTTCATTTTCCATGCAGCTGCTGCAGGCTAGTGCTAAGAGCTTCCTCTGCTAATGTGTGTGCTAGGTTGTATGCTGTTTTAAATGTAAATGCTATTAAGGAGGCCTAGCTTAGAGGCTAAATCATTCATCTTGTATTAACACGAGATGTTTTGTCTTCCGCTACATCAGAAAGTTTACCTTTCCAGTGTCATCCAGTATAGTATTTATGAAGTGTACAGCCATAATGGGTTCTGGTGGACAGAGTGTTTTAGTGAGGATGGCTGTGGGTAGTAGCCCTGAGCTTATAAGGGTGTTGAATGACTATGCTGTACCTTTGCTGAGAACCTCATCATCATTATGCATGTTTACCTCTCAGCAATGAATGGACTGATTTTCACACACACACACTCAATTCTTCACTCCGCACACTGATTGGACAGTAGTATATTCATATGTGAAACAGCCTTAAAGGAGAATTCCGGTGTGATATTGACCTAAAGTGTGTTGAAACATGATACCGAGTGTGAACGTATGTCTCATAGCTCACCTTTTTACGGAATTATTTTTGGAATCTGATCCCTTATCATACCTGTTTGTTCGTACTCGTCGCTCGACTTATCGTGACTAAATTCACGGCGTCGAACGGTAAAATTCCTTAAGGTACTGTTATTTGCATGGCTAGGCCGATGCCCGAGGCACCACAACGAAACACTGTGTTGGTAGCATTGGCTAACTAGCGCCAGATTTCTGAGTGCAGGGGACAAGCCGAGGTGAGCTATGAGACATACGTTCACACTCGGTATCATGTTTCAACACACTTTAGGTCACAATCACACCGGAATTATCCTTTAAGGCATGTACTGGCATGTCTGGTGCTTATGTTGATTGACCCAATGTCTAGTTCCTCAGGTTGTAGAAACTGTATGTGAGTGAATGCCAGAATTGTTTTTTTTTATTATTATTATTATTGTTATTATTATTATTATTAGATGTTAAGACAATAAATAGTAAATAGATTCCAAAGACTCTTGTTTCTGCATGTCTGAAAACACTAGCAACGTGGTTTCCATGTGAACCATGCATTTGAAGTCATTTTTCATAAAAAGCTTTCCAGGAAGCTTTGCAGATGTGTATCTGTGTGCCTAGCTGCTTTTTCTGCTGTTTGGTGTGTGTGTGTGTGTGTGTGTGTGTGTGTGCGTGTGTGGAGGGCTGATGAGCAGAGCTTTAAGAGGCAGGTCCCTGGACCTCTGTCCCGCTGTCTTTGTGAGACCTCTCCCTTGTGCTCCACCATGTAGTGTTCTCATTGTGTTTTTTCCTTTCTCCGGTATTTCTTCATCCATGCCACTCATCCACGTCCGTGCTGTGCGTCTCTGAAACCTGTTAAAACTGTTGTCTGCGTTTCACAGCTGTGTTATTTTGTTGATTTTTTTTGTTTTTCTTTGTTTGGATTGGCATTGTCGTTACTATGATTTCTGTCTTTTGTTTCTGTTCTTGTCTCCGTGTCCTGTGCGTGTGGGCTGACGGTTTTGTCTGATGTCAGAAGATGACGCTTATGTAGACAAACTGCCCAGCTTTGAGAGGCGTGTCGACCTGCCGGCAGGTATGATATGGTCTCGTCTTGGACGGATGCCTTCTTTTAAAGGTCTCACACAACCCACTGGGGCCTGAAGACAGGCCAGTTCTACCCACAATCCACCAGGCCCCAAGGGCCTTTGTCATCCATGATGTTTTTTTTCCCTCCGAGTCTCATCTCAGTGGTAGAGATGGCAGCCATCGCATTGGGTCAGAGCACTCTCGCCTTTTCTCCATGTTGTGTCCTGACTGAGGAGCCACAGAGTTCAAAGGGCGACTAGATGCTGACCCCAGTCATGGTCTCCACTTCCCCATTCTCCTCTCCCCCACCCACCTCCCACACTCCCGGGAAGCTCAGCCAGATGTCCCTCTGAAGCCTGTCTGGGTCTCACTCACACAGATAGATCCCTCTCTTTGTGCTTTCATGTGTGTGCATCTAGAGAGCAAAGACACATCCACAAACGTACACACATAGGAAGGATGTGTATATATACTCTTTTGATCCCGTGAGGGAAATTTGGTCTCTGCATTTATCCCAATCCGTGAATTAGTGGAACACACTCTGCTTCACCTCACTGTGTGTTCACTGTGTGCTCTCACTAATCCTGGCGCAGTGAGCTGCCTGCAACAACAGCGACACACGGGGAGCAGTGAGGGGTTAGGTGCCTTGCTCAAGGGCACTTCAGCCGTGCCTACTGGTCGGGGTTCGAACCGGCAACCCTCCGGTAACAAGTCCGAAGTGCTAACCAGTAGGCCACGGCTGCCAGAATATGCATTCTCACAAAGCAGCAGCCATATAATAGTGGAATAAAGATTGGATGTCATGAAGGTCATCAGTCATAAGGGAAAGGACGGAATGGGAGCATGCCTTTGTGTGAACAGACTGTCCTTTACATCTTTGGACTTGTATGGCTGGCTGTCTGCATCGTCACAGCTCCATCCTTTAATGTACTGGACCCCCAGTGTGACATGTGTTCTTGTCTGGAAACATGCACACATCTGACCACATGGCTAATGAGTGCTGGGGGCTCAATGTGTATGTGTGTGTGTGTGTGTGTGCTTGTGTGCTTGCGTGTGTGCGTGCGTGCGCACACATGACGAGTGGCTCAGGGCTCAGCTGGCGAGCTACCTGCCTTTACAAACAGGCACGCACACATATACACACACACAGAGAGAGACAGAGACTCATGTCTGACCTGTCTCTGATGTCTGGCAGGGGAATTAGTCTCTGAGGCACCCGAGCTGTTCAGCATTCATGTGAGCCTCTGTGAGAGAGACGGGGGGAGGGAGGGAGGGGTTGAGAGTGAAGGAATACAGACGTAGAGCCAAACTGCCAGTGAGTGTGACGGAACGCTAGAGAGCAGGTGGACTGAGCATCGAGAAGAGTGGAGAGAATTGCAGTTGCAAATGAAATGGAGGCAAATTGCAGAGGGGGTGAAAGAGAAAGAGCGTCTAGACTGGGAAAAAGGGAGATGAGCACAAGGAAAAGAGAAGAGTGGAAAGAATAGAAAACAGAAAACAGATAGAGACAGAGCAAACACACATGTACTTTTCCAGTTCTGTTACACCCACTCCATGGTCACTCACACACCAGACACACCCATGATTCCCAAGCATCCTTGTCATGCGCCGATGTGCCGGGAACCACCCATCCATTCCCATCCACCCCCATCCACCCCCATCCACCCCATCCATGCACTCCACCCGGTGTTGTGTTTACTGTGTAGCCGTCGCCCCAGCAGCAGCTCTCCCCTCCATCCCTCCTGCGCAGCTGAATCAGACCAGCAGAGGCAGTACAGTCCCCTGCCCTCTACCGCCCTCTGTTGCCTCACATCACTTCCTGCAGTCATCAATCTCCTGCGGCCCCCTCCTATCCTTCATAAACACACACACACACCACACACCACACACACACCACAGCACACACACACACACACCTCGCAACATACTCCAGCCACTGCTTCTACCCACAGACGCTTTTAAATCGCATTAATGTTGTATCGCCCACAAGACTCGCTTCATTAATGCAACAGACTGTGACTAAGATACAGCACAGATATATGTCCATTGTATTAGTGTAGAATATTAGTTTAGGATGAGTCTGGACCATTCCTCAGGGACCAGCCCTCCTCCTCCTCCATCATGCCCCACCACCTGCAGCCACTCCCACTTCCTGTCCACCTTTTGGCCAGTGCTACACACACCTCCCTCCGGTCCCCTCCCCGGGCCCTCTCCATCCTCTCCACTGTGACGTACGATAGACCTGCCGTGTGACTCACGCTACTGTCCTTCTCTCTCCTCGTCCCCCTCCCCCTCCCCCTCCACTGCCTCCCAACCCATCCCACCCTACCCTCCTTCCCCTTAATCCCTCCCACACAGAGAATGACCAGCCCTCCCTCGTATGGTTTGACAGAGGCAAGTTTTATTTGACCTTTGAAGGTAAGTCCACGTGGCGCCCCTGAGGACGTACCGTTAGCGTGTGGCCCCCCCCCTCCACTCATCTGTCTGACGGTCACTCCCTTCTTCACTCTCGCTTCTTTTCATGCGCTCGTCCGCCCCGCCTCCCTTGCTCTGTCACGCCACTTTTCACCTTTAATACGCTGTCCATCTGCGGCCCGTTCATTTCATTTCTTTTCTTTTCTTCCCTCCATCCTTCCTCCTGTTCCTTTCTGCCGTCACTCCTCCGTTGGCCCTCACCTCACATGCGGTGGCAGCCTATCGTCTCTCTCGTGCTCATACTTCTTCACATTTCTTCACTAATCTTTTTTTGCATCTCTTGTTATGGGTCTGCTCTTTGATCCTGTGGGTCTGTTTTTGTATGTCTGTCTTTCAGCTTCTGTTCTCACAGAATCATTCAAGATGAGCCACATGTTGTTCTGTGCATGGCCCTTCTGTCTGTCTTTGGCAACTCTTTTCTTTCTCTTTTTCTTTGGTTCTCTCCATCTCTTTACTCCTCTACACATACTTGTTTACATCTCTGTTTACGTTTTTGGTTTGTCTGCTCATTCACTTCAAGTCTTCCCAAAGCGTGCATATAGATTGTACAGATTAAATTGGAGTGTCCGATCTCTAGTCTATGATTACTTTTCTAAGTAGGAGTAGGAGATATGAGTAGGGGAATTGTAACCTTGACAACGGATAAATGCCTAGAGTTAGAGAGGAATATGACTTAGATGCACTAGAAAAGGAAACTGCCACATTACAAACAAAATTCTACAATGTAGAACACTAGAAAGGTAACATGTTTTGATATTTAATATAATATTCCCAAAGTTTTCCTCCACTGCCAGATCCAGGCATAACTCAGTCAGCAAGCTTGCATGGATTGCTTTCAGGTTTGTGCTGTTGTCTCACTCATAAGTTCTTTTGAAGCATTCCCACTCTCCTTAGTTTGGTCATGTGCACTCATGTGTTGTCTGAGGACTCAGAAAGACAGTATGAAGGGTGAGGGTGAGATGGAGAATAGACAGAGGGAGGGAGGGAGGGAGGGAGAGGCTGTGAAGTGCTCTCTGAGGTGAAAGGGGATGCTGCTCTTGTCAGTAAGGAAACATTTAGGTTGCTCAGACAGAGGCTAGTAGCCTACTGATGTTGTTACTGTAGCAGGATCCTGTTATATCACTGCTTTATCTGGCTCCCTTCACCTTTTTCTATTTCTGTGGAGCTCTAAGCTCGCACTCTTTCACAATCACACACTCTTCTCCTCTGTTGCTTTCATTTCACTTAACTGTAATTATGTTTTAACTGTGAAATTGACTGGATTTTGTGTGTGTGTGTGTATGTCTGTCTGTGCACGTGTGTGTGTGCGCCTGTGTGCGTGTGTGCGCACGCTTTAGGCTGCTCTCGAGGGCCTAGTCCACTTACTATGGGAGCCCAGGACACACTGCCGGTGGCGGCGGCCTTCACTGAAACGGTCAACGCGTACTTCAAAGGGGCTGACCCCAGCAAGTAGGTCCATCAAAGTAGCCCTTTTATCTGAGAGCTGGCTGTCAGCCGGGCTCACCTGCTTTAGCCTCAACCAAAGTCCCACCCTCACTGAGGGCCACGTGATGGACACTGCTGCTGTTACTGACCTCCTGAATGCCACAGAGGGGACACACCATCAGTTCTCACAGTTAAAAGAAATCTGCTATTTATCCCAGATATGGAGATGGGCTAGAGGTTCCAGCTCTTGGATATGGATATACTGTACTTCTGCTTTGATTATTGATGTCATTCTTGTGCTTGAGACAGGATTTTATGCTAGGCACTGATCTGTCTGTCAAGGTTTAATGGATAGATGGATGAATCAATGGATGTGGATAGAGATCAATGGATAGACAGACAGACAGACAGACAGATGAATGGATCAATGAGGAGTTGATGCTGAAGCACACTAGTAGTAGTCATGTGTGTTGCTGTGAGGCTGCTGGCTGTGGCGTAACCCCCTGTGTCTGTCTCTTAGGTGTGTGGTGAAGATCACAGGAGAGATGGTGCTGTCATTCCCGGCAGGGATCACCCGGCACTTTGCCAATAACCCCTCACCTGCCGTGCTCACCTTCAGCATCAGCAACTACAGCCGGCTGGAGCACGTCCTGCCCAACCCCCAGCTTCTGTGCTGGTAAACCACATTCCTCATCACCTGTTCCCCTACACACACACACACACACACACACACACACACACACACACACACACACACACACACACACACACACACACACACACACACACACACACGGGTGCACACAAATGTGCCATTTTAAAGGTAATTACATCACCTTATACTGTGTATGTTTGATATCATATTTACAACATTGTGTTGGCTGCTTCCCAACAGCAACACACCCCATAATCACTTCAAATGAACAGGACACACACCACACACAAAAGCATAGAAACAAACCTGCAACACTTTCATGAAAACGTCCTTCATTTCAGCATTCTTGAATTCCAGTACACAGTCTTGATGCAAAACATTTCTCTTGCACACTGTCATTGCCGAGCTTTATGAATCCACAGTCTCTCCACACTCTGCCCATGTTCAAAAAGCACCTCAAAACATTTCTTTTCACCAAGTCCTTTGACCCCTAACGCCCCCCCCCCTCATTGTTAAGCGACCTTGGGTACTATGAAAGGCACTATATAAGTCCAAGTTGTTGTTGTTATTATTATTATTATTATTATTATTATTATTATTATTATTATTATTGTAATTGAGAAGCCATTTTAGTGAGCACACATTAACCTGTGCTTCATTTTCAGTGACACCACGCAGTCCAATCCCAACTCAAAGGAGTTCTGGGTGAACATGCCAAACCTGATGACTCACCTGAAGAAGGTGGCCGAGCAAAAGCCACAGGCCACCTACTACAACGTGGACATGCTGAAGTATCAGGTGATGACCTCTGCCTTTAACATCCAGTCCTTCATCTAGAGGGAACACTCCTCAGACCTCTTTGGATTTCTATGTCAAATACACCAGAATGTAATGCAGTTAACGTGGAGGCATTTTTGGTTTGTTCTGCACATTTGCTGAGCTGAATAGAGTATTTTTATGAGAGATCAATAGAGAGAAATCTAATCAGGCTATGTGAGTGAACTGTGTGTGTGTCTGTGTGTGTGTGTCAGGTGTCGGCACAAGGCCTCCAGTCCACTCCTTTGAGCTTGGCCTCTAACTGGCGCTGTGAGCCCACCAGCACAGACCTCAGAATAGACTACAAATACAACGGAGACGCCATGACCACGGCCGTCGCCCTTAACAACGTCCAGTTCCTCATCCCAGTGGACGGAGGCGTCAGCAAGCTGCAAGCAGTGCTTCCACCTGCTGCCTGGTAAGGACTGGTGTGTGGGTCAGGAGTAGCTCTCTCTCTTCCCTCCTGAGCCCCTCTTTAGAATATAACCAGATTAATCAAGACCCTTTTGGCAGTAATGCTATTACTCATCCTTTCCCCTTGAAGAACTAAGTCTGAACGCGATACCCTTGGCATTGAGTGGGGTTGTTCTTTTCCTGTTTTCCACTAAAGAATTTGACCCCGTCGCTTGAACATTTGGGCTAATGAGAGTTGAGAAGTGCAGACTTCAAACTAGCTAGAGGGAATGGGATTCCGGCAGGATAAAAGGAGAGCAGATAAATGAATTCTCTTTCATTTCAATCCCTAAGGAATGCCGAGCAGCAGAGAATCCTGTGGAAGATTCCAGATATTTCTCTCAAGTCTGAGAATGGAGGTAAATTACAAACACACTCCTAAGCCAGTCCATAGTCCCTCATCCACTGATGGACATTCCAACCATATGAAGCCTTCTGTCCACATATATTCAAGTAGCCACAGAGGTATCCAAGGATCAATACTGAGTATAATACAATGGCGAATAGGTCCAGTATTTGCAAAAATGAACATGTGTTGCCATTAAAAAACATGATCAGGTGTAATCATGTTTACATTCTTACCACATAAAAGACCAGATCATGTTGATGCACACTCTTTATTACTAAAGCTGAACAGCTGATGTCATCTCTACTCCTACTGTGTTTGGCAGTGCCCTCTTGTGTCTGGAAACAGTATTGCCATAATTCTTTGCAGACAATCACTCTCTGCAATGTTTTTGTTTGTTAGTTGGTTGGTTGTTTAGTGAGAATGACTATGCACATATATGTGTGTGTGTGTGTGTGTGTGTGTGTGTGTGTGTGTGTGTGTGTGTGTGTGTGTGTGTGTGTGTGAGCACACGCTTGCATGTTGACCTACTCCATCTCTTTCAGGTGTGGGGTCCCTGTTGGCCAGGTTCCAGTTGACCGAGGGTCCTAGTAAGCCGGCTCCGCTGGCTGTGCAGTTCACTAGTGAGGGCAGCAACCTCTCTGGCTGCGACATCAAGCTTGTGGGTCCTGGGTACCGCTTCTCCCTCATCAAGAAGAGGTTTGCTGCAGGTACGCTGGCAAAGAGTAGCAGAGAGATTATCAAATAATGACGTCATACTGTAGTGCTGTTTAATATTGTAAACTACATTCTTGAATATATGGGCTTATTTGATTGTTGATTGTTTATGTTGTTAAAATTTCATGAAAAGTTTATTTGCCTCTGGTAGTTTAACAAATGTGTTTGTAATTTTCAGGAAAATATTTGGCCGAGTAAACACTACTGATCTAGACAATGGAGATTCACTTCTCTGGACTGAACAAGTAAAAAAATGAAAACGGGAAAAGAAAAATGACAAGAAAAAAACCCACACAAGGACAGACTACCATAGCAACTCCCTACACTGTAAGAAACTCCCTTTCTATACATACAAGAAACTGGACAGTTCTATTGTGTTGTATAACTTGCATATAGAATTGTTGGCCGTTTTAGGGTGTACTACTTCTTGTATTTGTAAACTGTATTAATTTCAGAACATCCATATTGCAGCAGTTAGACCCTCTCTGGTTTCCCCTCCTTTGCAGTTAGACTGTGTTCTGTCAGACGTGTAGTGTTTCTCCGACCCTCTTACTGTGGCTGCCTGACAACTCCACATGAATCAGCAAGCTGGATGCCCAGCCAGTGAGTGTTCATTCAGTTGTATGACCTGCAGTTTGCAAGACCTTTCATTTTTGTTCATCACTGTGACAATAATCCAGTAAAATGTGACGGCAAGGAATCATATTGGTGGTGTCACTATCCAGCAAAGAAAAGAGTTGTTCTACTAATAGTTAGCATCTCATACAGTCAATACAGTCTCAAATGCAATCAGCAACAGGCTGAATACAGTCAATACAGTCTCAAGTGCAGTCAGCAACAGGCTGAATACAGTCAATACACTCTCAAATGCAGTCAGCAACAGGCTGAATAGCCTTTCTCACATGTTCTGGACAATAGTATATGACACATTTTTGTTTAATTCATAACTAATTGATACATATTTATATTTAAGGGACAGATTTTCTGATTTCATAGAGTAGATAACGATATGATCCAGAGATGTTGGTATAATCGTTTGTTTGTGTTACCACAATGGCATAGAGATTTAATTGAATCATTTCTGTTGGTTTGTCTTCATGGTTAGCTGAACTGAACTGAGTACTCAGGCAGCTACAGTTTTGAACAAAGTCCTGCTTGCAATATTTACAAAAGAAAAAACATTTTCCCATGAAAACGTTCAAGTGTCATTTTAAATTGATAATGTATATCTTAAAGGCGTTTGGTGTTTTTGTTGTATTGTTAAATAGCCTTTCTGTTGTTCTTGAAACAGCAGTGTTAGACTTCAGAGTACATGACAGCATTCTATTTTTATTTATTGACGATTCTAATTTGTTGTAAAAAAAATAAATATGTGAACTGTATATGAATAGACTTTGAATGGTATCAGGATTTAGGGTCCTTAAAGTTATAAATAACTGATTTTTTTTGTTATCTGTGTAGTTGGGTAAACTGTGTACAGTGTAATGCTGAGCTATAATTTTTAACTTTATTTCAGATATAATTTTTTAACTCAAGTGCAACAGAAGATTTGAGCTATATAAATATATATAAAAATATATATATGGGTGGGGGTTAAAAAAAAACAAAAAACACAAGGAATAAAAAAAAAAACATGATCTACCTGAATGAATCATGCTTTTTGAAAGCAGTGTTGCATCCAGTAGAAGTGCACTGTTAGCAATGACGAGGATTGTCTGCTGTTTGACATGGCGAGCGCTTTGACCATCCACGCTGACGTGTTTGTCCCCAGCTCCCCCCTCCCTGTGCATTCTATCCATCAGCTGGAGCATGAGCCCCATCAAAACCCACCCGTGCTTGAACCCATGGCTTTACTTTGCATACAGTAATGGTCTCTGTGAGATGACAAGAGTAAGGTTTGGGGGAACGGTTTGGATGACCAAATTTCTTTTTTTTTTTGTATTTAATGCTATGTGTGTACTCTGGGAAAGCCTGTGAAAGGAATTTAAGTTTGAGTATTTTTAAAAAATGTTAAAATGACAAAGAGAAAAGGAATATTGTTTTATGTGCGAACAAAATATCCCACTGTGCTACTGTTGGACTTCCCAGTTGCTCTGCTATTTCATACTGAGAACAAACATCAGTGACATTTACTTTTGGAAGTCTGCTGCAGACGTGACGAAGGTTTAAAAAAGAACATGGTGCTTCATAATGCTACATAGCAACCTTCATAGGCTAAAAGTCGAAACAGAGTGTGACATTGCTACACATTTACATATTCTCTGATCCTCCTGTGTTGTTTGGTCTCTCCAAAACTAGTGCTAACCATATAATTTAAAGAAGACCTAATGTGTGGTTTGTACCTATGAATGGTGTTATGCAGTTCTATGTGGCAGATGCTGAAGCTATGTATGTCTCCACTGTCCAAAGTGAAATGTTTCCCTGATGAGCTGAAGAGAAATAGAGCTTTATGTTGTGTTACTTGAGTGTGAGAGGAAGTGTGTATGCGTGTGTCTGAGAGGAAGTGTGTGTGTGTGTGTGTGTGGGTTGTGGCGGGTTCGGGTTTGTGCTGTAACAGAATGCTGTAGACCTCTTCCCAACAAAATATGCTGTGTTTGTATAAACCATGTGAACGATGAACAGAGATACTAGTTTGCTCTTCCCAAACCAATAAAAGTTCTGAGGTGGACATACATTTGGTGCACTCGTTTTGCTCACACACATACATCCTGTCATTTTGGACATTCGTTCTGTGTTACTGTCATGCTTGGAATGATTTAATACCCATCACTTTTTTGTACATAAAACAACTAAATTCACCATTTTCAATAACAATCTCTAGGATTCCCATGCGGTTTGGCTGCTCTTACAAATTAAAAATGGTTAAAACCATCAGCCATTAGCACTTAGAGCAATTTGAATATTCATATTTGTGTACAACAGAGACAAAGGGAGCCATTCAGGTTCTGTAAACAATTGGAGTACTTTTGAATACTTAATTGACATAGTTTGCTCTGCTTTTAAAAATCTACAGGTGTTTCTTCAGTCAATATGGTTACTGAACAAATGCTATAATCCATTAATATGCCCTGACTTGATTTATGGCCAGAATAGCTGCTACACACAGCATAGCGTTCTCTCCCCTTCTCCATGGTAATCATCATATCCATAGCAGAGATACTAAATATGCAAACGTTTCATGCAATGCATTTGAATGTCCCATATTCTTTTTTCTTTTGTTTTCTTTTATAAAAAAGATGCAAACTGACCCCTACTTGCTGTTCTTGAAGATGTTATGTGAATTTTCTTGGTAATAAAGTAAGGAATACAAAATTAATTTATGTAGTCTGGTTCTTTCCCTGTTGAATATTACTTTGTGCTCAGAGACTACTGCGGTTTTGCTTTTCACTTGTGACACAATTTTAAGCTGTGTGACTATCAGATGAGTTGTGTTGCTTTTCCGAAATCAGAATGATCCAATTTATCTAAATCTTCTAAGAAATCAAATAAATCATAGAATAGAGTGTTGACCTGCTCTGTATGCTGTGGAAACCAGTGCAGGACATTTATGTTCGTTGCAATGGTTTGGACCAAATGTGAAATCAGGCCCGTCGCTAGAAGGCAAGCAAACCAAGCAATTGCTTGGGGCCCGAGCTGGCCAGGGGCCCCAAGACAACGACTGGTTAAAAATAAAATGCAACGACAAACTGTGAGCGCCCCTTTGATAGCCAATGCAGTAAAGTGCAACGACACTGTTACCGGCAATACCGGGATCCCCCTCAAGGGGGCCCCTCTCAGGTTTGTGGTCTCTGCTGCTGCCGCGAAAATATAAAACCTCGGCAGTCATGAAGCGGAGTTATGCGTCTGGAGGCCAGAAGAGAAAGGAAGAGAATGACAAGAAAAAACCAAGATAGTGGTAAGTGATAAATTACACTGGATAAAATAGCTCTACTTGTCTCGTACAAATGGTGTAATGTCGCAGCAGGATGGCTAGCCTAGCAAAAAATGTTTATGTTAACTACCTGCCTGACGGCCCATGCTGCTTGTAACAAACTAGAACAGTTAGCGCAACTTTTTTTTGGAACGGACAGAATATGGTTACATACTGTAATATGTTTATTAACGGAATAAGGAAGACGCAGATCTGTTCCAGAATCACTGTTTATCGTATTTAATGACACAACATTGCTATACAGTTGCTTTGTAATAGGTTTTGATGAAAGTGGCATAGTTTCTCTGCTATACTAACTATTCGACCGTGATAATCTATTTACCAAATGGGGGGGGGGGTTCCATGTCCATTTTGCTTGGGGCCCCCAAATTCCTTGAAACGGCCGTGTGTGAAATGTGTAGTTGTTTTCCTCATTGTTGTATTTCATTCTAAGATGGAGCAGCAGTGTTTGCAATGCTTGAATATAATAAGATAGCATATGGATCATGTATGTGACTCAATAATTCCTTTTGGCATATTTTGCTATTGTATTTATTAGACAAAGCATGCAAAATATACAGTGCATTAAGACCAGCAAAAATGTATTTAGTCCAGAATGGCATCTCATTCTTCGTTTTGACACTTTGATTCAAATAATGGGTCTAAATTCACATAGGCATGTGGGTATAGTATCTTCCCTCTGAATCAAAGCCATTTATGTAGGAGTGGAGGATGTCCAGTGCATAGCATCACACAGTTTATTTAAAGTTAAAGTTACACATGTGTGCTAATGTCAGACTGCAATTGATTGGTGGCTCTGTGGAATTGGACCTGATTCTTGTCAATATTGAGACTGTAGATGCACAATTATGATTGTACAGAGCGAGCAATCAATCAATCCCAGTCTGACATTAGCACACATGCTGTAATTGTCTATTGATCACTAAATCAAATCATTTGTATTGTAAAAGCTGTGGACAGGTGCTGAAGTGATGGTGCTGGATCAGACCGTAGAGCTCCATTAGAGAGGCATGGTGACATCTGTGGTGGATGTGTGGTAGGTGGAGACGCCGGGTCCACCGTTCCTCAGCACAGGTAGGTGAGATCGCTCTTGCGACAGCCCATCTGGCAGCACATGTTGGTGAGCACGTGGTTCAGGTCTCGTTTGCTCAGGTCTGAAGCCAGACTGTCACCCTGGCCCTCCATGCTGCTCTGCTCTCCACCAGACATGCCTGCACACACAATGGGCATGCGTCACATATGACCTCTCACTGCTGCTGCTGAGCCTCTGGGATTCAAAGGCATCATCACAGGAGCCAAGTTATCAACAGTCTTGCTGACCTCAAATTAATGTTACAGTATCTGGGGAAGAGCATGGGAGATTTCTACACCAAATTTGTGCAAGGGGCACACACATCCCAGAGGTTAAAGTAGGTGCTGTACTCAGAGACTTAGATGAACATGAGAAAGTCCCCACGCTGAAGCTCCAATTGAATAGATGGTTTAATCACCACAAGGGATTCGGGGCCCCCCCACCACCATTTCAAGTTGCTTGGCATGCACTCATTAAAGTAATCTGACACCACAACTCCGTTATACTTCTGTACCATTGACTAACTGCTAGAGTGCATACATATTAGTCATGTTTCCTTGTGACTATTCCTGATGAAGCATGCACAGCCAAAGGGAGATGTATTAGACCGGGTTTTGTACAAGCAAAGCATGTTTACTACTATTGTATTTTAATGCACTTTTACACAATTCTAAGGTCTGGTCAAAAAGTAAAAACTACACAATGACAGCCAGACAAAACTAAATGGGATTTAATGAATCAATCCACAAATATGAATTATGGATTACAAATGAACAATAAACATGCCTTTCCTTGGCCTGTTTTCATCTGTACCAGAGCACATGCCAAGCATCTGTTACACAGTTTGGTTACTGTAAGGGACTTCACACACTAATTAAACTCTTTCAGATGAGCCCAGTTCTTAAACAGACAAATCTTTCAAAGTTATTTTTCACAGAACAACTGTGCAGTAGTCCACTAATAAGATATGACGAGGTGCAAAGCAGCAGGACTCACCCTCCAGGTCTCGCTGGTTGAGAAGCCTCCTCCACCTGGACCCTCCGCAGGTGTACACGACAGCCCGGATGAACTCACGGCCGCACAGCTTCACGGCCTTCATGTCGCCACGCACCTCCGTCAGCGTGCAGAAGGCACACAGCAGCAGCAAGGCCAGGACTGGCAGACTCCGCGCCCGCATGATGCACCCACAGCTCTCGATGTCCAGGCACTTTAGGTATGTAGCTGATGAGCACAGTCTGTATCCTTCCCTGCAGCTTGTCAGACTGTGATGTAGTGGGGATGGTCGGTCTCTGGACTGGTGCTGCTGTTGGTCCCTCATATATATTGGGGATGTCCACTCTGGGACAAGCCCACTCCCACTGTATAGGCCCCACCACCCTCCACCCCCGCTGCCATGGCTTCACCAGGCTGACAGGTTTATGTTTCCGCTCATCTCTTTACAATGCCATTTGGGAAGGGAAGAGAGTGATTCCCATCAGGTCATAAGTGTTTTTATGACTGTCATGTAGAATTCAATTACATCCCTTTTGGAGTGGGGAGTGGCCTCCTAACATCACTACTTAAATATGATGATTGCCATGACCTTCTCTAATGTACAGCTAATCGACTCACAGGGCCTGGAGGATGGCCCTTATGGTCAGCCAGGCCTGCGTTTTATCTGGACCTTGATCAGCTGAGCTGATAGCCTCTCTAATCAGAGAGCTGCTGAGGATTTCCATGTTTCAGGAGAATGTGGGCAAACACATTTGACCCAAGGTCGTTTTTCATTCTGGTCTTTTCAAGTCACATTTACCTAAATTGGACAAGTGGATTATGCTGGTTCAACGCGCTCAGAATCGTTTGCCATCTCAAGTGTCACATTTTAGGGGGACCCAGTTGTTTATTGCCATGGCATGATGTTACATCCCCATCAGGGTAATGTTATTACTAAAATGGTTTAGTTTCTGATCCATAAAACATGTCATCTGTCATCACAAGCACGCTGACTGACCTTGTCTCTTTGTCTAAACATAGAAAATTATTTCTCCACCCTTTTCTGTCCAGTCCTGCATACAAGAACCCACTACAATTAAGCAATAAGCCTCATCGAGACACAGCTACTCTTAACTTTTGTATCAATTTGGAGTGTCCCAGTACTATAGAACGAAATGCGGTCAGAGGTGTTATTCAGACATCCTCTTCCCCCTCCCCACACCTATCCTCTTTAGTGTGATAAGGACTGGGCACTCTCAGGTGGCACACACCTGCATTGTGTTTTCGATGGTGTGTCATTAAGACTGTGACTCTGAGACACATCAGCGGTGTCAGTAATGAGCTCCATTTGCACACATTGCCCGGCCTGATGGTGTTTGCCACAGTCATCTGGACAGAGTGCCTGGCAATCATCCCCAGGGACACACAGTTAACCCCTTACTGCCACAGGTGTGAACTTCACTTGGTCAAATCAACAGCTATGATGATCGCTTCCTTTTTTTCCTTTTCAAACCAGGAAGTCGCATATAATGGATCCCTTTTAAAACTATGAACCCAATTGACCATTTGAGTGTAAAGTCTATGTTGATTATGCGGGAGGATGCATGACGCAAGTAGCACAAAAAACACTACTGTAGCTTGGGTTTTTGTTCCACTGAATAATACATTTGGCCTTCCACATGGAGACACTGATGTGAAGTGCAACAAAGTTGTCACTGGGTCATCCGGGGGTTCTGGTGAATGTATTCACAACGCTGTTATTAACTTTGAATCTAGCCCTGAAACTGTGCCGATGGCTCATAAACATGTTTAAATGACCATGTCCTATCTCACAGAAACAGCAGGTCTCTTATCTCTAGTGATGTGAAGAGAGGAGCAGTTGTGTTTTTTTATTGTTATTATTTTCATACAAAACAACAAATCAGGTTTTCGGTGGACTTTCCTGCTTGCGGTAATCTCATTGTAATTCAGCAGCGGAGTCATGCAGTCTGACGGACAAACGCAATTAACGTCACCCAGGGATGATGGAGAGGGGAGACCCGGGCCAGACTGGCAGACTCTGGACCGCCACCGCACCGCACCCACCCCACACGGGCCTCCAGAACCTCCCCTGGACCGGAGCCCAAGCCTCCTGGCTCACAGCTGACTGGCCAGGGACGACTTGATGATGTCCTGCAACATCTCCACCTGCCAGACAAAGGGGGAGAGACAGCAGAGCAGACTGAGCGTAATGTGTGCACTGGAGATAAGGCTGCGGATGCTGATCCCACCGCCCACCGCCTCATTACTGAGCCTCTGGCTGGAGCTGCAGGAGGAGGAGGAGGAGGAGAGGGAAATGGTGGCCAAGAGACCACTTAACTACTGAGGGCATGAGCTGGGGAGGATGACACACACATTTAGCACCTAAAGTGGGGACTTTACACATGTGCAATGACTCATTTCAAAGACAAGGGCCACTCAAACTGACCCAGCCTTTTGTTGAAATGGTCTTGCTGACAGGACAGTTTACACACATTAACACATGTGTTATGTTTAGTATGTTTAGCAAAATTGGCCACAATGTATTGGCCTATAAAAACTTAAATAGATGAATGGATGTAATGTAGTCAGTGATGTTCAAGCTGTTCATGTTGAGTAAGACTGTGCGATGCAGACATTTGGAAAGTTTCCAAGACCCTAACGTAACTTTTCAAGAAACATCTATGCTCATGCAAGTTATGTGTGGTCAGGGTTTTCTTTCTGTCTGTTATCGTTATTTTATTACCACCATGCTCTGTGTATGTAAAACCACGATTGTCTATTAAATTCAGTTGTTATGCAACGTCACCGTTTGGCCTTATATGTTATGTTGTACAATTTCAAATCATTTGATGGTCCCGTAACAAAAACAAAGAGCCCTGCAAGGTCTCACATTCTGGAGCATAACAGGACATTTATTTTCACTTAGTGTATTTCAAAGTAATAAGATACATTAACACAATAGGTCTTTTATTAGTATTATTATTCTGAATATTTTAGGTTCTTAATGGTTACAATCAGGTAGGGGGGCTTTGCTGTAAACTCCATTTGGAAAACAATAACGAAAAAACAAGACCTGAAACCACATTGTCCTGATATCTTTACAAGTAAAATAAATACATCCACACTTGCCTTAACTTGATGGTTGTTAACTGGCATGTTCCTGAGCTGGTAGACGCTGACCTGTCCATCACTGTCTCCTACCAGAATGCATTCTGTTCCCATGGCGAACAGCAGGGTGGTGAGCTTGACCCCTGGCTTAGCTGGGCTCACTATGGTTGGATCCAGACTGAGGAGGGACGTGAAAACACAAAGTCAGATTGGGTCTCCGACACCACAGCATAGGGGACACGCATTATGGAAGAGCCCGACAGAAACACAGCCAGGAGAGGGAGAGAGGAGATATAGGCAGATGTGCTTTGTCTGATTAGAAAATATGCAGACACTGGATATGCATACTGGAGGAGGGGGAACAGAGAGAAAAGAAACTAGGTATCTCAAGCACCTGGGACTGGGAGCATTCGTATGATTTTAAGATGTTTTTCCAGACTAATCAACACAGAAACCAGACCAAGACACTCACATGCTCACTGCAAGGTCCCAGATCTCCACCCTGCCCTCGTTGACCGCCCCAAACATGGTGGGCCACGTGGTGGACCACTTGATGTCATGAACAGCCCTGTGGGTGGCAGTGAAGCTCAGCACGGGTGTGCAGAAGTCCTGCTGCCACAGCTGGACCGTCCAGTCCGACGAGCAGCTCAGGAAGACGTCAGTGCAGAAGGGAGACCACTCAATCTTATAGACGGGGCCCTGGACTCAGATGGGTGACATTCACTAAACATCAGAACGAGGGATGCAAGCCACCAGCTGCTGAGACTATTACTGCAACAGGTCCCTTCCATAGACTAAGCCAACGCATATGGCCCCTTGACAAATGTACTCACTCTGTGTCCACGGTACGTCTCCAGGAACTGCTCGTTGTATGAACAGGAGCATTTGTGGATGTGACCCTCCTCTGTGCCTACCAGGTAAATGTTGGAGTCCTACCAGATGAGAAGAAATCAAAGATGAGATGAGGATGAACATCCACTAACCTCCTCCTCCTCCTCCTCCTCACTGTAGATACGCTTGGTCTTCATAATCTCATATGGCTCTGAGTGATGTTGCAATAAGCTAGGTGGCCGTATAAGCCTTGTGTCCAGACAGAATAATGATTCCAAGTTTCAAATCGGAAGACAGCAGCAACGTACTGTAGGAGGAGGGAGGACAAAACACGAAGCTGGGAGAGAGAGCTCGTGTTTACTCCTGAGTTCCCACTGTAACCCAAATGGAAAATTCCCTGACTTTTCCTCGACTATCCCTGACAAAAAGCTGAATTTCCATGACCTACTATAATGAATGGTACAATATACCGACCAAAGATTTCAGAGCAGCCACATAGTGTTCAAGACTCTTTGACCTTTTTAGAGCGAAAGATGACTAAATGGGCAATGAATAAACAAAGTTGGGCTAACCACAACTACTCAAGCAAGCAGTAAACCTAATAAACAATAAATAACCTCAAATCAGAAAAAGTTGTGACATTATGTAAAATGCAAATAAAAACAGAATGTGATAATGCAGCTAAATATGGGTTTACGAGATGTTCACATTCTGTTTTTATTTGCATTTTACACAACGTCCCAACTTTTTTCTGATTTGGGGTTGTACTGTATATTTGAAGTAATGTGTTTTGGGAAGCACATTTTAAACAGCTACAACAAAATTCTCTGATATTCCATGACCAAAAATTATCAAATTCCTTGACTTTCCATGTCTGGAATAGACTTTCCAAAATTCCATGATATTCCAGAAATTCCATGACCTCTGGGAACTCTGTTACTCCCACTTGGTGCCATCCAGTCATCCTTTCTGTACAAATCTCTCCCACTTAAAACGGTCTCTGCAGTTTGAAAAGTGCCAGGCTTACAGGCTCACCTCGGGGTGGAAGTCGAAGCACATTCCCGGTGCCTGTCGGGAGATGAAAGCCTCCGTCTTCCTCTCCTTCTCTCCTGCCTGCTTGCCTGGCTTGTCATTTCTGGTCCTCTTCAGTTTCATCAGATCTGAGGAACAACAAAACAGTCAGACCAAAGCAGCCCACAGACACCTGGGATGGAAACAAAGCCCAGCGTGAGGTCAGCTGACAGAAACTGTGTCCCTTTACCGATGCAGTCCAGTCCTTTGCGCAGGAACCATTTAATGATCCTGCCGTCGGCAGACACTGAGATGAGGCTCTCGCCTTTGTCGTCGCTCGAGAGACCACTCTCCTGGTTGACCCACTTCAACTGCCACACGGCACTGGTATGCTTATGGACACAGTCACTGCAGAGGAATAAAGAAGATGTATAGGAGTTTTTCCAACACAAACGACTTGACACACATGAAAAGGGACTATGGAACATGTGTAATATCATGTTTTGTTTCTATGAGAAAATGATTCCCTTCAGGGTCTCGGTCAGTAAAGGAAAAGAAAACCAAACGTTTTGCAGAACACATGTACCATTTGACATGTGCTGCTGTAATTGGCTATGGCTATTTGTTTTCAGCAATAAATACACAGAAAACTTCCAGTGCTATTACTTTCAGTATAACATTAAAATTCCAGTTATTAATATGCTGACAGCACACACATTGTAAGTTATACGTTTCAAATGACTTCATGGCTATACAAAGTCCCAAATCCAAAGAGTGAATCTAGCCCCACCTGCTGTCTACAACGGGGGAGTTTTCTGTGCTCTGCATATTATATGTGGCAATGCTGCCATCATGCATGCCCACAGCTAACTGGCTGGCATTATAAGCAGAGAAGTCAAGGGCTGTGACTCCACTCTCACAGTGAAAGATTCGCTCTGGCCACTGTGAAGACAGAGAGAGAGAGAGAGAAAGAGCAAGTGTATCAAAGAGACTTTAAATATAAAAAAAAATATTTGTATGATTGTCAATTATTATGAAATGCTATAGCATTGCTATATTGTTGAATTTATATCATTTGGAAAATGTCTAAATGGTGACAAACTCTAGCTTTAAATACATTATGTAAAATTGCAAGAAGGTGGCTAATAATTCATTTTACAGATTATGAAGAATAGAGTAATATTGACTGTATGGTATGACATGGACGACATATTGACAGTGAGTGATACCTTAGGGTTTTTCAGGGACCAGCAGCACACCAGGCCTGATTTCTGATCTTTGAAATCAAACTGTCCATATCCAACAGCCAACAGATCCTGCAGGAGGAGGCCCATTCATATTCATAGATTAGCTAAAATCAGAAATAAAAGGGCTTCTCCCATTGCAATTTAAAATAAGTGTCTTTCTTTCTTCCTTATTTCCCCAATTTGGATTAAACAGTAGCCTTCTTTATATTTGCCAGTAGGCTACTCACAATCACATCAAATCCAGAACATGTTAGAGCAAAAAAAGAGTGCTACAAAATGCATCTTCACAATACCCCTAGACACTGGATAAAAGCTTCTACTAGCAAAATATGACTGCAAAACCAAAGGCAAATTTAAACAGACCAACAGTTAAGGCGGCTGGTTAGAATGATGAATGCAGCATGAGCATCATAGTACCGGATTCTTCTTGTTCCAGGCCATGCAGCTAACGTTTCGTCCAGCAGTGAGAACACAGCTGAAGGACCAGAGGCGCTCCATGGCCGGGGTCTGAGGTCTGCCCTCCTCCCCATCGGTGATGCTCACCGAGTCCACCGCCACCTGTAGCTTACAGTCAGGGTCTGGGCCAAACACAACACATCACAGACATGCAGGTGTCTTAGCACATGGGCAGGGTGTCATCTGAATCATGATACCATGACACACAAGGAATGAAGACTGATAACAGGAGGAGAGGGATGATAACGGGAGGAGATGCGGGAAGCTGCGGACTGAAACTTAACTTGTACAAACTTTTACGGACACACATAATATTCTATTATAAAATCATGACAAAACTTTATGTTGATACAATTAAAGCCATTTTCACCAACTCTAGTTGTATTTCACCTTTGAGAATAAGGTGTTAATCCATCCCTTCTGTTAAATATTTTTCTTGTTCAATTTTCAACATTTTATGCAAATTTCAAGAGTTGCCAGGATTTCCTTTGTGAATGCTCAAAATCTGCATAAAATAATTGGATGGATCAGACCGGTCAGAAGGCCACTACACACTGGGAGAACTAAAATGTGACCCACTAATTAATCAAAGAAAAAAAAAATCCAATCCACATTTCAACTGCCCTTTATGTCATTTTGGTCTTTTTTCTATACATATCTTTCTATACATAAACACAATGCAGGCTCTACTTTTGTATAGTCCAGTTATCTTGCAGCACAACAATCAATTTTGTCTTCGTCTATTTAATGCCATGATAAAATAACTCCAGTATATTACCTTGAAAAACTGTTATCTGTCTATACAAAGCCAGCACAGGTTGATAGATGTTCTCTAGCACCACTCTCTCCATGGCCACCAGGTCAAGCTTGAATTTGTCTGACTGGAGGATGAGCTCTGGGTCTGGTTCTTCCTCCAGCTGCACCTCGTAGGGCTGCACTTGGATGCGAATGCTGGAACTGCTAGCTGAAACAGAACACCAAACAGAATAGCATTTGTCATCATTGCACTGAATCTCTCTTTAGCACTATTTAGTATACCACAATATACTCATTAATGTTCAAATAAGTCAGGCTTTATTAAAAATCACATCAATAAAAAAACAGCTCAATAACATAGAATTTCTCTACTGTCAGCCTTTGTTGTTATGTGCAGTGTGTGTTGTGTTCACTTTAGTGTACTGGCATCACCTATACTTGCGGAGCTGACGACAGACATGCTCATGTTTGGGGCTGCGGAGCTGTCGAGCCTGTGGCTGGAGATCACCTCGGCGCCTCCAGGCTTCTCTCCATCTGCAGCCTGCGCCGCCTGGCCCACAGCACTGCCACCGCAGTATGAGTCATACAAATCCCAGGTGGTCGCCATGGTAGCTTTCACACATTATTTTGGACCCATACAAAAGACAACAAAAAAGCAAGAAACAGCTTTTCCATGCAAATTCAGTAACAAATGGTTTTACATCAAATGCAACCTAAACTCACAGACACATGATAAAACATGGCCACGTCTATCTGTAAGTGTTTGTTCCAACACAGGAGCAGAAACCTGATTGATTAAGTAACTGAGTGATTGACTGACTGATTGATTAGATGCGAGAGACTCACCTGCATCAGCCATGGAGATGGACTCACACTGAACCTCTTTGTTTTTGGGGGCTCCATTGAATGTCTGCATTGACCGTTCCATGTACTTATCATTCCCCTGTCTATTTTTGCACAACTCTGTGTAAGCATTGATTCTCTCTCTGTAAGAAAAAGAAACACACTTTGTGGGTATTTCAATGGCTGCTGCAGATAGAAAGACACAGCACCTGCCAATGACAGACATTAGCTGTGTTAAATGAAAGTGCTGACCTCACAACCTCTGCGTCCTCAGAGTCCACAGACACAGACACCGCAGGCAAGTCCAGCAGCCAGATGGTGTGTGACTCTGTGAGGTAGTGATCCACCACCTCATCCAACATGTCCTCCATTATCTGCTCCTTCACCTCTTCTCTTCTCACTTGAACATCTGGAGAACCATTCAGGGACAGTTTTCACATGCTTCTCTATCATGCCACAACTACATGACAGCATAGGTAATAATTCCTTCATCGGTGTTAAATAAAGAATAATATAAAATAAAGAATAATTCAAGCTACAGTAATGTGTTCCATCCAGTACACAGTGTAACTGACATAATGGTTTAATGACTGTCAGCTAAAAGCAATCTAACCTGAAAGACTGATGGTCACATCCCGTTTAGAAGATGGGTCTTCAATTTCATCAGTCATTGAATCCATAGTAGACTGGCTTGATCTAGACACTGTACTACTTCCAAAAACAGACCTAAGGAAAAATAGAGGTGTATTTACCATAACCAACCACAACCGTCACAGGAAAAATGTATTTAAAAAATAGAGGATAACTACAGAGTGACTGAGTTTAGCAGGGGGCAACTTTCACATATGTTACCTTGTAAAGGGCCCAGCAAAACTTGCATTGGTTGTCTGGAATGCAGTTGAGAAGAAGTCTGAAATAGTAGCACCTGAGTTGTCATGACCTGTGAAGATTTTGCTCTGTTTAGGTTGTAGACCCCCAGGGTCTGGATGAAATAGAGGCTGTGGTGTGACATCTTGGCCATTCTCATCGAACACCTGTGAGAGAGTAAAATTATGAATGACGAATGAGTGTTTATCCTTAAACAACATCCAACCTGAACTATATGGTTCCATGCTTTCAGTGACTAGAGATTAACATTACCTGCACCGTATGCTTTGGGGTTTGTAGTGAGCTCTTCTCGAGGACTTTACTGTCACCGGCCAAAGACAGACTTTTCCGGCTGACTGAAGCGTTGACACTTCGTGTTGTACTATGATTTGCACGAAGTATTCCTGAGGTAGAGTTATTAAGAACTCTCGAAGACCTTAAATAAACCATGCACATGTTAAGTTATGACTTGATTGGTTATGACATATTGTTTGAGTCTCGATCGAACATTATGTTATGCATACTGTCTGCAAGGTTGACAAAGTTTCCGTTTATAGCATCAACTATTTTTTGTTATGCGAATGGAGGTTAATGTCCCACTTTATTAACTTAAAACGCTACGTAACGTTAACGCTAACTTGTGTTGTTGTTGACAACAGTGTAAAAGCTACTTGACGTTTATGTTATAACTCATACAGAAACAACGCAGAACTAATGTGTTGCATTTGAACTTACGGAGTTACTTTCAGAGTGGGTTTCTTCATTTTCATCGTATTGGAAGACATTTCAGATATAAATGTATCACTTGACAGGGAAGAAAATGTAATTGCACATAGATGCTACCGCTACCTCGACTGCTCTTACCACCGCATGAACTTTGTTTGAAATCACTATGGTAACGGCCTCCTCACGAGGGTTTGGCTGATTGGCTAGTTGTTGTCACTCACAAGATGAAGATCCATGCAGTTGCATCAAAGACCCTCTAACACTCTGGTTGCATTCTTGTTCTGGCCTAACATCTCTCTATGGGTGTCACTAGCATTTTGGAGACAACTGATACTTTTAAGAACACCATTCAAGTACTGTATAATTATACTGAAATATGTTTATTTGTACATCGTCACATAACACTCAAAATACTGGAGACAAACAGGGTACAAAGCAAGTTAACTGTGGTGCACAATGAAAGTACATAAATGAAAATGGGGGTCTGTTATTGGTTAGTAATTTAGATGTAATAGGGGGTTACTAGAGTGCAGTCTTAGGCCAAACTTTAAAAGGTACATGAAAATAAACCAAATAGGGATTTCTTATTCAAATCTCATGCTGAATGAATGTATGTAAGAGTATTTGGCCCATAATATAGTCATAGTAGTGATGGCGATAATATAATAATAATAATGTATGAAAATAGAATTTAAGATGTAAATGGCTAAGTACTCTCCAGAATGATACAGAAATGTAACCACTGAAAACATTTCAGTACAGCACAGGAACCTATATTGACCTTGCTTTTCAACATCACCTTCTGAAAGTCCTCAAATATGTCAAATGCATTTTAATATTTGTTTTACTTCAAAATAGGGCCCAAATGGGCACACATTAGTGTTTCTAACCATAGTGCGACTTAAACAACCTAAAAGATTTTAACATTCACAATCGGTATGAAACTGCCTATGCAAGCCAACCTTCAGTGCTACACCACATGGCAACAACAGCTCTGTTTTTGACATACAAAGATGGTTCTGAGCCATGAAATTCAAGTAAAACATTTTGAAACTGAAGTATGAAAGGTTTTTTTTTTTTCTTCTTTTTTGTCATAGAAAAGATGCTAGAAGTCCAACATCTCAATATAGTCCCAGTTGCTGTAAAAAAAAAAAAAAAAAGGCTTAAAAGTATTAACCACAAAATGACATAATAATTCCAATGGGCCTTTAGTGGGTCCAGCCCAGGAGGATCTGTAGCCTGTACAGACAACAGAACACCAAAGAGAGTGAGGAGAACCATGCAGTTAATGGCTTCAAAGGGGGCCAAAGTAAGGCTACTTAGCATTTCTAGCTTCTAATGCATCTGATCCATCCATTTCATATAGTAAAGGAGTACAATTGGTTACATTGCTTAAAAATACATGCAAGAGAATTAAGGTCAGTGTCCTTTCAAACAAAACAAAAAGGCATTTGAAGGAAAAACAAACAAAAAGGAAAACAATTACATAGTGCAATAAACACCTGCATACACCAAATATTGTCAAATTGTGTATACCTATTCATTGGTTTACTGCATATGAGAACCACATGTTTTTTAACCCTCAAGTATCGCAGATGAATGCGTAAGAAGTCTGGAATTGCACAATCAAATCCAAAAACTTTCAAGATTTGATGGAAATGGTCTGGAGGGAAAAGTGTTGATGTTTGATGCATTCGTAATATAGCTACATGTTTGACCGTCAAATGAATTTGGATATTAGTTTTGTATTACTGTGTTTCTGTAAGATTTCTGTCAGTGGCAGAAACGTCCTCAGAAAGTAAACTGCCCCCCACACACACACACACACTACAGCTTTCTTTCTGTCTGAGCTTATAACTCTATAACTTCGAACAAAGCTAGTTTGTGCCTTTCTAGCATATCTGAGAAGATAACACACTCTGTAGTATTCTACTGTGCAAACACTGTTTCTCTGCATGTTATGATCAAAACCACACCTCATGGAGGAGACTTTGCCTGACCACTTCAGTGCTTTGTGTTCTCAATGGTAAGACGAAATACCATCTTAAAAAGAGGACGAACAAACAAAACAAAAAAAACTTTGGCTTTGGCTCATACAAAGAAAAAATATTTTCTGGGCAGAAAGGTTGTACAGCAAATGCCCTTTTCTTCCATTGATCAAAGAGAAGTTTCTGAAAGGACTGAAGTCTACCTCAAAGCATGATTTCACCTCATTAATAACCTTGTCAGTTTTTCAAAACATGCTGAAATCTTTGTCACAATTTGTTTAGTGAGCTCCTACTGACTGCACACATCTGGTTAGGTGATGTGATGGACATCATCAAATGGGCTAGAGGATGACCCCTATTTCATCAGTCCTTGTATGCCTATAGGGATATTGGCAGTCTAAAATACACCAATCACCCTAGCTTGAGAAGTTCATAACTGTCTGTTAATAAATCATGCTCATCTGTCTTTAGGGGTACATTTTCCTGATACTGGGCCATAGCTGGTCGGAAACCTAACGTTACATAACCAAATGATTAGACTGCTCAGACTAATGCCATCATAACACTAGCACTCTCAACAGGACTTTTCAGATCCGCCCGTTTTGGTTTGGTGGCATAAAAGTCAGAGTTGATAAGCACACCGTTAACTAGCGCGCGCACACACACACACACACACACACACACACACACACACACACAATGTAGTTACAGTTCTGTTCTGTTTTCCTTTACAATATCTCACTGTACAATTTCCACCATAAGGAAGGTTGGGATCATTGCAAAGCAGTTAAATATATATACAGCTATTTAGACCAAACATACTATAGTGTTACACACAACGAACAAATCCACTCAATCCCGATTTCACAGTTTCCTTTTGCCTTAAGCATCGCACACTGCTCACACCCCTATCTAATGATGCTGCTTTTATGAAACGATCTCTTAGCACCTTTCTGTCTTCATACAAGGACTGCCCATATCACAACCATCAACCAACCACAATGAAATATGACTCCGCATTAAAAAAGGAACCAACAGTTCTCAGACATTCATCTCAGCCGAGTCATCTAAAACGCATGATGCGCTTTACCTAAGCAGCACTCTTCCAGAGACTTGCACTTGCCTTTCCTATAGCATCCAAAACACGAGCGCAGAACCAAGCACTCATTGCACTTCAACTTACATTTAAGGCTTTGTATATCTACACTGCACAGGTTTTCTAGTTGCACATTCATCTTTCTTGACAGAATAAACTGGGTCCATGTTGTTAAGGTATAACAAGCACAATACGAGAGAGACAGGGGAGGGGTGGAAAAATGCAAAAGGAAAAAAAAAAGTTGTAAATAAATAAAAACACCTCAGCATGATCAGCCATGTTAGGGGAGCTTTCAGGAGCCTAGTTTGTTGGTGTCAGTGAAATGCTGTTGTTACCAGCAGTGTACACAAGGTGTCGCCGCTGGGCATCTGCACATCAGTCCCTTCCACAGAAACATCTTTTTAGTGCGTGTGTACACGAGTTGACAGGGACAAGTTGTAGACCTCAAATGGAAAGGAAAGGGGGAGGGGGAGCAGGCTAAAAGAAATAATACCCTGTTTCGCTTGGGAGTTTCAGAGTTCCGTGCATATTTTGAAAGGCATTTAAAGTTTGAGGAAGACTTTACACCCCCAAAGCTCCTGAAACGTAAAGAGGCGATTGTTGTTGGTTTTTTTCTGTTTTTTTTTTGCTTGTTTCTTTTAGTTTTCTTACAAAGAGGCATGAAAGGAATGAACAACTCCAACCAGTCTCTCCAAACATGAAAGTAATTCCAAAAAATAAGCAGCCAACACTGAGGAGAGACAGAGGAATTGGCAGGTACTACACTGTGAACCATTGGTTGTAGGCAGGTAAAGTTTCTTCTTTTAGAGATGCTGCAGGTGAGAGAAACACAAACAAAGAATGAAGAGAGTAAAAAGACAAAACACACACACAAAGAAAAAAGGTCACTCTGGATTGTGTAGTGCTCTGTAGGCCGCTCACAGCGCTCCCCTACGAGTTCATGAGGTTTGAGTGTGCCACTGTGCCAACCTACAGAGGGAGGGGGAGGGGGCAGTGTGTGTTCCGTCCGTCCAACCTTCCGTATGACCGTACGTCCACTCTCCGCTCAACCTGCGGATGCTCGCACTCTGTGTGAGCGCTCAGAGTCTCGTCTCAGTTCTGGGCGTGGTGCCGGATGGTGTGGAAGATCCAGTCCATTTTGGTGGTCCAGCCGCCGTGGTGAGCGTCGTTCATCTGCTTCATGAAGTAGTCCAGGGCCTCCTGCTCCGTCTTGTCCAGAGCCAGAGTCTTGCGGATGTACGCAATGTCATCGAAGCTTTGCAACTCGGGCATCCCAGAGCCCAGCATCATGGAGAAGAGGTTGATGAACAGGTTTGCATGCTGCCTGATAGCTAGGTAGGCCTTGTAGCACATCTCCTGGAACCTATATTGAAACACATAAAATATATATATATATATATATATATATATATATATATATATATATATATATATATATATATATATATATATGCAAAAAGACATCAATTGAAAAGATATATGAATCATTTTAATGTTTAACACAGAACCCATTTCCACCCATTAAGTCTCCAGACCATCTCAAATCAAATAGCATCCTCACAGGAGACAAAGTGCACCTTTCAGTGCAATCTTGGATGAGCCTGTTCATTTTAGAGCTCTTTCAGGGGCAACTGAATTGGAAACCTGATAGAGGACGGAAGTGTGAAAGGGAGACAGGAAACTTGGCAGGCGGTGCCGTGTGAGACTATTGTCAGAATGGGGAGTACTGGGAAGAGGCAAGCAGGGAAGCCCTGTTAGGAAACATAAAAGGGGCCATTGTTTTTTTGGCCCACTCTTCACACTCCCTCCACTCCAGGCACTGGGCGGGTATTCTCTCGGCCAGCCAATGGCCAAATGATTAGGTTCGGAGCACAAGAGAGGCATTCTCTCCAGCAGACTGAAAACAGACACAAACACACACAAAGATAGAAGCAAACACAAACCTCTCAAACTCTCTTGTTTTTGTGCACTCTTGCGTCCCTTTGCTTATGACTATTAAAAAGTCTTGTGTTAAGACGAAGGGCACTCGCTCTCTTTTGTAGCCAAACTTCTTCTTCTTGTGGTCCAGGAAATGGCCAAAGTCTATGTGAAACAGCTGAACAGAGGATATTCACAGTTACTGTCTGGCAAACCTATAAAAGGTTTACTAAGGGGAAACTTGGCACCATGTGAAGACAATGAGCCTACCTGTCCATCATCCTTCACCATAATGTTACTATTATGTCGATCACCTATTCCCAGAATGAACGTGGCTACGCAATAGCCAGCACATGATCGTGTAAACAGGTCAATGGCCATATCATACCTAGTGAAAATAACAAAAACAAATATTTCTCAATCAAACAGAGACTTGAGGGGGGGGCATTATTAAATAGTGTAGGAATGGAAATTAAATGAACACAAATGAAATCTCCCTACATCTCTCCCTTGTTCTTGTCCTTCAACCACTGGTGTAGGGTGGAGCTGTTGAACTGTAACGCTCCCTTCAGGCCTCCTTTGCACTGGATCTGCATGATGGTGTGGGAACTTCTCACCACTTCAATCAGACCCACACAGTCACCAATAGAAAGACAACCATACGGCAGCATCCTGAGGCAAAGCAGAAACACACCACAAACCATCAGTTCAAAACCAACTTCTCACATAAGCTGGGGAGAATGGTTAACGTTTGGATTTGTAGAGCAATCCCTATTCCATGAAATACCTTAGGTCTAAGCCTTGGTTTTGCCAGATGTTTTCCATTATTCTAATGATCTGAAGTGTTAGCATATCTTGCCGTAGATCTGAAAGAGAGGATACAGGTGAGGGGTTAGACTTAGATTTGGTAGTGGGCTGGTGTAGGGGTGTGGTGCCGAGGAGGGCTAAGTTACCGTCTCCATTCTTGAAAATTATTTCATTGTTCTGGAAGAGCAGCTCTGACATGATGTCGGGATTCTCCCAGTTCAGCCACAGCGGCCTCTTGGCTGACGACATGATTCGACACTCATCAAACCTGCCAGATATACAGACATTTCAGTAATGGTCAATACAGTCGGACCGGTCATACGGCCTTCCTGATTTTTGTGTCACGTTAAATTAGTTAAGTGAGTTTATATCAATAGAGAAGAGAAAGACAACAGGACATTTTTCACTTCACTGTTTGACGGGGAAGAGAAAACACTTAGAAGATTACGCACTACTATAACAACCAAATCCTAAAAATTAAAGACAGGTCAGCAGATGTTAGGTTATTGAGGCTGCACGCACAACAGAAATGATCCTTGCCCAGAGACATTGGCCAAGAATGTGAACACCAACTTCACTTGAAACTCTGCAATTTACATCATGTTACGATTATGATTCAACTTCATTACAAGAGGAACTTGCCCAGAATTATGCAAGTTCATTGACGTTGTTCCAAATAATACATAACTGAATTGGTCTGTTGTATTGCTGAATCAGCCCAACAATTTTCTTGTCTATTCACAGCTTCATTTTTCATTTGAGATTTTCCACACAAATTTCATTCACACGATTCATGAAAATTGACTGGAAGCTTATGGACATTTTAGTCAAAAGTATGAGAGTACAATTAAATGACAATGTTGAGGCAACAAATGAGGAGGGCATTTTTGTCCTTCTATCACATGTGCCCTTTATGTGTTTATTACGTGCTTACCGTAGGTTGCCCAGCTGGTGTGCTGGGTTGAGTGGAGAGGTGAAGTTCTGGAGAGCGTCCATGTAGTCTGGCCTCCTCATCTGCTCCACCAGGAACTTCATCTGCACCTGGAGAAAGAGAGCACATGGCCGATGTTGGCAAAGAGACATGCTGGAGATAACACACCCAATAACACTCGGCCTCTAATCCATTTTTCACATTATACATTTTCAAATTCTAGTTAATTAGCAGTGTTGCCCATTACAACTTCTGTGTCAGTGTCACACCTAGCTCCATGTAACAATCAATTCTACAAAATGAGTAACATTTTAATTCACAACCTACCAAAACCTTGCACATGAAGCATGCATATCAAAGCTGGCCTTTGTGACCATCATGTAAGTACAGCATTATTTATGACATAGGAATAATACCTTATTCTAATTCTTGGTTTAAGCTAACTTTAATGCACCACTCACTCCTCACTGTTTCATTAAAATGGACATGCAGTCTCTTGACAGGCATTTTTGTTCCTCTTGACTTGCATTACAATGAGGGAGCACAAGGGTTGTGTCTTCTTGGAAACCAAATCTCCCGACTGCCGTTGCTGCCACCATGCTTGACTAGTTCAGCTAACGAAGCCGAGCCCAGTGTGTGGGCAGGCAGACTCGGGAGATGGCAGCAGACCTGGAACTTTATTTAGAAGCCAGCCATGGGCATGCCAGTGAGCAGGAACAGACCGGTGCTTGCTGGCTCTGGCTGTCCCGCGCTTGCTTGGCTCTGTTCATCTGGCATGCACAGAGTCCCCGGAGAATTTGCTTTCTGATAACTATCAGTGTAGTTGGTATTCCTAACGCCTTGTGTTTGCTTAGGTTTGTGGATGTGCAGTCATTTGTAGAACTGGATAGGCATGAGACCAAAATGCAAGAACCGGGGTTAATTTGATGAATGAGATGGTAAATAGACCTCTAAATACAGCCTTGGAATCATACATACCCAAGCCATTACTAAGCAATCTATCTAATGTTTAGCAATTTTCTACTCAAATCAGGAACGTGAATTAAACAACTACTTCACCAGGGAAATAATACAGCTTGGTGTATCGTTTAAAAAAGAAAAAAGAAAGAAAGAAAACAACATTTGTTCATTCGATTCCATGCTTTGGGACTAGCGCACACAACGTCAACCAGAAGAGAATGTGCAGTTTGTGGCCTCACCTTCTGAGTTTCATCCTTCTTCTCCTGCTTGAGGATGTCCGTGAGGTTGATGAGCTTCTCCATGGCTTCCACCTGTCGACTCAGGTGTTTCAGGTACATGCCACAGGCACGGCAGTAGGACTCCAGCAGCAGCCCAAAGCGCTGGCTCACAGTCTTATTGTGCATCTCCGACCTGCACACACACACACACAAGTGATTTGACTCGATTTGTTTTGTTGCATTTGCGACATACATGTTGCACTGTACAGCCCTGCTGAGAAAAGCATCAGAATCTAACATCAAGGCTTGTCTTGCAGGAATTTACAGTAATTTAGTCAAATTCAGTGACCATTTCAAGAGCAATGTTCTTTTCTGCCATAAATTCCTATCAATGCCCGACCACCCTGGCAAATTCCACAGCAATGGCTGACTCACTTTAAGTGCCAAAAGAAGAAGTGTCCTATCCTCTGGTTAGTTAGGGCTTTCTTCAGTAAAAATCGGACCAGAGGATTATCCAGGTACTGCTCATACTTCAAGACCTTATGTGACAAAGAAAAAACTAGACAGTGAGAACTGACTGACAAATAAACACATCTGAGAATCAATCAAAATGAAAGGAAGCAGGGGGTTACATTTCTCTGTTTTCCACCATGACCACAATAGCCACAATCACTAGCCTGTAATCTTCTCCAGAGTTCTCTTACCTGAACAAGCTGAATGAGGTACTGGGACAGCTTGTCATCTGTCAAATACTTCTCAAGGCACCGTACAGCAAAGTCCCGAATCATTGGATCTGGATAGTTACAATCTAGCAACTCCATGGCTTGTTCAGGTTTTATTGCTGGCCATTCTTTCAGAAGGCAATACATCTAAACGTGACAAATAACAAGCTTAGTCAAGTCATCAAAATAAAGGTTTACTTTATAATATGACATGAAAGGTATATTCCCTCAACAAGTATTGGCAAATAAGTATACAAGTAATTCAAACTTTAACTTTTAAAGGGACACCAGGCAAGCCTGATGCTTTTTCTCTACGAAATTCCCCCTCGCTCGGTCTGAAGCTCTTTTCCTTTTCTGTGCGTCTTCTGTCAAGGGTTTTCGCTGCTTCTTCGCCGGCTCTGCCATTATACACACGTTTGCAACAATCTCTAGCGTTTTGTTAGCCTGCCTCTGTGCTGTAAACTGATCCTGCTTCGGTCAGCGGGTAGGATACACCGAACTTGCAAGTGGGATATTCTTCCTACAGGCAGTAGGGGCGGGCGAGAGAGCCTTCATTCGCCCCGTAATGAGTCATTTAACCATATACCGACTTACGAAGATGATTAATTAACACGAAAACGTTGCCTGGTGTCCATTTAAATAGTTTACTTCCAATTCATTCAAATGTAATATTAATGACAGCAATGTTATCTAGTACCTGTGCTACTTCATCACGCGAGTTCCACTTCACTGCAAGTAAAATCTTGGGCAAGATTTCTGGCATATTCGCAGAATATTGCCTGAAAGGACAAAACAGGATACATATGGTAAATCAACTACAATCTTTTCCAGACACAACTACTCAGGGAGTGGGGTGAGACCATGGTTAGAATGAACTAGTATGACAAGTTAGTTTCATTCTGCACTTAGGAAACACAGAGACGTAAATGGCAAAGACAGGAAAGCCGCACAGTATGGGTACCTGTGTCTCCAGAGGAAATCCTTCTCCTGCTCAGTGATCTCAGAGAGTGGATCTCTGTTGCACAAATGTCTAAGCTGCTCGATGTCACTTTCAGTCATGGCATGGTCGCGAGCCAGGCGGGAACTCTGTAAGTGATAGCACACAACGCTAGCTTCAATCAGCATCAGTGCAATCTTCTTCTTTGATCTGGCACCACTAATTAGCAAGCACATCCCATGAGACCTTACAGGACATGCAGTCAGATAAGTACTGCTTACAATGGTACCAAGAAAGACACACGTTCCCTTCACTTTATTTCGGCAGTACTGAGTTAATATACAGACAAATGCTATTGGAATTCTCTTCTAGCAGCATGTGGACAAGCTCACCGAACATGATGACCATCAACAAATGTTTATTACAGGTTAATGGAAATAGGCCTTGGCTAATGTGCTTACCTGACCAGTTTGGCAGTAATTGTATCCCATCTCTCTAGATATGATCCAATTAGCGTGATCCTCCACGGTGGCCATGTCGGGGAACTTCACAGGACTGCTGAAATAGTCAAACTCCAACTCCAGGCAAGGGGTTTCCTAAAACCAAGAAATGCAGACGGCATAGGTAAAAACGCTCATCTCACAATTGACCTGTCGCTAAGCGCCACCCTTAGAACGCTGATGAGCTAATGACAGTCCAGCCTCAACAAGACTCGGACATCAGCTCGGACAACTCCATAGGAAACAACAGGGAGGAGGCATACAATTACAAATGAATGGTTATTTATGGAGTTTATTAACTCAAAAAAAACCCGACGGATAACCATGGTCAAACGTTTCGCATGGGGGACGTGTAATACTGATAGCCGGTAACCCGAGAGGCTAGAAAACGGAGTACATTTTCATCAACAGTAGCCTACAGGACGTCTCTCGCGTTTGCAACAGCTCGACGTAATGTAGGCTACTAAGCCAACAAGGTGGGCACAGGTTCCCTGTTAAATTCCAAGATGAAAATGCTCATTAACCAACTACTATATTCTTACTACATCAAATATTACGGCTACTCGCTGGCTACATGGCTACTCGCCACAACTGCTTGTCACCTTGTATGTATTCTAAAGTTTTGAATACACCCTTCCATAGCATAATTAAGTCCCTTTTGATAGCTTCTGGAGGAAAGTAAATCTTTTATCGACCAAAACATCCTCAAAGCCTGCTTTCATATACTGCCAGCTGCCATTGTCCACAATGTATTTCTAATCAAGTCTGGTTTGTTTATCCGAGTTTTCACACGGTAACAATGGAGGGCGGGGCTTAGCTACAGGTCAATTCTACGTTGACTGAGGAAATAGCTTGTATTGTGGCCATTGCATTGCTGCCATAGACCTGCAGACAAATGAGGATCTGCACGGCAAATATTCTATCAATTTGCACAGGTGTGCCATAGCCCTGTGTTTTTATTACACCTGTTAAACAGATATTGTAGGGCTGCAAGGTGAACTTCAGGACATGCTTTGTGAGGGTTTTGTGAGCTGGGCATTTACCTTATTGGGATTGGACCCAGTGACACCAATAGGGTTGAGCAGGTCCTCCAGGCCATGAGGTACAGGCCAAAGATTCAGCGCCATCTTGCCTGACACCAGAGTGTCAGTGTAGTCAAAGAGGTTCACATTTCCCCAGGCAAGTGGACAGTGCTCCTGTGTAGTGGAAAATTCAGGAGTGAGCTTTCTGTGTACGTCTGTGCCATGCAGAATAACCAGTCACATTACTAGCATAACCGTGCTTGCTACAAGTACAGATAAAAAAAGCTATTTTGTTTACTTATTTGCCATTTCACTAGCTACAAACATGGATTTGACAGCAAATACAGTCCTTGAATCGCAAAAGCTGTTACATTGACTATACACATTAAAATGTAGCTGGCTACATGGATAGCTAGCTAGAACTGTGCACAGCTGAACATATTGTAATTCTACCCATCTTAAGGCAAGAGGCTGTACTCTGAACAAGCAAATACCAGGACACCAACATAATATTCTGAGCATAGGACATGCAATGGGCAGATGTGCTGTACAAATAAGGAAGTGTAACTGTTCAGCTTTACAAGTTATTTTAGGGATGTTTAAAAGTGCTGCTGTCATAGACCATTATTGCTTAGCATCTATTCTCCAATCTCTCTTGAACCGAGGACAGTTTTCTATAGCAACTGAAGTATGTGTGCACCCAAATCATTATTTTTTCCTTTTTCAAAAGCTTAGCTAAAAATAGAAACTTCAACATGAAGTCCCTTGTAGTACCACATAGGCGTTCAAGCTCCAGGGTGCGACTCTTTCAGGGCAATTGCTCCTCCAAAAATATCAGTTACACACAAGCCCTGCCACACTGCCACAATCACACCATGTAATAAAAGCGAGAGCTTGAACCTGTAATCCGACCACATTTGGTTAAGCAGGGAAAAAACATGCAGACAGAGCTCACTAATCAGCCAATGCAGAGAAGACGGTGAAACAGACCCTGGCCTGCACTGACCTATTCGGCTGCCTAATTAAGGTCTTGTTTAGTCTCAGCGGCCGTCAGGCAGTTACCTCTTTTGCCCCCTTCCTCCCTTTAACCGAGCAGATGGACAGACAGAGGCGGGCGGCCCTCGGGATATCAGGAATGTACATGTCATATTGCAGCCATTCATTCCACCTGCAGGCCAATGCAAAATAGAAAGAACCAGAATCAACAGTGGTTGAGGAGTACAGAGCAGCATCACTGCTTTACATAAAATAAGAACATGCTAACAAGAGCCGTCATCCATCCAGCTGATGAAGACGAAAGCTGAACTGGAAAACATAGACTTCTAAAGTGCTGTTTATTACCTGGGATTAGAGCATGGTACACGTTGTGTGTTGACATTATCGCACAGCTGCTCACCACCATGGTAGATCCCTGTCCGCACATAAATCTACAACAACAACAACAACAACAGACTTAGACTACACACTAAGCACACATACAGCTTAAGTCAGCTACATTACAATTTAAAACACAATATATAGATAAATGTATATCAGTTGATGGAACTGTTTGAAAAGGGAAACCAACCTTGTCAATGTCCCTGATGTTTACATTAACGTATGTGGCACATAGCACACGTATCCTCAACATGCCATTGATTGTCCACAGGGACTTTGTGGAGGCCTCGCCGTTCATGTATGGGGTTGCTGTGGAGATGCGACGGGCGTAGGAGGGCATAGTAAAGTTGTCCACTGGTAGCTGAGAGTAAAGGCTGTCTTTCGCCATCAGCATGAGGTTGGGCATTCGAGTCAGCATAATACAGCTCCTCACATACTGAAAGAAACAGGAGGCCAGGTAGCATTAGGTACATGATAGCAATTCTAAAAGGGTTCAAAAAGCAGTTCAAGGTGCTATTTGTTTAGAAATGATGGATTACATGGAAATCCAAGGCACAAGAAGCTGTGCAAGTGATAATGGTAGCATCAGGAAATTCATATTGTTTGCATTTTGAAAACCTCTATTAACAACAAATTGTATAATTACATTATTGTGATACAAGATGACATGAGTTTTGCTGTAAAACTCTTTGCATGATACGTTGAAGTCTTTATTTTGTTTTGGGACAGATTATCACTTCATGGATGTGAAGGATTGCGTACAACCTAAATAGATCTGAACTACTATCTCCATTTCTGCATAGCAATGTTTTCCATCAGATTTTTAAAAACAGCATAGATATGATCGTAGGGAATCAAAACATGGAGGATAAACTTAATGTCCACACCCATAGGCCAGCCATGTGCAACATGGAAACAACCTCACTGAACCTGTTTAGGTGAAGGACAGGCACGGCAAGATTGGACAGCCTCATGTCAGTTTATTGCTTCACATTTTCCAAAACAACTAACACTGGCACAATGTCACAAGACTGGAATATCACTATGCACTTATAGGACCTGATAACAGATTTTGTTGAAGTTTTGTTGTTTTGTTTTAGCAGACAAAATGAAATTGCTTCCGATCATGTATGTGTAATGATGAGTGCATAATAAATAAACAGTATTTTCAAGTATTACATGCACTTTAACTATGTTGTTTCTGTTTTGTGTTCACATGTCAGACCCTTCTACATTTTAAGCCAATGCATAAAAAGACCCCAAAAGTATCTACATGCTCAGATGACACAGGAACAACTGTCAACAGTTATGAGTCAGTAGCTTGATAATACCAGACTCATTCACTTCGTTTAATTGTGTGGAGAGAGTCTACTCTCCATTGGAAAATATGGTAACACTTTACTTGACAGTATCGTCATAAGAGTGACATGACACCGTCATGAACACATGAACCCTAACCCTAACTTGTTATGACAAAAAACCGAATGACACTTAATGACAGAAATGTTATCATGAACCTTTATGACTTGTTTATGACACGTTCATGACAGTGTCATGTCACTCTTATGTCGACATTGTCAAGTAAAGTGTAACCGAAAATATTTCCAACCCTAGCATCATAATGGCCGTAGACTGCGTTCACTTTGAAATCATTGATCCAGACAGTCTAGTATTTCAGTGAGATAAAAATGAGCTGAGATACAGGCTGGCGGGGCGAGGCTAATGTAATTCTGTAAGTGTAGAAAAATGTTGATGTTTTCACAACACAACCATGAGTTGCACCTTTAAAATGGACCCACAAGATTGTTTCACGGTTGCCATTGTTTGCTTAGTTAGTCTATTCAAAGGACTAAGTAGCACAACGATCAAAACTATGAATTAAGCTCATTCAAGTTAGCCAACTTGGACAAAATACACAAGCTGAACACAAATGTGGATCCAAAGCTGGATCATTTTAAAATCTTTCCTTGCCAAACTGTGTCAAAAAAACACAAACAAAACAAAGGTTTCCCTACTGAAGAATATAAGTGGCCTCACGTCATATAATACGTTTTGCCTAAAATGTTGGCTTTAAAGAAGCACTATGCAGGTCTGGTTATTCCTTCGCCGTTTCTGGGTTTTCGCCGGATTTGGGCTCGCATTTTTCACTGCACAGCTCCCCCTTCAGCTTCAGTAGCAAGTGACTGCTACACTAAACCCCCACTAGCTAGCGAGCTAGCCATCAAGAAACCACGCTAAACACATACAGGGCTCACAATAAAACGGTCGAGCAAACACATTGTTCAAGAGACTATCAAACCACATTACAAAGACGAGGTTCACCCAAGGGTAGGCTACTTACAATTTCAACAGCAACAAAGCCAAATCGGCATCCGTTTTGCAGTCTTCTTCGAAACTACAATCTGACTACATTTTCGAGGCGCGATTGGATACTTCCGTTTCGCGATTGGATACTTCTGGACCTTACCCGGGCCAGGTCCAGAAAGTTGCATATTCGGTTTTTCAGCTGAGAAGCGATAGGGAGGAGGCGAAGCACCCACCAAACGACGCAGAAAGTGTTGTAGAACCATCAGAACGACTCTCAACCTGCATAATTAAGGTCATTTTTGCTAAAATTGTTGCATAGTGCTTCTTTTAAGGCACATCAGGTTAAGTCTTCAGAAAAAAGGCAAATGACAACATTTGCCTCATGAGAAATTAGTAGACCTATGTCAACATCTATCAGTAACTGGCAAGCACAAGCTTAAACCAACCATGAGGGTATTTTTACTGATTTTTCGTTTTGATTTTTTTAGTACCCAAGGTTGTAGAGACACTCTGAGAATGGCTCAGTCATTCTTACTCAACGCAAGTATGCAACCCAGACTCAGCCAGTTACAAAAGGCCACCATGAAGTGTTACTGATGAAGACGCAACTGATAACACAAAGCAAGAGCAAGTACTCATGGTACAAGTACAAGTACAAAGCAAGAGCAAGTACCCATGGGGATCAATAAAGTATCTATCTATCTATCTATCTAAGTACTCGGTGCACTCCGTGTGTTTCCGCAAAGGGCTCCATCTCTAGACCAGTAGATGAGATATTTTCTTTTGCAGCCAGTGATTCAGCAGTAAAGAGCTCATTTGTCCGCAATAGAAATGCTTGTTTCTACTGTACAGGTTTCCCCAGACTCTGCTGGCCCCTGTTTAATGAGCAGTATTAGAGTTCCCACTGTAAGTCAAATGTAAATTTCCATGACCTGACAAAAAACTGAATTTCCATGACCTTCTATAATGAATGGTACAATATTCAGAGCAACCACGTAGCATTCGAGACTACTACAAAGTTGCGCTAACCACAAATACTCAAGCAAGCTGTAAACCGAACAACTAAAATATAACCAAATATATTTGTATTTTTTATTCAGTGGAAATGCATGGATTCCAGTTGCTGCTTGCTGCTACTGGAAGAAACTGGAATCCATGCATTTCCACTGAATTATTTTTGGAATCTGATCCCTTATATCATACCTGTTCATTCTTACTGGATTTAACTTCGACTTATATCGTGACTAAATTCAAGATGGCTGCAAACGCTAAACTTTGTGAAGATACTGTCTGTATAAATCGTCTTGTAAGTAAACTACCAGTGCTTTTTCAAAGTTCTCAATGTCTCGTTTTAAATGTCAGGGCCCTCGGAAGTCTACCAATGAAGTGTGGAGATACATTGAGCCTCGTAAATGGGTGTAAAACAGTGATTTATTTGCATGGCTAGCCCGATGCCGAAGCACCACTATTGAAAAAGCTTTTGGTAGCATCAGCTAACTAGCGCCAGATTTTGGAGTGCAGGGGACAAGCCGAGATGGGCTATGAGACATACGTTCACACTCGGTATCATGTTTCAATACACTTTAGGTCAATATCACACCGGAATTCTCCTTTAATTACAGGCCCCTCCTCACCCAAATATATCACACAAGTGAAATCAGGTTCCTTACTGCAAGGCTGACCATGGCCATACTGTATCCTCTGTTTTTTCTGCCTCTCTACTAAGAGTTAGAAGACTATGGGAATGTGATACATTTTGTGAAATGGCAAATACACTGTGGTAATAACATATCTGTAAAGCCGGTTATTAAACCAGCAGAAAGAGCAGTCCTACATTATTTCACCCTCAGATGAAAGAATATTAATATTATTGTATATTTAGCCTTGAATGATATACTGTACACTGGAGTACTTACCTTGTACTGACTGAGGGGATATTTTTCCAAAAGGTACTCATCACAGCCGCACACTTTGAGGATGTATTTCCCCTGATACTCCTGCACGCACATTTTCAGCTGCTCGGGTGAAAGCAGCATACTCCTCGTTTTCTTCCTAATGGCTTCTGCTATAACCTGCTCCGGCACACAGTCATGGTTGATCTTGAGTGTGTATTTCTGCTTGTCATTGTTAGGGGAGACTATTACCCAAATTACCACAATTATTTGACCTACAAGAAAAGAAAAACATTAATGAATGATGCATAAAAACAAAGGCTGATCTTGTCATCAAAGGACATCTTGGTAATTCAGGACATTGGAAGAATGAAGAGCGAGTAGATATTACAGGGAGAAAAACTAAAAGAAGGTAAAAATGGACCATATACTGTTTGAGCATCGTTATAAACATACATAGTATCAGCCAAGAATAGCGTAAAATCCTTGTGTAAGGGTCCATGGTTTTGTCTTTCCGTTAACTTCTTACCTTTGTCAAGTTTGGCATAGATGTGCTTGGGAAGCTCGGGCGAAGACTCCACATTGGGAGGGTAAACATATAATGCCCGACTATGAGGGCCATTGGCATCTCGGAGTTCCACAGAGTCTTTGCATACATTTAGAATGTTTCTTCGGAAGTCCTGGACCTCGGGGTCCTTCACCAAATCAAACTCACACACAGGCATGCCAATCGCAAAACCTGAAAGAGAATGGGAAAAACCTCAGCATATCTTGCATTTTCAACATGTGAGCCAAATGAACAATTAGCCTATGTATAGTCGATGTGTTTGTGTTTACAATGGAGAAAGGAGGAAGGAGGAAACGTACCAATCTCTCGGTTGAGAATTTTTTCCTCCCTGTTCCCCACAGGCTCAATTACTTTTAAGAAGGGCTGGAAGAGCCTGAGGTCACAGAGCCTCCTGGTCTCATCATAAAACTCTTCTCGCTCTGCCTCCTGGGTAACACTGACAAAGATGTAGGAAGTCTCCTCCTGCAGAAGATGGTGCAGCGGGTATTTCCGTGCCTCCTTGAACAGTTCATGTTTGATAGTGATAAGTGTGGCCTCACGGAGGCACTCCAGGGTAAGGATCATGCCATTGGGCAGCAGACAGTCCACTAGGATTTTCGGGGGCATCAAGTGGATGCCCCATAATTCCCCTGAAGAAGGCCTGGGCGGCATGTTCCTTAAATCTTCACAGTTTTACTTCGAAGGAAAAATATATCCTTAACTTCTGTTGAAAAAAAGGGAAAATAGACCAATGGGTAAATAGGCCATCAAAAATAAGGGCACATGTTGAAATTAGCATTTTCTGAACAAATAAACAAATAAGACACCATATTGACGTTGATATTTCATCATATAAGAGCATACCAAACACAGGCATTTTGTATCAAATCTTTAAAACAACTGCTTTGTAAACATGACAACAATGTTGTCCCTGTGTCCCAGTCACCTCCTTCCAGGAAGACATCACTCACTAGGTGAGTCACTGTATTATGACAAGAATTTCTAGTTCTAGTAGAGGCCAGGCCTTTCCCCACTGAAAGGAAGCCAAAACATTTGGCACTGGATGCTGAAGAGGATGACTCGTCCTTTCCCCCTTGCTCAGTAACAACACAATAAATGGGTGTAATGACTATCAGTATCGACACCATATTCTACAAGCCCAATGCCAATACTCCAGTTTACCACTTCATAAACATATTATCTATGTCCTGTAGGATTAACTGAATCACCTGCCTGATGTGACACTCACACTTATACTAGTTGCTCTGTAGAGTGTCATTTGATAAAATATGTGTACAGTATCTGCCTTCATATTCTGGCCATCAACAACGTGCCCTTCTCTGTTCAGTCAAGCGCCAGGTGAGGCGTCATCTGTAGTATATTAGGCTACATCAGATAACCCAAGTACCTAAAAGTAACATGCAAGTTTGCCTCAACTTTGCGTAAACAACCTTACAAGTTAACATATGCATGCATTATCTTGATCAACTTTTATTTAGATAGTCTTTTTTGACAAACATCTTGTCACAGTGCCCACATTTAGCTGGTTGATGACCGCTTGCTGATTTCAAGCGGCATATGCCCACTTTAACGTTAGCTAGTTCAGTTTAGTTATCTAATCTCTTTTAGGTTATATTAACGTTAAAGTAGGCTGCGTTACGTTAGCTGACTAGCAATAACGTTAACATGTCAGCTCTGCAAAAATAATTGTTTGTTACATTCAGCCGACCCACGCAAACGTTAGGTTCGACTTCGACATTACAGCAGATATTACTCACCGATGTTAACGTTAATCTGTCATACACTTACGTTACCCTATAATTTAATACAAACGACTACTCACAATAACGGTTAGGACAGAAAACGAATCACCTGTCTTTAATATGTAAGGACGGGATGATTAGTAAGGTATGCTAGCTAGCTACATCATTTAGTGGATGTTTTGGTGTAACCAATGAGTATAGAAGCCCTCTTTGGTGTAACAGCAGCTGTAGTGCCGCTGCGTTAGCGGTGTTAAACTTACAATAAACTGAAACAACTAAACAATCCTGGGTAGATAGGATATTGGTAGCCAAGTTAAATGTAACGTTATGTTGTGAGCAGTCAAACAGCATTATGATAGATGACAAATCGTCGTGTTATCAGTGCCTCCGTACCGTTGACTGTAAAGCCATACAGAGTATTTTGATTAAGATTAGCTTGCTATGCTAGGATTGCTAGGCTCCATTTACGGCAGAACTAAAATGCTCTGCTATCGCTGGCTGGCTAAGATCTTCAGAAACTAAACTCAGACCAGCTTTCTTAACATCAATGTAGCAAAAACAGTACGGCTAGAAGCTCAAACCCCATTGCCATAACTCCTATAGCTCTAGTTAACGGTGAAGCTTTGGAGGGTTGACGTTAAATAACTTGGCAAGTAACAAAATGCCATGCAAATAATTGATAGCTCCTGTTAGCAAAGACGTTAGCGTTAGCTTCTATACTCTTTGACATTAGGTAGCCATAGCTAGATAGCCAGCTATCAAATTATGCTAGTTAGAAGCTAGCCACAGCTGCAAGATCATGGTGGTCAGCGACCATATGCACAAAAATATTGTCATGTCACCACTCCCTAAATACTAACCTTCTCTATTTAAAGTGGGTAATCCTCTATCTGTTTTCTTTCTTCAGTCATAAATGCAAACCTAATACGATGCTACGGCCTACCCCAATCTTGGAAGTCGCAGCTTCTCCATAGCAACAACGATTCCCATTTGTCTGGACATGGAGTTTCGTGGAAATCAAGCATTACAGATAAATCCAATAGACTGCATGGACCCACACATCGACCCCATTGCATACCACATGTAGAACTAACTGTCATATAAACCGTTTTGTAATTAGTTCAAGTGTAAACACGAATGGTGTTAGCTAAATCCGGGCTTGCAACCAATCGCTAGTTAGCCGCAGCAGAGGAAGCCCTACACCTACACTGGTATGATAAAGCGTCGCCAATTCTTCTTGAAACCGACTGTCCCGCGAGTTTTGATAGGCTTTGGCTAGAGTGGGCTACTTTGCCAACCTACAGCTACTTTATTGATCAACTCCTCCCATTCCATTGCAGATGGTTGGGACCCAGCATCATAAATGGAAAGGCAATCAGATTGTCTTTTGAATTAAGGAAAAAATACTTCAGCAAGGGGTTTGGAGAGCAAAATGTAACGAAATTACCAGTTTACTAGCAATATATTTTCTTTTAAAAAAAAATAATAATATAGCCTAGGCTTAGTTTATAGCCTAGCCTAGGCTATTTTCAGGTATTTTTTATTATATGATTGTATCTATGATAGGCCTAATTGGCATGCTTTACTAAAACTGAAAAGGGGGAAATTATTAATACATCAATAGTCTAGCAGTCTAAACGGAGGAATGTTGAATAGGCCTATGCTTACTTTACAGCCTAATTAGATAGGCCTAATGAACGTGACTCGGAAATCAAAATCTAAAATTGTTATGCCTGTAAACAGTGAGGAGTTTGCTTGAACCATTAGGGAAATCGGACTGTACCAAACTTAAGGGGCCAAGTCTAATATGAGTCGATTTCTTTTTTATGATTTTTTTAGCGTCGTTTGCAGATAGGATGTAGTCGATCCATAATAAGACATATTTCGTTAAAATCAATAGGGTAGGGAAATACACCAAGAAATTAATCTTTGATGTCCTTAGAAAAAAATTCACGCCCTTTTCACATACCCTATTCCAAAGTGCACGGTCTGCACTGTGAAGCGAGCTGGAAGAAGTTCGCCTGTAGGATGCGGTGAAGATGGCGATGAACGTGAAGAGCAAGGATGCTGTAATTCAAAGTAATGACTACAGCAGAAATTACAGTTCACATCATATAAGCTATGGGAACAGTAGCCATTACTTCCCCCACATAACAGGTAAGACAGCGTTATGATTTGTTAGTGCATGACAATGATACAGCGAATGCATAGATGCGCTGCAAGATGTTAGCCAATTGCCTGGCATTACGCTAACGTTACATTTATTTCTACAACATACACTAGTAGCATATATTCTAAGGCTTTCTTACATAGCCTACTATTGCGCCTACCACTAAGCAGCATTACTGGTGCAGGAGCCGTGAACTTCATATGGCAAAAACATCATATGAGCGGTTCCATGTTTATTTTAAACTAAATGAAAATCATCATCTGGTGAGGAGTTTATATATATATTTTTTTACATCCAGTGACTCCTTCCTGTAGACATCTTCGACTCTATAGATAGTGACGTCAGGTGAGCATCAGACTCCAAATGTGTTGGAACTGACTGAATGTTCCACCTAGACTAACTAAAAATGCACAGCTGTAAACAACAGCTGCAGCTACAATTATTAAGCTTTATTTTAGTGATTGATTAACTTTTAGTGATTGAGTGCTGGATAAAGTATTCTGGTTCCTTTGATTAATATAATTTCTCTGTGTGTTTTCGTGTAACAAGGATTTGAGATGTTAATGACATGAAATGAAGGCCTACATTTCAAATTAACACATGAATACATAGTTGCCCTTCATCACATTATGTTCAAATATGCTCTGAAGTTCTGGACTATTGTGTAAAAACAGAAGAAAGTGAAGTGCATAATCTGCCAATGTATTATTTATAAACCATGACCATGGTCCAATCGGTTGGTCTAATGCTGATGCAGTTGTGAAAAGTAAAATCACTAAGACAGTGACAGGAGGTAAGGCTGCCCTGCTCCAAGTCCACCTGTGATGTGGTGAAAAATCACAGCACAAAAGATGCAAAAAGCCTGAGCAATGAATGAGTGGACGTGGCGCATCGAGACCAACCATGCTTGTAATTTAAGCATTGTTTCCTTAATTATTGATGTGGCTAAACAACGGCATACCGTGGTCTGCACGGTTTCCATGCAAAGACAGTGTCTTGAGATGGCATGCCATGTAACACAACCTGCTTTTCATCAAGTAACAAATACCTGTCTGTCTGAGTTGTCTTTTGTGCGTCACAAGACACATGTATTAAAGTCTTAGAGACTTCAAACTGTTTCCTGTTTAATTGAGTGAGTTGAGGATTATTCATTATTTCAATAATAATTTTGCATTTATTAGTAGCCTAAAAGTTTTTTTCATGACTTTGGCCTCAATATTGGGTTCTAAGAAAACTCTTGAGTCTCGAGCAACAATGTATGTGGCCGTGATGGGAAAGTAGGACTGCAACTCTGACCTTGAGCAATGACTATGTAGGCTAGGACCTCCTTATACCTATTTTTGGGATGGTATTCTCTTATGACCAAGTGATATCAGGTTCATCTTACAGCAGAACAAGAGAAATTACATTTGGAGCGATATATTGTAAATGTTTCACATTAACAATGCTACATGTTGCATGTTTTACATTAACAATGCCAGTACTACAACAACAATTCACAAGTGTAAGGTTTATAACATGCTTAACTTCTGGTTTGATGCCATTGACCAGACATGCTGTGCATTTTCCTCCCCTGCTTCTCTGATTAGTGGTGGTCTTACTTTGGAATTTAATGCTGGGCTCAGTCTCTCGAGATGCCATTCCAATAATGTCACCCGACTGGCACCCGGAAATGAACCCAGGGGTCACTTCCAGGAGGTTATTTTAGTGGACTGAATCATTGTTGTCTATTCTCTCCATTGGAAATGATGTACTGGATGGAAAAAAGGAACAGCTGAGCTGACTACCTCCTCTGGAGCACACATGTTGCCCAAATAAATACACACACACACACACACACACACACACACACCATATCATCCACCATTTCCTGAAGAGTATTGATGAAAAGTATAAAGAATATATATATATTATAGAAGATAGTCAGTTCACTTGCACCTGGGAAGAAAGAATTCATAGCACTAGAAGGAAGCTGGTCTGTTTGTGGGCCCAATACAGCAGGCATGTGCTTTGCCCAGCTAATATGCATGCACAACTCCACAACTGACAGTGACTTCAAGGTAAATTTCCATTTAGATTTCAACACAGAAATGTCAGCATATTCCTTTTGTTGTGGCAATTGTTTAATCTTCTGTGAGGATTTGCGGGTCCTCCAGCAGTCGTGACGAAGCCGTAGCCTCTTCTCCTTTAGCTGGTAGCTGGCTTCTCACTCTGCCCGCCCACGTCGTCACCATCCCCTCTTCTGTCCTCCCCCTCAGGCCTGCAGTCTGTTCCCAAAACTCCTCTGAGTCTGATGTGTCAGCAGCAGCAGCCGCTCCAGCCCCAGCCACAAGCACAGCCCTTCCGGCCGCTGTCCACCCCTCAGCCCTTCGGACCGCCGCCTGTGATGCTCTCCTCGCCAGATGTGCTGCACTACCCCCTCTGTAGCGCGATGCCGGCCAAGCCGCACCCCCACCTCCAGATGGTTCATAGCCCGCCGCAGGTACCCCCGTTGCCCCCCATACCCCCGGTGTCTGCGCTGCCCGTGCCCGTGCCGGGCCCTAGGCCCCTGGAAGAGGAGTGCCAGACGGGGGGCTCGGAGCAGGATGCCACCTTGGAGGAGCTGTGCAAGCCGCTCTACTGCAAACTGTGCAACGTCACGCTCAACTCCGCGCAGCAGGCCCAAGCCCATTACCAGGTGGGGACTCCCACTCAATTAGCGCCGGCAGCGCTCTTGGCCTTTTTAGCGGCCTGCTGTGTCCGAGGCACAATAGAATCTCATCATTATGCTTCTGGAATGTGAAGTGTAATTACAATGTAATTGCCCTGCGATCTTTTGTTCTAGGGAAAAAACCACAGCAAGAAACTGCGGAATTTCTATGCTGGAAGCCAGCAGCCTCCTCCTATACGAATACCTGAGATAGCAGAGCCCGTCTCCCAGCAACCAAACTCAACCCCACCAACAGAAAGTGCCACATGTAAGCAGGTAAAGCACTTTAGAACACAAACCTGTTGTTTGTGACTGTGAGCGTTGTTTAGATATACAGTAGTATGTCAGAACAGTGCAGTCACAAAGCAATTACTGTCAAAGTCTAAAGCCATATACCACATTGAAGGACAATATTTTGGGCAGTGTGCCATGGGTATCCTTTAGAATGCAATATTGTCATGTTTATATGGCAGTCCAGTAGTGAAGGTAGAACTGAAAACGTGACCATCAGAGATCCTTTTCTCCACAAACTTTGAGCACTACACTGTTTCTCTTCCCTCCTGCATTATTTCAGTCCTTCCTGCATGTCTCCTACTCTTTATTATTGTGTCATATTATTAGTTCTTATGATCAACAATATAATCTTATAAATCCTTTTTAAAGGATGCCTTACTGATTCTTACTGATTCTTCCCTGTCTTTCTCTCTCTCCAGCCGGTATCCTTTAAGGGCGCAGGGCGGGTGATACTGGCCACAGAGAATGACTACTGTAAGCTTTGCGACGCATCCTTCAGTTCACCTGCAGTGGCACAGGCGCACTACCAGGGCAAGAACCATGCCAAGCGACTGCGCCTGGCAGAGGCCCAGCAGAGCACCAGCTACTCGTGAGTCTACACTTTCTCTCTCCTCTTCTCTCCTTTTCTCTCTTCTTATGCCTTCTCTCCCAGGCCCTCCAACATGCAGTTCAATCATTAAAGATACTAAAACCTCATTGGTACCTATAACTTTCCTTGGCCTTTGTGTGTGGCCTCGTCCATCCAATTTGCTCTTTGTTTGTGCTTGAGTGAATGCACCAAGAGAGAAGGAGGTTTGGATGTGTTGGTTTATCTGAAGACCTGTTTCTACTGATAAGCTCAGGGGCCGCTTCATGTAAATGTGACGGGGTTCATCACTGTGTGGAAGTGATAATGCTAGATTAGGAGGCTACATCCTCCTCCATGGCTTGAAACAGTTTGATATTATCTTATGGGACAATTTCATGAGGGACTTGTCTTGTTGGAATGTAAAGTAGCTTTGTATGTTTCTGAAGTACCACCTATATAAGTATGCAAAGGCAGTTAGTGTCTTAGGGCACACTTACGCTAGACACTTTGGTCCGGACCCGACCACAGTTTTTTTTGATAATGTGAATGCAGTGTATCGAACTCGGGTGCAGACCCGAGACCGGACCAAAGTAAAGAGACAGAGAAAAGAGTCTGGGGTACGGTTTGCTAAAACTCAGAACTCCTGTGCGGTTCGCTTTGGTGTGAATGCTATCCATTCCTAGCCTGACGAGCCAGACCCACATTAAAATCTAGGGTCTGGGCACTCACCGTTCGCAGTGCTCAGTCCGAGGGGCAGGATAATCGGTTGTCTTTCAAATTCCCTCTGCACGCAATAGGACAGCGCTACAACTCATGAGTCCCATGCGTTTTCCCACCAGCTGAGCTAGTTGGCTAGTTCAAACTTTTGCCAACTTAAAAAAAGCTTAACTCGTGTCACGCTGTTCGCCAACAGCAACATCCGTCTAATTTGTTTTCAAGTAGCAGGGAATTGAAGCCGAACTATTGCAACTCTGCCATCAATCATTATGTTAAGCCCGCCTAACGTCTCTACACGATGTGATTGGCCCTATCGAAGTTTAATCTTTCCAGCTTGCAAGCCAACGGAGAGTTGCTAGACTAGCCTGCTGCCACTAGGGTGCGTCTAGATTTCTAGGCTAATCCGTTCCAAAACCAGGAAATAAATGTTATTTTTTGTGGCATCGCCAAGTGATTGGTAGATCGAAGCTTGTGTTTATGACAAATGGACCCAGGTGCACAAACTGACATGTAATGTGAATGGACAGCAGCTGGGGCAGGGCTAGAGGGGACTAATCACACTTGAGTTTGGTCCAGTTAAACTAAGGCAACCTTAGTGTAGTGTAACTAACTTTAAACTAAGGTAAAGCGATCATCTCTGGAGGTTAGTGACAGTGTTTCTGTCCCTCAGAGAGTCGTGTGAATCAGGCCAGAGGCGGACTAGGAAAGAAGGAAGTGAGTTCCGTCTGATCAAGAACCGCAGAGCACCACATGCACCTCCTGTCATACCAGGTACGGCTGACGTCCCTCTCCACCCACACACACACACATGCATCCATACCAGGTATAGCACACCACACCTACACTCACTATGTCTTGACACGGCAGGTTGACGTTTTTTTTAAGTAAAGAGTCTCAGTCAATTTTTTTCTAGTAATACTGATGCTGTATTCATATGTATGTATATGTAATGTTAAGGTAGTCTTTCTTCAATCTCATCTTCTACTTTCTTCAATCTACTTCGACTTACTGTCTCTTTTTTTCTGTTGGGTGAGTGTTAGAAAGTTAGAATAGATCATTCTTGAAAACACCCAGACCACCAACAGTACCAAACTAAATGTACTGTTACTGTAGGACACATATATATCAGTTGGCTGGTGCACACATCTATTTTAGTCAATCAAATATAGATGTATAAATAGCAGCCATAATCTCTCACATAGATGCCTTATAAAAGCCTAACTGAGCAGCTGAGCAGGGCTGTATTCCCACTATTCACCCTGTGTACAAGGACAAAGTCAAGTAGAAGCATCATTTTATTTAAATATTATTTTGTAGCAAATGTAAGTCATATGTTGCAGTGCTTTTGCGGTGCTTTTGTCCAGGCTAGCTGCTGGAGGGGGTTGTTGCTTTTCTCTATGGTCACCGAGGACAGAGACAGTGACAGGCAGCACTGCATTCGTGTGTATGTGTGTGTGTTTGTGTGTGTGTTTTTGAGCCGCACTGAGGGTTGGCTGTAGCGACTCTGTGTGTGTGTGTTTGTGTGTGTGTGTGTGTGCGCGTGTGTGTGTGTGTGTGTGTCTGTGTGTTTGCGTGCGTTTGTGAGCCTCACTGAGGGTTGGCTGTGGCGACTCTGTATGTGTGTGTGTGTGTGTGTGTGTGTGTGTGTGCGTGCGTGTGATTGGACAGCCGCTCTCGCTGCTCTCACTAAATTCAGGCTGGGTGCCAAGGCTTTGGAGTTTGTAAAGTGATACTGCAGCCCACGTCAGTCCAGTCAGCCATAGACGTCACACCTGTCGCTCAGATGGCAGATCTCAATCACACACACACACACACACAAACACACACACACACACACACACACACACACACACACACACACACACACACACACACAGTCACTCAGGAAGACACTCCGAGAGGGAGAGGCAGACATATACAAATGCACTTCCAGACACACATGCACATGCAAACAACCGGACACACTGATGTCCATTCCTGTCGTCCCACACACCTACGCTCCACTGCCTATAAAGCGCACACACACGCACACTCACTCACTGCCTAACTCCCTCCACCCACTCCACTTCATTTCCCAGTCTGGAACGATTCATACCATACAGCCTCACTCTACACACACACACACACACACACACACACACACACACACACACACACATGCACAGAGAAATACACACCCAGATGCATATTATCTCCTAAGGTCCACTCGGCCTTTGATTTAATAATATTCCGAATGGACAAAGCCAGAAATAGCTGTGCATGATTTCCTCCCCGTAAATAAGACTTGCTTTAGTGTCTACTCAGACAGATGCCTCCAGCATTGTGAGCAACTTCTGCACATCTCGTTAGCCCTTGATTTAAGCAAACACATTCATCAGGCTCTGTTTTATGTCTAATGGGATGAATGTGTAGTTGTGTGTGTGTGCGCGTGTGTGTGTGTGTGCAGTCGTAGGATATGTGGAGTTGTGACAGCGTGACGGAAGATGCTCCTCTTGGCCCTCCAGCATGGGGCATCTGTACTCATCAGTGCACGCTGCTCTGTGCTGAGCTGATGAGAAGCGTTAAGCTCGCCCACGTCTCTGTGGGGGTGGGGTGGGGGAACGGAGAGTAGCAGATGTACTTATTCTTCATATCATCAGGGCCTGTTGTTGAAAACTCAAACAGAAAAACCATGATGGTGTCTCACTTCTGAACAACTGCTTTTTCCTAATCCTTTAATTGTATGTGGCATGTGTGTGTGTGTGTGTGTGTGTGCGTGCGTGCGCGTGTGTGTGTGGATGTGTGTATTTGTGTTTACCTCTCAGGGCCCTACTACAACCCACGGCCGAGGCAGCGTATCCCACGTGACCTGGCAATGTGCGTGACGCCCAGCGGCCAGTTCTACTGCTCCATGTGCAACTCAGGGGCCAGCGAGGAGGCCGACTTTCGCTTGCATCTGGAGAGCAAGCAGCACAAGAGCAAGGTGTCCGAGCAGCGCTACCGGAGCGAGATGGAGACCCTGGGATACACCTAGAGGGGCTTCTAGCTCAGTGTGTGTATGGGTGTGTGTGTTTGTGTGTGTGTGTGTGTGCTAACATGGTGGGATCAGGGACATGGAACAAGTCTGTAATTGTGGGGAGTTTAGGGAACAGGGTAAAACCTTGATTGTGTGTGTGTGGTGGCGTGTTTGAGTGTGCGTGCTTGGTTATTTTGGTTGCTGGAGAGGTGAAGCGTGTTTCTCCATTCCACTTTTGAGACTAATATTCGGTTTTTAATGTGCTGTAACTAATGCAGTAGTGTTATGTTTATTTAAGTATTTATTTAGAAAAGTTATTCGCACATTCTTGTACCCAAAGCTGCAGTTCATGTATGTTTACTATCATGTGTGTTTACTGATGTATTTACGTGGGTGTCATGAAGCCAACAGAGAAGGCTAGGTGTCGACTCTTAAGTGCAGCATCAGCACTTTATTACCACTCCGTATCAACAGGGATGGCTTCTCTAAACACCAAGACATCGGATCCCTGTATCCTTTGTGAGACTGTGTTGATAGGCATCAGTCATCAGTAAGAGCAATTGAAATTGTGCTCACCACTTGACCCTGTGACAAATCACAGCAAGAGCAGCTTTGCAATCTGCATTTGTTTTGCACAAATTAAGAGGAAGACCAGCAGTGTTCCGATGTACAAGGCCAGTTTTGACACGCAGTGTTGACAGCCGATCAGTTCTCTTGTGCCTCAGCACTCTTCCCTTGCGTTGCTTGTTGTTGTGTTTACACTGTAGCCACAACGGACTTAATAGTCTATTTGAAGGTACCTCCATCTAGATGCTCAGCGTGCTGGAATTACAAGAACCTGGAGTATATTTTCTGTGTGTGCTACTTTTTTGAAAGTATGCCACTGCACAGCGAAGATTAGTTAGTTGGTGAGATTGGTTGTGATTGGCTGGCTGGGGTGCATGGGAGGTTCTTAGTGCAGTAAACCTTGGGAGAAGCTAATGAAGCAGCCCAAAGTGCAGGTGACTCTAAGTCCTCCATTTCTCTCAGCTCAGCACTTAGCTTTGCTACCAAAGTTTTAATAATTGTGACGAGACTCTCCAAGAAAAGCAATTAATGGATGTGTGGTATCTAACACCAGGGCCACAGGAGCGTAGCATTGTGATCCATGTGGATTTGCTTACGGGAACATGACATCAGATACTGTGAGATCTTCTCAGCTCAGTGACTGTTCAACAATAGTTAGACCACGTTCAGCCTGGTGCACTGCTGACAAACACTCTGGACGGAAATGTCAGCGCTGAGTATTGTTCAGGGACTAACTTCTAACTGCTAACATTACAGTCTTTCCGTTCCAGGCATTATCAATTGATAAGATGCCATCTAGAGTAGTTGGACACTACTTAGGGACATTTCAGTTTTGATAGGTCAGAGGGATTTTTAGCTGTCTTTGTAGTTTCTCCTCCACCCCCAGGTTCATTGTGCAATATCTGAAAAACCTGATCAGGTTTATCATCTTAATTTAATATATCTATAAATACAAACACACACATATATATATATATATATATATATATATATATATATATATATATATATATATATTTAAAGGAAATGTTTTGTTTAAGTGTACTGTTAAGTATGTGAGTTTAGATTTGTCTGCATGGTGTGTTAGTGTAGCTGCCTACTGAGTATTTGTGATATCCATAGGATGTTGAAGAGTGCCCTACTGGTTGAGGTGGTGGCTAGGTAGTTGTGCTGTACTAAGAACCAACGAGGTAGTTGGTAATGAATCATTGACACTTTACCTTTATTTATGAAATGGAGGTGTTTGTATCTAAATGTCTTGTAAATATGTCGATAAAATGTTTACAAAGGGAGCTCTGGAGGAACCCCTGGTCAAAATGTGTCAGACAGTAATCAAGACGTGGCAGATGGTTCTAGAAGGTTTTTAGCTCGGTCATTTGATACCATGAACAATCATATTGGTTAAAATGAATGATATGAATGACAATGCTAAACTTTTTTTCCATAATCCTAACCCTATGGCATTTATATTACTATGAGTAGGCTAATAGCTTTGTGCAGTTTTTACAAGGTTTTGGAATGTAATCGTGACACAGTGGTGTCATGTATTGAACAGCCATATGGATCTTTTTCATCCTAACACTTTTAAGAGTTTCTATACATATGTGTAGATGTTAGACAGGTGGCTAAGGATTTTGAAAATGTGTGTACAGCGTTGGTCACTTCTTGTAGTTTTGTATGTTTTAACAACTGTGCCACCGTATCACTCTGCCAAAGTAGAGTCCCTGACATATTTGTCCACTCACTGTGTCACTGCCCCTATTGTTGGCCAAGACTGTATCCCTTGAGGTCAAGCATTTTGGGGGTATTTCGCAATGATTTTTTGATGAGCTATTTCTTCTGCATGCCTAACTCTATTTCTGAAATGCTCAAGAAATATGCCTCAACCTAGAGCATGCCAGCCGTTTCCACTTTTACATGTTTGTGACATTTGTTTGCACATTTCTGGGAAGTCAAACCACAGAAGTCATTTGCAGTATGATGTGTATGTGCTACGCAGTGTTCACTTGTGTTGTTTTGTTCCCCTGTGTGTTTTGTGGTACAGATTGTTTTCCCAAAGCAAGTGCCCCCCCCCCCCCCCAAGGTCCCAGAATGCATTGCCGTAGCCACCCTTAGCACCTTTATTTATTTAACCGCATGCCAACTGTCCAGTAAGCTCAACACTGAAAGAGATTTGTCTTTGTTCCTGTGCCGGGGGCTGTTTCAAGCGCTTGGTTACAAGCGGTCTGGTTTACGGAATGAAGGAGGCACTTCCTGTTGTGAGATGGTCACCAGCACATCTGTGGAGTACGCGGTCAGGAAGTGGTGACCCCGCATGGAAACAGACCAGCTCCCACTGGTCACCCACAGGACAGTGCTCCCCCCTCTGCTGTCCTTGTAATTTTTAGTGGAGCTGATTTAAGCAGACCAATAAGCCTGCTTCATAAGCCATATGAGATTTTGTTGTTTTTTCCAGTTACTGTTTTTTTTCATCCATTTTTATGTGTTCACAGTGCGTTCAATCAATTGGCCATTACATCACGCCTGGAATTGAGGTGAGAGGGTGCTGTGATGGCTACCGTGCACAGCCCCAAGAGGTTGCCACTAGAACAGCCCCAGCGTTGATCTGGTATTGCAGTGAGGATTTCTAGGATGAATAACAGCTATTTCCAGGAAAACTTCTTCTGCGTCGTCATTTGGAACACAGAGTGTTTTTCTATCATTCTTGTTTTTTTCCCTCTCTTTTCAAAGCAGTATTGAAATGTTGCTTATTTTCTTTCTTTGGAGAGACATTGAAATAAGATAGTTGTAGTGCCTTCTCAGCCCACATGTCATTTCATGGATGCCGTGGGGACAAGATGATTCCATATATAAAACACTCAATAGTGCCCATGGAAGGCAGAAGTGTTCATGGTGCAATATAGATGATGTGAAATACAGTGGCTGGAACAAAGGGATTATTGACTCAGCTAGCTAAATCTTTCTTTTAGAGAAAAATAATAAAAACTTATAAGGTACTGTCTTGAATGTATATTTACAAAATAATAATGATGACTTTATTGGAGAGTATCGGAAGACTTATTTTGAAAACTAAATAAATGAAATATGTAATATCTAATGAATATTTCAATAAAAAAATGATAATCTAATAACTGTGTGTCTGCTAATGGGATATAATGATGTGGGTAGTGTCAGTTGTGTCAGTTCTCTGTTCTTTCCTCAAGCCTGGCTCTGATAGTGTCTATATTTTAATGTCAGTGCTCTTGTCTGTCTGCTGTGCGTTTATGTTTTCACTCACGAGAACAAGCCGCCTGTCTGCGGCATCCTGTTTGCTTAGTCCTGCTGAGAGTAATGATGTCACAGTATCAGCAGATGTGGATACACTTAGGGAAGCAGCGTACAGGACTGTGTTTTTGAGTGTGTGTTTGGGTTGGGAGAGGAGGGGCTGGCGTTATCACGAGAACAGTCTGAAAGGGGGAAAGAATGCATGTTTTCATCACTGTGTTATCATGCTGAGGGATCATCTGCCCGTGGCGAGGACACTCTCCACCCACCCACCCGCACCCCTCCTGGAGCAGCAAGGCTTCTAGGGAGCGGGAGTGTGTGGGCTGCATTGTGAGCACAGGGGGTCAGCTGACAGACCGGTGTTCCTCTCTGTTTATCAACGTCGTCCACCCGCAGGCCTAAAGAGGACATGGGAGATTTTTGTTTTACAAACAGCAACAAAACTTGAGGGCCAAGTCTTAGAGAGCGAGAAAGAGAGAGCCTAGTGTAGAGTGTGACAGCTGCTAGTGTAGAGTACTCCACTCCAATACACTCCCACACACAGACACCCCACCCTCACTACAAACACACATAGACACACGCCATCTCCCTAGGGTTAGAGTCTCTTCCTTAGCTCTAGCTCCCTCTTCTGGTGAGTGTGAGCTCATGCCAGGCTGTGTTGTGTAGTCATAATATCCAGTATCACCCTCATGCCTCCTCATCATAAAAAATGTTGTGTATTACAGGAATTCAGTTCTATCACTATCAACAGCACAACTGGGTGTGTCCACCCACTCCCTAAATCCTACAGGGACAAAAGAAAACTGACTGATAAACTGACAATGAGTCCACTACAACAATATAAAGTGCAAACATGCAATGGGACACCCTCACTTCTCGCCTCTCTGAGTTCCTGGGTCGATATAGTAAAGCATCAGGCCCGCGTGGATGGCTGTGGTAAAGGCAGTACTATGCAGTTTTCCTGCAGCTGGCCAGGGAAGGAATTATCAGGGCTCACTTACTGGAATTGGTTCATCTTAACTTACATAATTTCAGGTATGGTCCACAGGTAATTTCACGTAAGGTTAAGATCTTATGAGAATTGACTGGAAACGCTCTGAGAAAATGAAGTCATCTGAGAAGCATCTCATTGTGAAAACTGACCTGCTAGGACAACCTAACCAAACAGCCTTATTATTCATGATACTGTCCTACTTTATCTCATCTTTATCTTGCATGTTGATTAATGGTTGGAGAAATAAAACAAAAAGTTCTGAGAAGAATTTCACATGAAGTTTAAAGCGTCAACAAATGCACTGTATACTTAATGTGGAAACATGGTATAGGGACATACAATAGGGACAGGTTTCAGCAACTTAAACTCTACAACCCACCGTAATATATTGGTTCACTAAAGTGTGCTTTACCTAACAGTAGACACCAGAGGGAGCTAGACCATCAGTGAAATGCTCAGGTACTCATGGTCCAGCACACCAAGTCTGTCAGATATCTTTAATGACGCAGTTTTTACTCATACAAGACCATTTAAGGTGTCAAACTTTTATCTATTATTGTCTGTTACCTGCTGTTATCGATTATGAGTCATATTCTGTTGCACTGTACATTCAAATAGCAGTCTGAATTCCTGGCACCTACTGTACCTACCTTACCTTGATTTTGCAATCACTTATGTTTCTATTCAAATGTTTTCTGTCGCCACTCACCACCACATCATCTCTGGACGTCAATATGAGAGTCCCTCCCCCCATCTCTAAAACTACCAGCCAGACCCTCAGATCATGACAACAGAGATTGGTAAGTCAACAAACAAATCCAGTGAAAGCCTGCCACTGACCCAAAGTCCTCTGGTATCTAAGCAGCAGTTCATTAAGAGATTTTTACAACAGGTATCATGCTCTTCACTACATATTTGGGATTGTTTTGCTTTGGCTGATATTGTGACAGACTTTTTCTGTTGTTGAGGATAAAAGACTATTGTAAGATTTAGCAGGATTGTGAAATTGAAAAATGTTAACCATAGCTTAAGAGGCCACAGATATAAACCATAAATACACATCTACAGTTTTAGTACATGACACATAGACTTATTCCCCCTAGGATTTCTCAAGTGTTTCAATTCAGCCCATTTGTGTCCATTTCTACAGCCCTTCCGCCCATGCTCTGCAGATGTTCCTGGTAAACAAACAGCACAGCTGCGCTTTAAAAGCACAGGAAGTCCACATTCATCAAGTAGTCGCCAGGCCAGGGCTTTCTTCTGTTGCTAGGGAACAGCAGGAAGTGAGAGTTTCCTACACACAGAGATGCTGGTTGTCAGTGCTGCTACTGCCAAGGCTGCTCATTTGGGTGTAAATGAATGGCCACCCGGCTCTGTGGTCACACACACACAAATGACTGTTATTCTGCTCTCGGTTGTTTTGGGCTTCTACGTGGCTTGTTGTGCTCTCTGCTCATGTCCTGTTGACTCCATGGCCAGATCTAGCGCAGATCTGGCATTGATCCGGGTCACAGCAGCTCTTCTTACATGGATGCATAATGAGGTGATTTGCATGGTTACATGGTCACCACCACCGTCCACTCCTCTCCAACCCCCATCCCCCATCCCTCGGTTACTGAGTGCATCTCGCTCCATAAGAATGCACATTTATCCTCCATCAATAAAAAAATCACAGCAGATTGTATTCTCAGGCTCCAATAGTGTAACTTTGTGACAGCATCCAGCAGTCTCTGTCTCTCTGTTTAATCACATATCACATAAAAAGACGGTACATGGTCAAAATGGCCTTTTTTTGATTGATATGATGACAGGGTGGCGACTGATTAGATCTCTGCTTCAGCAGAATCACTATGACATAAAAGTCAGCTGATTGGGCTTTGAAAGATGCCCTTGCAGGAAAGTCCTCCTGAGCAAACCCACCTCACCGCAACTGTGGAAACAGACTCCTCCTGGAGATGCTTTTGTAATCAGAATGGGTTTTGTACAAGTACAACTGTTCTATCTCAATGATGTTATTTTAGGTTTCTGTAAATTCAAAATGGCTGGTCCAGATGTGGCTTGGTTTCCAGCTGTCACATTACATAAATGCACGTTAATTACACATCCATAACAGAAAAGAGAGAACCACCGTTTCCATCACACACAAAGGAATCATATCATTGCCATTCATTCAGATATGCATCAAATGTGGAGTAGCATGCACAAGACTGTTATGGCTCGCGAGTATATTGACTGCTTTATCCAGATAACAAATACCTCTGGGACAATATCACACAAGACCTGGAGCCCATTTGGCCATGGAACCAACAACCCCATCACTGGTATAGGCTAGTCTTTCTAGGAGACATAGACTGTATAAAAAAGAGAGACACCCACAGTAAAATGTGGACTTAATATGGGTGGGATAGACAGAGCTCAAAGTGTAACTGAAAATGTGGGGTTTACAGCACAGGGACATGCAGAACAAGGTCACTGTCCTAGTGGAAAAGCCTGCAGACGAGCATCATTAGTTTGGTTTTCAACACGTTTCTAATTACAGTTCTTACAAGTTGTTCCCAGACTGTGAACTCTTGTCATGTTGTGCCTAAGTTACATATGTCCGTGAGAGACCAGTAAAGAGAGAACGGGACATGTTCACAGGTTCTCACATTTGCTTTCTCAGCAGTAAAGCTACAGTCCCTTTTTGGTGCTTCGTTGACAGAAACATAAAAATTCATATGTCTACGAACAACGCCATGCTATACCATTAGATCTCATCAACACCACACAAACCAAACTCTAACAAACCCAAACATGTTAACACTGGCTGTGTAAAACTGATGAATAGTAGTCTATTTTATTTGTAGAAGTTTTTTTTTATTAAGGAGGGCAAGAACTGTTTCATGTAAAACAGATAACCAGGTGATTCAGCATCCATTTCAAAAGACTGACTGCAACTGATGATTGCTACTATGGAAGCAAAAATGCAACCAATGGTTAACTTAAAGATATGCAGTGCTTTGGTCAGGATGCACAGGAGTTGTTTTAATAAAATATGCATCAGTTAGGCAACTCTTTTCAACTACAGATTACTTTTAAGAAAATGCATGCTTATGAGCACAAGATATGTGTCATGTTGCAACCCCCTGCCACTCAGAAAAGAGAGAAAAAAGAGCACACAGCACGGAATCACTGGAATTTGTCTAGAATCGCCACCCAGACAACTACAATTGCTCAGAGTTACACCACATTGTCTAGAAGGAAGCATGATTCCACTTTAGGCGGTATCCCACAGTGTTGGCTTGGAATGAGGTTTCTGTGCATCCAGACAGGGAACATATGTTAACAGAGCGGCACAATTTGGCCACTTGTGTCGACCTTTGCTCTTCGGTGTACAATTGGGCTCCATCCAATCTGTGTTGTGAATGTAGTGTTTATAGAAGTGTTCAAATCAAAACAGGCTGGATAGAGGTGCTTGGATGTTTTGGGAGCTGGGGGCATGTTGGGGGAGGGGGGCATGTTTCTCTGAAGAGTGCTGATTTGGAAGGTCAACTCTGCCCTGGACACTGCAAGCAGTTGTCACACTGTATCCAGGACCGGTGTACTGCGTCTCTGCCTGGAAACGGAAGCAACTCTCTCTCTGTGGCGTGCAGCCTCGAAGAGGGAGAGACCAAGCCTGTGAGAAACACATCAGTCAGAGACATCTCTCTTGCTCTTATCCTCCTCTCATTGAGCGAGTCATCATGAGTCCAAATAAAAAAGCACACACCAGCTCCTTTTTGTCCACCTTTCCTGAGATGAGGAAATAAGGGATCATCTAGTCTGCAGTCACGGTCATCACGTCTGTCTCTCACCTTTTAATCCGACTGATTTGTTCACACAGAATGGACAGGTACTGTGTGAGTTTCACCATGGCGATGATGAGCGTGCCCCCGACGAACATGCACGTGGGCCAGAAGAGGGAGTGGAAGACGGCGCCGCGGCCGTAGAGTCTGGTCAGCAGCACGGAGTCCTGCTGCTCGCCTGGGTCGTAGTAGCAAGGCACCTGCTGGTGCATCTTCAGTCTCTCAGAGATGTTCAGGACCATTGAGTGCATGGTAGTGTGATCCTTGCGGCACTTGGGAACATAGAAACACTGCAGGGACAGAGAGAGCCATGACAATAAATAACCTCTGACGCCACTTACAGAAACCAAGATGTAACTGCAGCAATCCTACAATCCTATTAGCTGTTTTGTTATGGCTGACACATGAAAAGGTCTTGAACTGTTGTAAATGTGATTCATTAGCAGTAGTGGAGACAGCTATAAAGCATAGCTATAAATCTCAAAATACCTTGCATTTCAGATTGAACATCTCCATCACTTGTTCACCACACTTGATACTGTTAGACACATGCAGGTGTGCGCAACAGAAACTACGGATACAAAACACTATTTATAAGCTTGCTGAGGATTTTGAGATTTACATCAGCACCTTAATTTGATCTAGATAGTTCTAGAAAGACCTGTCAGCCACAGGCTCCTGCTCACCTCGGGGTTGGAGTCCTGTGCCTCCTCGTTGTAGGAGAGCCGGAGCACTCGGCCGGATGTGTTGAGACTGACGAACACCTGTAAGCATGGATACCTGGAACTCTTCCAGCACTCGGAGCCGCAGCTGTAGGTGCAGTTAATCTCGGCCACGACAGTAGAGTTGAGCACAGTGCAGCTGGACTCCTCCGTCCACACGCTGAGCATGCATAGGGCAGACAAGAGGGAAAGTCACTGACCTGCTTAGCCAGATGACACCCTTGTATATTTTACAGACTCGACTCGTAAATGACATGAAATGATAACAAGGCCAAAGGTTTGTTTTATGTTGCTGTTATCATTGTTCACATCCAATCTCAAAGTGAAACATCTGGTGCTCTTTTGTTTCCACTGTATATGAGATGCTGTGTATGAGAGACTCTATGATGTTCATGGGAAATAGAGACCCATGCATGCACTAGGTCAGTTATTGTCGGCTGAATCAGTGATCACATAGTTTCAATTGCTACCTCATGAACTCCCTCTGCCACAATTTCATGTTACATATTTTTTTATAATAACTAGTTGCCCATTGCCCAGTGACAACATAATATTCCAATAATTATTCCATAATAATTGCTTTTATTAAGTAGAAATAATCAAAACAACCCAACTTCAGTTTGACTGATATTACCTGAAATTCCCAATAAAAATGATTAATGAAAATTCATTAAAATGGAGCTTATCTCTTTTGGTAAATTAACTCCTGAAATTAACTCTAAAGCAGCACCAAGCAGTGTTAGGGTGGCTAAGTTTATGGCTTAAGGTACTTCTTTTTCATGTACACCCTGATTGGGACATTAATGTCACCCTTCTTGTACACCCTCATTGGTACATTAATGTCACCCTTCTTGTACACCCTCATTGGTACATTAATGTCACCCTTCTTGTTTAGCTCAGAGTTTCCCATGCTCAGCTGGCTTTTTAATTACCACTGAAGACAATTTGGTGCAAGAACACAACCTGCTCCAGTGTGCCAGAGGTCAGCATCATTTGGGCATGCTCAACAATTCCCAATTTCAGCTCCTGGCACAGCGATATGTTTTGGGTGCAGCAGAAGAGAGGTTCTGAAGCCAAGTGTGTCCGCTTTCTATTACAGATCGACAGAATGTGGGCAACAAATTAGGCTATTTATATTAATAGTGTTCTGGCAGGGCATGAGTGGGGAATTGGCACGCTGGCACGCTGTGAAGTACAATAATCGGCTGATTTCACACACCTGTGTTTTGACACAGCGGAATGGGGTGGGGGGGTCTGGCATACCTGTCTGAGTAGGAGCGCACCATAGTAATGCCCAAGACAAAGTACATCATGACGGAGAATAGGATCATGCTCAGGCCCAGCAGAATGGCTCGGTCCTCTCCTGCCTTCAGAGCCGTCACCGTCTTCCTCTTGTCCAAGATGTCATACTCACGGATCTTTTGGTATATTGTCCTGACATATGACATTATGTTTTAGGAACATAGCAACACATTACATTTATATAACGTTTTTCACGACACTCAAAGCGCTTCACATTGAAGGGGGAACCTCACTAGCCACCACCAATGTGGAGCACCCACCCAGGTGATGCACAGCAGCCATTAAGTGCCAGAATGCTCACCACACACCAGCCTGCACACACCAACTCAAAACCACCTTATATGCACATCCCTACATATTATATAGACACACATTTGATAGTGATAATTATAGGATCAATGTATTGTAATTGTGTCTGATGTGAAAATGACAACAAAGATAAACCTATGGTTATGGATACAATATAAAGTTAATCATGCATTTGTCCCTCAAACAGAACAAAATGTTTCCTTAGAAGTAATGATGGATGTAAACACTCCTCAGGAAAAAGACATCAGTAAATATGTGACAGACTGATGAACACTGATGAACACAAAGTTGTTTGATCACTATCAACAACAAATGAGTACATAACTCATTACAGTTGGGCACTGTAGGTGTTTTAAAACTCTCATCAATTGCTTATTTCTTTTTAAAAACCAAATGTGTGAGAAACACTGTACATGACTCCAGGAAAGATTTTTTATGCGCCTTATAACTATAAATGTACAAATTTGTATACAACAAATTTGCCATGTTATGCACCACTTAAAGTTTCTTTAAAAGTTTGGCTTCAATAAGAATACAGTATGAAAATGCAGTCTCATATTCCCATGATGAGCATGATTAGTTATGAAACCACCCTCTCTCATGACCTGCCCTCTCCTCACCTCTAAAGCCATTCCTAAAACACTGTATCACTGTCATGATGCCACCACTGTGGTTTCTATTCTATTCTTACACATCATAGCATGGATACAACATCACCACCATTTGTTCCATCCTGTCTGCATGCACTTCTATCTGAAAGATGAGCATATCACCACCATACCTTCCCTCATGTCCTGTTCTTTGAGCGCCGCCTTTGGCTCCAGCCCATAGGAACATCCTCCCTGCTGCTCCAGAGTGGCTATGGCTCAGTGAAGGCTTCAGATAAGGCTGCTGGTGCTGCTGGAAGGTCCTGAGAGGAGAGCACGATCGGTCAGTCAGGCATCCGTGAGCTTTAACTCCCCCGATCCTGCTCCTCCCTTTGTGCCGTCCAGTGCTCTTCCCCTCTCACACACACATGCACACAGGTGGACAACAGTGAAGACCACTGGAGTCTCTAAGACATGGGGTTCGAGCTCAGTTTTTCCAAGACAATGTTCCTAAGTTGCCGACAACAAGCACTACCAGAACGAGGCAAGTTAGGGCTCTTGAGAAGTGTTGGACAGACTGGTCATCCTATTGTTTCCGACTGAGAGCAAGCAGTGCCAGTGCCATTTCCACGTGTGAGTTGAGAGAGATGGGGAGAGTGAGTGAGGGATGCAGAGAGGGAGACTGAAACAGAGAGAGAGAGAGAGAGAGAGAGAGAGAGAGAGAGAGAGAGAGAGAGAGGGAGGGGCAGAAAGCAGTGGTGCCCCCACCACCTGAATGGAATGAGTGGCAGTCTCTGAGCCCGCACGCTTCACATCACATGCATCCTCATTTCCTGCCCCTTCTCATTTGCCACTGCCTATTCATAGGCGGCGGGGCTGTGGGGACTATGGAATAATGATGAGGTCTGCCGGCACAACAGACCCTCGCCACAACATTGATCCCTTCCAACGTTTCAAATGGTGTGAGGCGGGTGCTGTTCAAAGCCACCACTCCTCCACCCCTGCCCTGCTGGGTGAATGGTCTTCCCAAAGAGCCTATAACATTATTGTGACACAGGTGTTTGGGAGGAGGAGGTGGGGTGTGATTAACAGTATCTTTATGTATTGTGCGTATGCAGGCAATGTGCCAAGGCAGCGCTCACTGGCTGGATAATGTTTTCCATTCGGCCTCCTTGTATTAATTGAGAGTTTTTGTGTGCACACGTGTTCGCTTGTGTTCATGGGTGGGCCAGCTTGGAAAAACTTGTGCATTGTGCATGAGTGACTATTGGCAAACATTTAATTAGCCCCTGCTGCTCTAAAAGCCGTTCCTTGCCACTTAGATAAGAGCAAACATTTGTGCATTGCATGTACATATTCAAGAGATAACTGTTTCTCTACTCAGAATAATGCTTTTGGCTTTGTGGCAATGTAATTCCATTTACCAAGTGTCTGCTTTCCTGACAGAGTTATTTGTTTACGTATGACAGCCTGCTCCTCACCACTGTGCCGGAGGAAGCTGTCATTTTGCCACTTTTCACTGAGGATAAAGTGCTTTCGATAACCCCCAGTAAAAGCACAGATTGCTTTTGCCTGCTGTAGAGCATGTTGGATGTCACAGATAAGACATGAGGCTCTTTCTGGCCACATCTTCCTAATGTCTCAGCAGACGTCGGCCCAACAGCGTCTGCTGTGATGACTGACAGGGGAGACTCTCGGATCCTGGTATGTCTGTGGAGCTAAAGCTGAAGTTGTCATTTATATTCCTTTTTCATCTGTGGGTCATGTGTGCAGACATATCCCAATAGTATGATGCAGTATGATGGAAATATGGAGGGGGTGGGCGTGGGGGGTGGATTGCATTTACTACCACATTTCTACCCTTGTAATGACCTTGTTGGAAACAAATAGGCTGTTTATTTATCAGTATTCCAACAGACAGTAGCACCTGGAGAGGTCTTGAAAACATCTGGACAGGTCAGCCTCAATTGATGCAAATTATCACCTTGGCCACTAATCCTCACTGACATTTAATTGCAGAGGTTCCTCAACAATCATTACTCATCTGGAAGCACATTATTTGGGGGGCAATCCTTTATCATCTTAAGTGGCAAGTCTCTAGACTGCTATTTCCAAACATCAAGCAACAAACAAACAAACAACGAAGCCTACTGAAACATTAGGATATGATCAGTGATAAGCACCTTCCAGCAGGGGACAGCCTACTTGGAGGTGTAGGCCATAAGTATGCCAAAGTGATTCAAATTAAATGTTTTTTCTCATTGAGACAATGTCCTTTTCTTTCAAACAGTGTTTCTATTTAACAAGGGACCTCAGTATATGTTTGCAGGTGTTAAGCTCAATGGACTGTTTAATTATGGAAATGAGGGCATATTAGTTCATCCCTGCCACCACTGACTATTGAATGTGCCCTGGCAACTGAAGAGGATCTTAATGAAATGTTCCTGTTTATCTTAAACAATAACTCAAACTAAGGATCCGCAATCAGGAAAATTGCTACAACTGTAACTGAAAAAAGGAAATCTCTCCACTGAATGTAGCTGTTCTCTATATAAAGACGGTAATTAATAGGCCTTTCATGTGCAATGTACTTCAGTTAATTAAAAAAGCTTGGTGCTTTTTGGAAAGACTGCTGACGATGGATGAGGAGCATTGGCAAAAAGCCACAGTGTCCATAACATCCACATAAAGGTCTCTAGATGAGCATGTGTCAGCTAACATGGTCGCTTTCATTTATTGGTAAGTTGACTATGTTAGCAAGTCTCACTAGATAGCCTAGGTTATACAGTGCAGAATCCATTGAGTTGCATTAGTAATGTGATGTTCATTAGCCGAGCAATCCCCCTACCCCATTTATTTAACACATAATTACATGCCTAATCTTGCATGAAATTATTTCACTAATTGCAAGGAAGGTAAACTCAAGAGGACAGCATATGCTAAAGAGGTTAAATATGGTCTAAATAAAATGCTTTTTTTTTTTTTTTTTTTACCAAACAAAAACGTGTCCACAAGGATGAAATAAGCTGCAATAAATGCATCCTCAGTTTTGGCAGCATGACTACTGAACCCTGCACCTCTAGGAGCAGATAAGAGAGAGAGAGCAGATAAACACAAAGCTTCATTATGTACCAATCAGCTATCGATGGATCAATATATCACATACAAGATAAAGTCATTGTAAAATGCTACCTGAGATGCATAATTGGCTTTTTACATTGATTTTCCATTCCTTTTTAATACAATCTGGTTAAGTAGATTAATGATGATAGGTCTTGTTGTTTTGCTAACAGGCAAACCTGCCAAGAAAACTACCCCTGGCACTCATATAGACTAGTGAGTCTATTAAACACCTTATGACAATTACCAGAGTGTTTTCATTCTTTGGGAAATAGCTGGAGATTAATGAGATATTATTTCCAGAACCTGATTCAATGATGCTGATAATTAATGAATTGAAATATTTAGCGATTAGTGCATGAGCAATTCCTGAGCCTGTTTCATATTTTTATATTTTTGCAAATGGGCTTCAGAGAGACTATAGATTGAGATTTGTAGTCAAATGCACTTGGACAGATGTAGGCTCTTTTCCATCAATTTGCATTAAAACAGACTTGGATGTGTGTGGGTTTTGTTTTGAAATGTCACAAAGCCCAAGTATTCTATGTTCTGTCATTATCAAGCAAATTATCTTTTAATGAAAGCACTTTCAGGTCTATTACTCTAATGAGGTTTTTATTATGGAAACTTTCTCCTCTGGTGGTCAGACAGGCATGCTTGTGAAACTTAAACACACGCTCACGAGACAGCAGGGAATACACAGTTAGCAAAAGCAGTGGGTGGTGACAAAGAGAGGCCTTCACATGCCTTAACATTGTTACCACCTTGATTTAAGAGGGCATAGTCGACCCTGGCATATATGGGAGCTGCAATTTTAGAGTTGTTTAAAGCGGGGGCAAAGTGTTCACCAATCTTAACATAAACCTGGAGGAAAACAAGGTGTTTATGGTGAGGATAGGCATGTGTCCTTCAACATATAGTAGACCTCACTGAGGACCTGTCAAATGCATAGAGTTATAGTTGAAGAGTGTGAGGATACTGAATTCATTTAGAGGGATCCAGAATGGTGTGTTTGAATCCCTTTATGCCAGTTTTGTTAAACAAGGGATCCATCTCATTGTACAGGAACCCTCTTACTGTAACGTGTTAGCATTTCAGTCTAAAACCCATCTATGGTTGTGTTGACAAAAATAAAATCACCGCACAAAAAGGATCATTTTGTAATGTAATTAAAGTTTTAGACTGGGGATGGGGTGTGTGTGTGGGGGGGTAGCACGTTAAGCTGTCAGCAAATTAAACTGCAGGTTGTAGCAATATTTCAACAAACTGTCTAACAAATTGCCAGGATTTCAAAGCTTTTTCTGTTTTTAGAATGGCTCAAAGTGGTGCTTTTAACTTTATGGCTCCAGTAATTTCAAGTTAATTGAACATTAACTACTACAAACGGGCCCATTCACTGTCACATTAATATGAACAAATCCATTCTATTCAATTTTTAATAAAGCACAAACTGTCTAAGCACTCCCTTAAAGAAGCAGTTTACTGTATTTAGGGGGAACAGTGTTGTTGGTGTTGCACATCTATTTTTTTTCTGTGGTTGGTGTTTATCGTTGTACCAAATTTAACCATGACTGTTATGCAATGAGTATAATTGCAAGATGTAAAAGTTTTATAGCAATATTCTTTATAGTATTTAGATCTCATTTTATCCTGTTTTTATCCTGCTTTTATTATCGTTCTCACTTGCCACAGCTACACAAGTATGAAATTATTACTTCAAATCAGAAATAGTCTTGATGGGATTCATTTTGAAACAGCCTTGTTAAGGAAAGCCAACTGTCCATGTATCCATACCCACTGTGTTAACCAAAGCTCTGCGGCGAGCATAAGAAACATTCCAAGGATTTCAAAACATGTAATTTACAACCAGACACCACGTTGTCTCCTTTGAACGTGTGATAGAGACCATTGGGACAGCAGGGGTATTCTGAGCAGTGTGTGCAAGGGGAGGGGTTGGGGGGAGTAGGAGGAATCTTGTATCCATGGGTGTTCTTGACAAGTGTCCTGAGTTATTTGTGTGCCATAAATAGCAGGGTTGGACCACATAGCCATGTTCTCCCCCCCAGACCAGGACAGACTCCAACACCACTGCCTTCTGTAATGACAGGGAAAGTGCGAGAGCTATCCACAGACTGGGTGAATAGAGAATGAGGGCTGAACACAGCAACACCAGTCAGCACCCTCTAACATGCTTTCAAATAGGAGATACAGTAGGCCTATCTTATCATCTTGTCATGACGTATGTCACAGTGCACTAAAAGACCACCATAGGCACTTACATATTTGTTTGAATTACTGACTTCTTTGGAGCCCACACTGTTACATTAGGGTAATTGCAATTGTTTAAGCCCTTTTTCCTTTTGACTGTAACCTCTAATTTTACCATCAGACATTGAAAGCTAAAAATCAGCTTGCTAAAAATACACCTTCCAGATTGGTCCTCATCTGGTAAATTATACGGTTAGTCTGGGACAATCAAACAGTTAAGTAAGACTAATGACACAAAATAAGAAAATTCTGCTCCAAATACTAAGGGCTTTTTTTCAAACTATGGTGAAGATGGCCACAATATGCCATCTTGAAAACATGCTGTGAGCAAATTAGCCTATAGGCCTAGGAATGCATCAGTTTCTACATCTACAGTATAGGCTACTGAAAATATATATATTTTTTCAATATCTGAGTGTTATATTCAGAATAACTCTAAATACTTAAAAATTAACAAAACCAAATACAACCCAAAATCCTGAGGATGCATATCTGTAGGAGTTCAGCAGTACTTTGTAGTCGTATCTCAAGACAGGCCTAGCCTAGCTGTGTTGATGGACTGTAGGCCAAAAAGTTCCACTGCAAATTCCATACTGTAAATTCCATACTAGTCTATTTTCTTGAACCCAGAAATGTTGAGTACACTAAAGTTTTATTGCAGAAATGTCATCTATAGGCCTAGTGGATGGATTTCAACTTGGTGGCTAAAAGTTGCACCTAGGGCAATTTGCATAATTAGCAAAATAAGATAATTAAAGCGTGAATAGGGTAAAAAAAAATAATTATTGCTATCACCATGAAATTTCACCAACTCAGACCCCCAAGTATACGTGTTTTCCCTTGGAAAAATCATTTTGAGCCTGGCTTTATCAAACGATCTGATTTTGTTTGGAAGCAAATAAGTGCATATTTAATGAGAGATATATATTTGCATATTTAAACATTAGAATAGAAAAAAACATGCAATACATTTTTTCTCATCTTCACATAAGTAATCAACTGAAAAAGTTTCATGTTGATAGCTTTCTGCAATAAACCTTTACTCAACATTTCTGGGTTCACTATTGGGCCTATGGGAGATGCAACTAGACTATACCACATTCTCTGACTACACTGCAAATTCAAAGAACCAGACCTAGAGGCTAGTGCGTGCTACCTATTGTTTGTTTAGGCAGCAGGTGGTTCTGGTTTACAGCTGGCAACATACCATTCGGCAATGTGCAAGAGAAGCATGCTACCGTTTTGGAGTGACTGGTAAAGTGCCATACAATACAATTACAGTAGGCCTACCCTATTGTTATATGTTAACATAACCTTAATGGATAACTTACGACTGTAAGCAGATAAGGCCATTAGCAATTATTTGTTAGTGCATCGAGACAAATCTATTCTGGACTATTTTAGCTAATAAATGCTAGCTAAACTATCTTTAATCAATAAACTATCTAGGTTTATTTATCAAAGCTGTCTCTCAAAAGCCGGTAATGTAAAATCATTCCCCTCACATTTTATAATTTTATAATCACAACGTTTAACTAACAATTGTTAGCAACATCTATCCAAGCACAAAGTGTTTACTGCTAATGATTGGCGCTTTGCTAATAATATACTACTAGCTGAGTTACATGTAGCTATAACTTGCCTAACATAGATAGTTGCTGCCCCTATGTAAACAGCTTCAAGACAGCTGCCTATCAGAGAATGTCTACTAATGTTTAGCTTAAACTCATTACTTGACCAAAGGTGTCAAAACTGTTGGAAAGGCTAACAACCACTACATCGCTTTTGGCTGTTTAAGGTCAGGCTCTATTGTCTACTTCCTGGTATTGATTTTCTGTCACTCAGATTATCTTTAAAAAATATTTGGAAGTTGTTTACTTACTGGTCATGGTCATGGTCATCATATTGTAATATAACATATTTTTATAATGGTGCTGATGACTCTCCAAAGATTGTATTGAGTTGATAGGATTGAGTAGAACTAAATCCCACTCTGTACAGTCAAATAAAATCCAACAAAACGACCAGAGAAGGTTGATACCACATACCACTTCTGTCTGCACAATCTACCGGTTTGCATTGTTTTTTGAGAAAGCATCAGAGTGTGTTCATTTGTTGTAGGTGTATGCTTTTCGACAGCAGCCATCAATTGGTAAATGTGAAGTCTGTTTTTTTGCTCCTGTGGCCCAGCCTCTGGTCAGGCATCCACTCAGCAGACTGTTAATCACAGTCAACACTCGGGCCTGTTCAGGAAGGGCGCTGCTGCAGCCGTGTAATGGGCCTCAAACAACAGTGATAAATCAGGGCAAGGAGCCAATATGCAACAGCTAGTTTATGCAGCTGACAAAAGCTTCATGTTGCAGACGGGCTATGCCACTCCTGAAACAGTATGATGGGATGGGTGCAAATACTGGTGAGGCACATCTGGTTGTGCATATTAGAGAGCATAGCCATTGCATTTTCTTTTAGTTTGTTGTGTTCATTATTCATGCAGTGAATTCTTGGGTTCAGTATGTTTTGGCTGATTGTAGTAAAATTGAGTTGGCATGATCTAGTTTAGCTAGTAGAAGCTACAGAAGGAAGAAGAAGGTTTACAGAGGTAATTTCGTCATTGCATTTTCATATATCCATATCCATATTGTGAGTATTTTATGAGTAATAGCCTAGTAGGCATGATCTTTACGATAACATCAATGAAAAGTTTTACCGAGATAATTTAAGAGAGATACTTTCAAACGAGAAGGCATTGGCAGCACCAGGCTGACAAATTAATAAGCTTACAATTACATTGTGATTTGGAAATTCACAATGTAAAAAGGCATCACTGACATAAAAAGAGAGGCATACCTGTGTGAGGTGACATTCAGGGAACACTGCGAAGCCAAGTGTTAAACCAATGTTGCTAAATGGCTCCCTAATCCCCTTGAAGCACCACAGATGCCCTGCCTGTCCTTTCTGTCTCCTCTGAGCTCACTGCAAAGCTATTACAAGCTGGTGGCTACCGACGATTTGTAGTTATTGCGGTAACAGCAACCCTCCTAGCAGATGAAATTGCAGTGGGTGATCACATGTGGTGTTTCTCTTGTTTCAATCACAGAGTAGTGGTGTTGGGCAGAGCAAGTTGTTGTCTATCCTTGATTGCCAAGCTTGATTTCTGAGATATGATTTTGCTCAGGTGTTTAACCCCACTCTGCAGTGGTTGTAGGTTGGCAGAGGTTAAACACAGAACATGATTAAAACACAGCTGTTGTCTGAATACTGCTGATATCGCCAACAAAATGATCCCCATTACTGATATGTCACCATTCACCAAAGGATGTACAATTTGAGATGATTAATCAAGGTTAATCTTATTTAAGATTATAAATTTCCTCATTGTTTATTGTAGGCATGAAATGTATAGGTATTAAGCAAAATGCAGTCTATGAGTATGAGCTTATTCCTGAGTATTGTTTTGTAGGGATGATCATAATTTAACTCTGTAGTAGGGCTGCAACAATTTTTAATCAAAGTTTCTTATGATTAAATCATAATTTTTTTTTATACACATATTTAGACATAATGGTCACATTATATTTGTATTAATATGGTTAGTTTCATGTGCTGTTGCAGAACATGAAGCATGATTGCCCCCTAATTACATACAGTTCAGATCAGCAACGACAACAACAGTATGGTGACCATTTTTGTCACCATACTGTTGCAAACACATTGCATGTCCTTGCAATGAAAACCATGATGACCACATATACTTTCATTTCAAGTGGCTGGCAAGTTATTTTTAGTAGTCCATTCATTCAGCTTTTCTAAAAGGTCACTTGATGTCCTCTCATTCGAGCTGTGTAGCATGATTATGACTTTGTGGTTACCAGTCCATTCCCGTTATGCTCACAGACGCGGAGGAGGATTCCCTCAATGGCGGTGCTAGTCTGGTGGATGGCAGCCAGCAAGCTGGCACCAAACAGGGTGAGAGAGCATGCGCTCATCTGCCAGTTCTGTGGTCTGGAGAGCCTGAGGAATCCAACCCCCCCTGGCAGTGCAATGTAACATAAGACCGTCAAATGATGGGCTGCACTTGTTCCCACTGTTAAAAACAGGGATTTCTGAGAAGGCATGGTCTGGCCTGGTCCATCAGGTGGCATCCAGTAGGCCCCCCTGGTGCCATTGTGATCTAAAAACTTGATTAGCAGCGAAGGGCGCGCTGGTTATTTACACACCCTTCCCAATATAGCGCCACAACAAAAAACACATGTCATCACTTCTTGGGACTTTATAGGCAGGTCTTGGGCAGGTCATTTGGAAATGTTTGATGAGGTTACATGCTTGCCATTCAGCATTGGACTAAAATGGCAGTAGAACAAGGCTGTGGAAACATAATCTATGAATATAACACTAGATTATGTAAGAGTATAGACCTGTAAAAGTTTTTATTGCACAAGTAGCTTTTAATATTGTATTACCATGGTCTTACATATAATATTGTACACCAGGTCTTACAATTTTGAAAATATTTCATGTGTGGTCAACTTTCATGATATCATTTATTAGGCTATTTATCCTCATCATTGATGGTGTTGAGTATGTTAAGTAAGGCCAATAATGATTGATATTGATCGACAGGAATAGCGGCAGGAAGTTACAAGTTTTGTCAGTGATTGTTTAGGTGCTTTTTCAGGGCTTGCTATGGATATACATTTAATAGGTGCATAGCGGAAGCATAGTCTTCATAGAACACTCCTGTTCCAGTTGTCTCAAGACTCATCTAACAGATGAAGATACGACTATTCCATCTGTCTGTCATGTAGAGCCCGACCGATTATTACCGATTTCAATATTTGATTCCAAAAATCGATGAACGACAAATCGGCGGTATTCATTTTCAACAAATACAATTTAAAAATGTACAAGGTGACAAATAATAAATAGGCCTAACTATCTGGTATTCTAATGAAAGGTTCTTATACAATAAACTATGAAAACATTATTATGAATAATAGTGTCAGATCTTTGTTCACAGATCTTGATTATTATTATTTAAATAACAGTGTTTTTTCATAATAATTTTTTTTTTCATAATGTGAGCTAATGTCCATAGTCGAATATGACGCTTGAACTTATTGCCTGCGTCGCGTCTCTGGAATGGCTCTGTTGCGTGTTGATTTTCATTCCGGTTCCCATGTTAACAGGTTACAGCAGCCACTCTGCCTCGAACCATGCTGCAACTGCGACCTAGCTAGAGAATAGAGGGGATGCCTATTTTGTTCCGCTTGACGTAAGTGGTTCTGTGCAGAAATACATTGAAAAGACCAGTTGATGGTCATAATTTGTGTTTAAAAGGGGAAGTGGAGGCCACGTGTACTATAAAGTAGGAGAAATATGGTGACCACCAATTCCCAATTTCTGCTTATATGCCTACAATAAATAAAGTTAGCCTCCATCACACAGCATTATTTTACTGTTGGACATAATTTTAAGCTGGAAAGACAATACTGGTCATTTAAATGAAGGATCAGATTTAGGCTTTCCTTTCCTTTCATTTCAGTATCGGCATCGGATATTAGATTGGCAAATATCTAATATTGGCACACCGATTTAACGGTCAGACTCTACTGTCATGTCCCCCTCCTAAGATTGAGCCTGTCAAGCAAGCAATGACACTACCTTTTGACGTGTACTTTTAGCTTGTCTGTCATTGTACAGTCATTCACAGTAACTCTGGAAAGGAATTTAGATGATATATCAAGGCATGTTGCCATGGAGCATTCAATGAAACCATTCCACAAAGCCTTGGGCTCACTGCCAGAGCAAGCCTGTATGATAACGTCAGGGACCAGATGTACAGTAGAGAAAGATGTCAGATAGTGTGGACTAGGCCTCAGGTAGTTTGTAAACTGATGTTGGATCAGATCTAATCCAAACATTATCTGGAGACAGTCTACCCTAAAGTATGTCCTTAGACATGCCACAATGTGATTGAAGGATTAAACAGAGTTAAGAATGTACAGCATCTGTAATGTCATTCAACTCAAGGTTCTTCTCTTCTTTGGGAGTATAAAGGAGAGACATCAAAATAATATCAGTTTTCAGAGGTCATCTAAATGTTTCATCCTCATAGGATGAACAGGCAATCTCCTAATTGCCAGCCAATGGGCGGCAAACCTTACACACCAGCTAAATTTACACACCCATTCATTCACACCATGCGTGTGCCTGGATGGAGCGCTAATATCCTCACCGGCTGGAGTCCCATTGAGTCCCTAGTGTGCAAAGCGCTAATGGGTGAGTGCTAGTGATACTGCCCGCTGTGCTTGTGTGGACCATACTCACAAGGCCAAAATTAGAGTATGGCATCAGAGGGATCAGAGTCTGTTGTTTAGAGAGGTCAAAGGGCAAGGGTCATATCCCGTGTCGGTCACCAAGTCAGAGGTGGCTTGTCCATCCTCAGTGTGTGTCACGAGACAGAGTGAAGGTCAGTCAATATGGAAATACACAGAGGGCCCTATCTAAAATGGTGGGCAAAGTGTAATAATGTCTGTCAAATAGTGGAATTCTTGTGCATGAATTATAGCTATCATGTGGTATGTAATAGTATTGAGATGATTCATCAATATTTGTGCTTAAGGTGTTGATGTGGCCCAACCTAAATTAGCTAGGCACTTTGCACTTTTCCCATAATTCAAATTAGGGCAACAAGAGTCCATGTTGTGTGAAGCTCACTTCCTCAAAGAGGCCCACAGATTAGACAGAGAGGTATTTGCACACAGGGTGGTTCTGCAGGTATTTAAGATGCAATGGAGAAAAATGTAAACTTTCACTGTAACATTTGGAATAAAACTTAGAAATGAAACAACATATTGTTTTTGCATGGCAATCATAATTTCTTTAGCATAGTCTCTACCTCTGTTTTTCTGCCTCCATTTCTCTCTATTTCTTTGGTTCAGACAAACACACACACACACACGCAATAGTGTTCCAAATTCCTACCTACTGCTGTCAAAGTAAATGGGCACTTTGGTAACGGAAGATCCTGGCAGACCAGAAACAATAGTTCTAGAACAGCCAGCAAGCCAAGTCGGTCCACAACAATACAATACATCCAGTAGCCTGAACATGACAAAAGGCTGCTGCCATGTAGAGTTCATGCTGTGTACATTTTCATTGATTTAGCTAAACCTGGTGTTGAAACAGCGAATGCAAGTTAAAGCCTCTGTGATTGTCCTACCTTTGGCTTTCTCGTTATTCTGCCTAACATTTGCTGCTTGATAATCCCATCACCAGATGAAGAGTATGGCTGTCAGGAGTTGTTTTAACTTGCCTGTAGATGTTCTGTTGCCTTAGTTGGTTAAGCCTGTTTCTGAGAGAACCTAATGGTGGCACAGCCTTGCTAACTCCTCACTTAAGCCACTGTGCTCAAAATGTTTCACATAGCTTGTGGTGCAATAAGAGTGACAGGCACAATAGACATAGGCACTCGCTCCCTCATGCTTAAAATTAGTCAGGCTGTGTGCATTTGTAGCCTATGTTGGGGGCGTGTGCTTGTCTGTATGTGTATTTGTGTAAATATTTTGGAGACATGAGAAAAACCAAATACCTGGGCTCCAGAACTAGGCTAATTGTTAGATTATGTTAAAGATATTTGTTGTGATAAATAGTCAGGAAAGATGAGTTTTACTAGTGTTGTCTGAATTTAGATCAGATTTCAGTACATTCAACTTTATTGTCACTACAGAACAGTACTCAATGAAGCACAATGAAGCAGAATTATCATCTAATCAGAGTAGATTAGAAGCAAAGTTTTGCAAAGAAAGTGCTATAAACAAAGGTTATAGGCTATATTGTAAGAAAATACATACAATTGTGATCATGAATAAAAGATACAATCATAAGAATGAATGGGAAACGAACGTTGGTAAGTGATGAATAGGAATAATCCAGTTGCTGCAGTTAGAGGTGTACAGACACAGACATACATAGCATGAGTTATATGACCAGTTCAAGTTACAGAGGTTAGCCTGTTAGTCTAACATACTTTATACCGTAAAATTGCATGCAGTTTATTTTATAAAAGAAATACTGAATCATCATGTATGAGCTAAATAGCCTAATCTACTGTTTGTACAGAACATAGCACTGAGCGAGAATGTCTCTGAACAGCTTTGAACTTAATATATTTTCTTCTGATAACCAGTTTGAACTTGAGTTCAATGGTGTGATTGACTTAGACATCTAGAGGTGAGCTATTGGTACTGCAGGCCTATTCAGAAAAGCAGGCTTTGATTTAGAAATAAAAATGACATTAAAAATGTTTGCCTTTGTTAAGCACCCCTTCATTGAACAGAAAATTAGGACTGAAAAGTACACTAGAAGTAGAAGCCTACTCTATCATGTAGTATTTAGTAATAGATCATGCACTGCTATGGCCAAAAGTATCAGGTCCTAAAGTATAAAATCCCACATAGAATTGGCTATCTCCTTTTGATTTGTTTTTGTATTCATCGTTTGAATTAATATAGTAAGATCCTTATCATGTAGTCTGTTTTAAATGCCTTTGAATCATATCCTTCTCATTTGGTTGCTAAGCACAGGTTTGGCGTGTTCAGTCAAGTGGGAGACACAAACAGACAAAAGAACTCGATTGTTTAACAAAGTAAAATGAAACCAACTTGGAGGGTCACAGAGGAGAGAATCAAGAGTTTCTCCAAGTGAAAAGATCATCTCCTTACCCCTGTCTCCACGCGTCTCGCATGTGTGTGCTGTACATCTCGTGTCTCGGGGAGCATGTCTGGCGCAGGGGTTTTTCCTTTCCTTTCCACAAGGAAGCAGCAGCCCATTTGTTTGGAGGGAGCAGTGCCCACTGCGCCACCACTCCACTGCGCCACCACTCACAGCTCCGTCCCACCACTCATTTCCTCCCAGTATCCTGTCTCAGTGAGAGTGACGGCCAACACTGACAGGAGTCACTGCTCAGGGTACTACTGCTTTAACGCACTCAGGGTACTACTGCTTTAACACACTCAGGGTACTACACTCAGGGTACTACTATTTTAACACACTCAGGGTACTACACTCAGGGTACTACTACTTTAACACACTCAGGGCACTTAGGGTACTACTGCTTTAACACACTCAGGGTACTACTGCTTTAACACACTCAGGGTACTACACTCAGGGTACTACTGCTTTAACACACTCAGGGTACTACTGCTTTTTACGCACTGTTAGTTAATATAAGATGTTGGAAACATATTCTGTCCAAAATGACACTAAATGCATATACTGAACCTACACAAGGGCTGTGGATGTGGAAGGAATTGGGATTCAGACAGCCACAGTGGAGTAACGTTATACATGTGAAAGGGATTGATAATGTGACCACATTTGTGAATCCTTCAGTTCAGCAATTGGCCCGCTGAAGGTACTGAACACTCCACATGTTTATGCATAGGCAAGGGGGTCCTGAAATGATCTGGAAGAATCAGCTTCCGTTTCTCCTAGAGCAGTGCAGTATTAATGTGACGCCTTGACATGTCACCTTTTCACCACTTGGTGGCACTGAGTCTTCTCTTTTCCCTGTGCCTGTTCCACCACTAGGTGTACCAGTTGAGACGTGAATCAGACTGCTGGCGCCTGCTGTGTGTGACATGATTAAAACTGACCATTCAACACTCAGCGTCCCTGTTTCCCACTATCTGCTATCACCATGAATGGATCAACACATTTCATGTAAGATCACCTAAAAGTGCCCATTTGAAAATGAACATCATTTTGAAGGTAAGCAGTGGTTGTCTTTAATTACAGCAAACATCAGACATGTGCAGTCATGGGTTATTTTTATATAACGTGGGAAGATATATCAGTATGCATAGTGCTCTCCATCATCTTTATTAGTCCTTTAGTACAGAGCAACCTGCACTTCAGCGGATTACCATTTGGGGTCTCTGTTTCCATAAAAAGACAGTGGATGGAGCCCTTGTGTTTACTTCCCTCTCCCACTCACAGACACACACCGCACACACACTCACTCACTCACTCTCTCTCTCTCTCTCCTTTCATCGCCCTTCCCCCCTTTTCACATATACTCGCTTTGGTTTGGCCTTCTACTCTCAAAAAACACGGCTTTAACATTGATTTACAATGTTCCCACATATGATCAAAACAGGGCAGTTGAGAGAATCGACTTAATAGAAAATTCTATTCCTGTGGTTACTCTGAAATGAAGGTTTTGACCACGGATGCATTCAAATTCATAGGAAGGAGTGGAGTATAAGATTGAAATGGTGAAAAGGGGCATCATTGTGTGATAACACATGTCACAGTCCAGTCTACTTTGGTGTCTTATTTCATACCATGGCATACTACTACTAGTTACATAGTTGCTTGTAATTCATTTACATTCCACTGAAAGGACTCATTTGATACCTTTGTGCCTTCTAAGCTTTGCGTTTACCTTTAGGAATGTATCATACGTGTTTGTCTCTGGAAAATGTCATTGTAGTGGAGTGTTGTTGACATTACAGTGGTGGTGTGGAAAGATACATTGTGGCACAATGATCTACTGTAGTTTCTAATAATAGCCAATCATTGATGAGCTTGACTAATCATAGATACATGTGGTGAAACCAGCATCACAGGCTTGACAGTGAATAATATTGTCCACCAAATCAGTCTGCAAAGTTATTTCTGGACACTGTTGCAGCATGCAGGAATTAGAGAGTTATTGGCCTGTTTTACCAGATACGCTGTAAAAGGTGCTACTTAGATCCACCCGATTAAGTATTCTATCCTTGTGATGTCCTTTGAGCTTTGTACAAGAGAATCCTCCTGGACTGGACATTATTCTGCTTATTAAAACCTTTTCTGCATCCATGTGCAGAAACATTTTCTTATAGCTGTACTGTCAACAGCTACGCTAAGGCTAACTTTTGATCCTCTGTCATCCTAAAAAAGCTTTAAATAGCAAACAAAAAGCAAATAATGAAGCCGTTTTATGAGCATTGAAGAGAGGAGTGTGCATGTGTGAGTGTGTGTGTGTGTGTGCGTGTGTGAGGTGTGTGTATGTGTGTATAAGGGTCAGAGAAGTGCCGGGTTATGGGCACTGCTACTGCACTGCTACAAGCCATGCGGCCCCAGGAGTCCAGAGCTCTCCATCTCAGTGTTGTTTACACGCCTGCTCGAGGAAGTGCCTGGAATCTCAAGACAGATGAGGAGCCCAGGGAGCTGCAGTGTTTACGTGTGTGAGGTGTACATGTACAAGCGAGCCATCTGACTACTAGCAGCGAAACCAAAGCGCATTCCTGAAAAAGGGAAACGGGGGGAGTGAGAAAGAGGGAAGAAAATGGAGACCTACAGACTGTATGTATACAGAGAGATACAGAGCATGGAAGAAGAAATGAGTAGGCCAGCATTAGAGACGCAAACACTCTTTTCTTTTCCTTTTTTTCACCTCTTCTTTCTTGGCAAGGCTTTTATCCGAGCCTTATATGGCCAGGCTTGGTTTTCAGCAAAAGGGATCTTTTGGCCTAAGTTAAGAGGCATGGGGGCTGATGGGGGTGGCCAGGCAGTCTTCTGTGCAGGAGGGAGGGGAGGGGGCCGTACTATGCAGCTCCCTGAAGGGGCCCTCCTGCCCCGTATGTGGCAAACTCTATACCCTCTTGTGGTTTGTCCCATTGTATACAGCACGAACCGCCATGGGTTTGCCCTGCACTTAACAACTTCTACTGTTACCCATTCGCTTAGAATAAATCACATGATAGCAACTAGTTCAGCAGTTCTCTCTCTCTCTCTCTGTGTGTGTGTGTGTGTGTATGTGTGACTGGAGTAAATGCTAAATCATGGGACTGGATAATTATCTTGTGCTTTGAAGAATACTTGGAAAGCCACCAGTGTGACAACAGAACATTTTTAGAGCAGCTGAGAGGAATAAATAGAGAAAACATCAACAACGCCCTACTTACTGGCCACTTTCATCAGGATCCAGTGCGTCTTTCCATCCAGCAGAGACAGAGAGAGGGAGACGGAAGGAGGATGACACAATCAGACCGACAAGCATTGCCTCTGCATCCCTGCTGGCTGTCTTAAAGAATAAAGGAAGGGGAGAGCAAAAAAAGCCTTGCGAGTCCCCCTGGAGTGAATCTACTGGGGAAGAAGACAGAGACAGTGATAAAAATAGCCTGGCTATCTGATACAGACAGTTTGTCAAGAAAAGAACAGTGAGAAGGATGTGTATAATTCACCGTGCGTGTGTGTGTGTGTTGGTGTATGTGTGCATGTGTTGGTGTGCGTTTGTGTGTGTATGTGCCACCCCTGTGTCAGAGGATGTTAAAGAGCTTGATCAAAGCAATTGGGATGTTAGCAGTATCTCCTCCATCAACGCAGCTTGTAGCTGGAAGTCCTTTCTCTCTGCTGTCCATACACCTCACCCAGCACATCACTCGTCAGCCGCTCCCCAAGGCTCCACCGTCGGCGGGCCACGCCTGTCACCTGTTAAATAACAAAGGAGCCGCTGAGACAGCACAGGGTCCCACGAGACCAGGGCGTTGAGTGCTGATCTGGCACTCGCTGGGCTGCAGCAGGTGGCACCAGTGGCACCAGCCATGGCTGGGGACTGGCAGGTGCTCTTGGCCATGGTGGTTGGCAGTGATGGGGGGGTGGGCTGGTAAGGAGATGCAGGCATGCCAAGCCGCCAGTGAGAAGGATGAGTTGACAATGGGAAGCAGAGCATCGGGAGTGGTAGGAGTCCTGGCAGTGGCCAGAAAACCAGCCTGCTGTGAGGGTTACAGCTGGACTCTCTCTCTCTCTCTCTCTCTCTCTGCCATGTCTCCCTGGACACAGCCGAAAGGGATGACCTAAATAGTGATTTAGACAGAGGAGGAAGCCTCCTTTGAGCACAGAAGCATACGAAAAGCTAAAACCATTTGTTTTGGACAGCAAGTTTACATCTTCAGCATGTGGGGAAAATAAGGGAATAGGCCTAGTGTTTGGAAAAGTGTCATTCAGTTCAGTACATTTGTAATGATTTTGGATTTTCAAATGATTTTTGGATCATTTTTCCATTTATCGATTAAGGCAGGATGAAATATATTCCGTTTTTTGGGAGGGAGATGTTCCTCAAACCAGTAAGGGTGTCCTTATCTTTCATTCATTGTGCAATAGCACAGTAAGGGATCGACTGTCTCCTGTGGCTTAGAAGCAGCTGTAGGTGGAATATCTTGCACTAGTGCTGGCATTATGCTGTTAGTCTTTGTTCTGTCCTGTTGGCATGGCAACCCAGTCACGCTCTTTGTTGTGAAAAAGCCTATTGCCAAAAGCCTACTAAGACAGTGTGAGTGTATGTGTCTGAGTGTGTGTGTGTGTGTGTGTGTGTACATGCATGTGTTTTGCTGCAGCTCACACAGCTGTAGGCTCCATGACAGCAAGATGGATTTTGCCTCCCTATCACTTTTGCCATCCCGCTGTAAAACATAGTGAGGGACGAGGAGAGGCCCAGTCCTTGCAGGCAGAGCGCAGGGGGGCTGGGGGCTCCTTAACCCGCATATTCACAGAACACAGATAGCCACCTTCAGTGAGAGAAAAGCCCGGGGTCTGTGCTACTCACTTAAACAGACTCTCGACCGCCATAGAACACAAAATATATCATGGATGTTCCAGCTCTGTAAACAAAGGAAATGCCATTTTACTGTTGCCAGTGATGTGCTTAGCCCTTGAGGTATATTATTTCTAACCATGCCAGTTGACTGGTCTCCCTGTTCATAAGGGTTGTTGGGATTTCTGGCAACATTCCAAGAAAGCGATTTCTTTAGTAACAAAACACATTTCATAGTAATTGCAATGGAATTCTGATATTTGCATAATGATATATCTCTAAACGAAGGCTATTATTTTCTCCTTCTTACCATGGGTATGAAAAGTGTACATCCATCCAAGAGCAGCAGCACAGTCCAAAGCAAGCCAGTCCATGCAAAACCATTTGACTTGGCTTTAAGATTACTGTGACCACAAACAAACCACAGCATCATGATGACAACAACTGTCTTATTAAAGGGACTTTATCAAGGCAGACTCTGTAGAGAGCAATAATCACTGCCATTTGTTAAGTGGCATGACCACTTATGCAATTTATCCTCCCAGCTCAGTGGCCCTCTCTCTAACCTCCACAGACAGGCACCATCCATTAGTTTTCAGGGTGACATAATTAGACAATGATTTATTAATTGAAGAGTTTATTTTGGTGAAGTGTACACTCAGGCTGGTGAGCTCTCTCTTTTTTTTGCTCTCTCTCTCTCTCTCTCTCTTTTTGCTCTCTCTCTCTCTCTGTGTAATTGTGTGTGTTCAAGTTCAAAGTTCAAGTTTTAATATAGCATTATCATTGTCATTATCATTCAATGTGCTTATTTATGCATTGGACACTAGGTCAATCAATGATGACAATAAGACAATATATAAACATTACAAAAACAAATTAATAATGGAAAACAAAACAAAAACATGTAAATAAATATGTAAATAAATTGAAAGATAAAGAAAATGTAATAGAAAAATAAAATGAAATCACTCACAGCAACAAAACATTTATTAATTGTGGGCATTTACTCTCCTTTCTTCACCCTACAAGCCCTCTCAATTAAATCCTCCAAACACTTTGGATTAGAATTGATATGAATCTAGTTGCATATAATAACATTCAGTCGTCACATGAAAATAAATTTGTGTGAGGAAGGGTGTTGCGTGTGTTTCTTCAGTGTAAATGCATTTTTATCCCTGTAATAGATTGTGTCAGTTTTGATTACCAGACGATACAACTCGTGTGCTGAGCATTTTTCCATGGGCATGGCCAGCAATAAATTTGACAGGACTGCAGAGGAGAGAGGAAGATGGTGAGTGTGAGAGAGCAATAGTGAGAGAGAGACAAATTTGGTGTGTGTTTTTATGTGAGAGAGAGAGACACTGAGAAAGGGATGGTGGGAGGGAGAGAGAAAATGGAGTGGAAGAGAAAGAAAGAGAGAGAGAGGAGGGCTGCTTGCTACTAATGTAATAACGCTGGGTCCACGCTGGCATTTCCCAGAAGCCATGTGACTGGTTGCCATGGCAACGGCGCATAGACCCACTTCACTTATCATTGTGCTGTTGCAATCTTGGCTCAAGAATTACAGTCACCCCTGAGACGCTGGCTTCCTATTGCATGGCACAGATCACCCCCCTCCCTCCCCAACTGCTACCCTGTTCCCACCCCCAGTCCTTCATTTTGTGTGCTGTCTGAAGAGAGCACAGTCTGGCCACAGAGCTCTCTGGCAGCACGGGGACGGATGGCCTTGTCACATAAATACTTCTGTGGTCTTTAGGCTTTCTGGGTCTCCTTGCCAGGGTCTCGCTGTTGTTTCAGCCTTGTGCTTGCTTCTTGGAGTGTGTGTGTCTGTGTGTGCCTGTGTGTGTGTGTGTGTGTGTGTGTGTTGCTGTAGAGCAGTGAACTGTCGTCTTTCACAGCTCCTGGGTGACCAAAGCCGCATTTTTCCTGTATTGCATAATTTCTGGCTGGCGTGGATGACCTACTTTCCCCCTAAATCGCTGCCTGGATTGTCTTAGGGAAGCAAAAGATCAGACACACACTCTCACACACTCACAGATACACACACAAACACACACACACACAAACACACACACACAGATACTGTACACACACACACACACACACACACACACACACACATATGTTTATATGTAGTGAAGTTACACACATATGTTTATATGTAGGGAAGTCACACACACACACCACCTTATTTTTTAAGGTCCAAATAAGTATTCCTCGCTGGATACCACCAGCTGGATAGACCTTTCATCTCAGGAGCCTGGGGGATGTTGAAAGCTTTTAAAGGTGCATGCACTAGATGCATTTACAGGCTCCTCACGCAGCAGCTACTGTAGCAGCAGCTGTCGCAAGGCAGGACAGTCAGCAATCACCATGCAGACTATGTGAGCCAACAATAAGAAATGCATTCAGCATATGCACACATGCAAGTATCACACACATAGTAACCTGCATCAATAGGGTATACATCTCTCTTTTTATCTCCTTGGTTGCCTCCATTGTGTACTTTAAGTTGATTAGAAGGCTGGCTGTTTCTTCACTGCTGGTGCTGAACTGCAAGTCTGTATGGTCTATTTGAATGACTCAAATACATGTATCAGCTCTAGATAAAACCATAGCAAGCTTCATCTCAGGTGACCCCGCTGCTGTTCCTATCAATTCCTCTTTTATTTCTCTATGTACTTTCTTTCTCTGTCTCTATGGTTACCAGAACTGCAGTACGCAGTTCAGTTATATTATGTGTATCATTGTCATTCTGCAGGGTACAGTTTATTCAGAGGAAGTGTCAGTGCTCAGGGAAATTCTTGAAGCATTCTCATGTTTCGATTACATACTCCCACCCATCACTCATTTATCTATCTCCACTTATTTCACAAAAGTTTTTTGAACCACGGTTCGATCCATTTTTCTTTTTTTTTTTGGGGGTAGTTTGGGGTGGTGCTAGACATTTCAATAACAATAACATTTTAATAGCCTACCTTAGAACACCAGAGGATTACAATATAATACATCTGTATTATTTTATATCCTGATATAAAAAGAGAGAATACTGAATGTCTGATATTTATGACAGCACACTTTATGCAGATTAGCCTATAGCCTAGGCCTACTATTTCTATTACAACTCTACCTCTGGTTGAGGCCTGGAAATATTGTAAACAAAGTAGCACAGTTGGCTGCTTATCATAGTCTACTGATTGGACTGTTCAGTTTCCCCATGTGTGTTTAAGTTTCAAGGTAGTACTTGTTCTCCTTGGGACAGGCCCTTTTGGGAAACATTGGTATTGAGATGATCAGTCAACTTGAATGCAATAGTTTTAAACAAATATATGCAGCATGCAAATGATGCTAAGCGGATTTAATAGTAATTTAGCTAGTCGTCTTATATGCGTCCTTGCTTTCACGATTGTGCATGTTTTATTTGGATTGTGTTGGCCGAGTCGCATGTGTCCATTGAGCGAAAGAGGGAGAGGGAGGGAGACTGAGAGAGCGGGGCAAGGAGAGGGGGTTTACTTCTATACTGTTTGGTAAAGTTGAACACATAGTCTACAATGAAAGCAACGAGAGGTATGAAATTATATTTTATTTATATTTTTGGACAACTACCGGTAAGTAAAGCGGGAGATGTGTGTTGCTTATGCGGCCGCGTAAGCTGCAAAACACTGCGTGAAATACTAAAAAGGGTGTGTCGCGGTTCTGCCTTTTCACACCGCGACACAGGTTCGTGGATATGGGTGTCGCGATTTCGTTTTCGAACTGCATATCGTTACAGCCCTTTTGAGCACTGTTCACATTTGAACCGACATTGGTACTGGTAAACTCTGTCTGAATCTGTAACAGTAGCAGTTGGCCAGTGATTAGAGAAACTGGAGGCCACATTCGACTTCTTGCAGCATTGGGCAGATCTGGCTGAATGTGATGCATGTTTGTATTGTAAACATGCATTACATTCCGCCAGATAAGTGCAGCGTTGCAAAATATCGAAGTCGCCCACTGATTTGAAGCGACTGGAATATGAAGGAAGGTTATATACTGACCTCATTAGCAGCCCTTATTATAACCCCTCTGTACACTTATACAGTTTATAATACTTCAATTTGTTTGTAGGGACCCTCTCCACACTACCACCGAAGTGTACGGGTATTGTGGTAGTAGTTTGAAAATAGCAATTTATTTTGATGTGGCTCCTTGCCCACTACTACAAGCTATAAGCCATTTTGTTGCTAATACAAACAACGATCTCAAAACTAATGTAATATGCCCTCAACGAAAAAATTTGAACTTGTTGGGCCCTATCTTACACCTGGAGCAACATAATCACCGATGCAAGTCATAGTCATACACCCAAGTTATTCAGGATATTTTTATTCAGTCATTCGGACATTATTGGGGTAAGTTAAGGCTGTGTTTTCGATTGTAACCCCTTGTCAGTCAAAAGTGAAAGTAAATAACTGCAGAACTGTTTTGGCAAGTAGGCTGAAATCAATGGTTCCCACGAGTGACAAATCATGAAATCTGGCAACCATATCATCCCTCACAGTCTCTACTCTGGGACAGAGATTTGGCCCCAAGTGAGGCCCAGGGACTCCATATGTCATTAAGTCTTGTGGTCAGCAAATAGTTTAACATCAGGACGCGTCGCCTACACTAAAGCCTATACACATGAATATATTTACGATAAACATTTTTACAGGCAGCCGTGGCCTACTGGTTAGCACTTCGGAACTGTAACCGGAGGGTTGCCGGTTCGAACCCCGACCAGTAGGCACGGCTAAAGTGCCCTTGAGCAAGGCACCTCACCCCTCACTGCTTCCTGAGCGCTGCTGTTGTTGCAGGCAGCTCACTGCGCCCGGATTAGTGTGTGTGCTCACCTCACTGTGTGTTCACTGTGTGCTGAGTGTGTTTCACTAATTCACGGATTAGGATATATGCAGAGACCAAATTTCCCTCACGGGATCAAAAGAGTATATATACTTATACTTATACTTACTTATAAAGTGGCCTATTATACGGAATGAATGGACTCGGTCGGACGCTGGGGAGTTATTTGACTCCCCCCCCGTCCATTAATTCCGTATAGCAGGGCACCTCGGTGGCTGTTATCCCTTACTTAACACGTAATTACCAAACTTGCTTGAGAGAGAAAAGCCAATCAGTTCTCATTTCAACTAACAACGAACAGTAAAATATTAGATAGCATAACAAGTTTATGGAAACATTTCACTTTGTCTGTAAATCTCTTCTTCTGTTTGTTTGCCACTCTCAGACACTGTGAGTCTTTTTAAAAAAAAGAAAACAGCACCAAAAGTGGCATCAGTAGTGTTTTGCAGTGGTCTCCTCCTGTACCGAAAGTTGGTTCCGGTTGATTTAAAGTGAACCGGTATTCTGTAGCCCAGCCTTCTGTTTAAACTACTGTTACCACTACCACAACCATTACCACTACTACTTCTGCTTTTTGTGATTATGCTTCAAGTTCTAGCTGCTGTGTCCTCCTTCCTTTAAAACCCCTGAAACCTTGTTTGTTAATTTAAATGATATATTAATCCATAATTGTAAAAAAGTGCAGATGTTATGGATTTAGGTTGTTTACCTCAAAGATGTCTTCACTTGTTTTAAATGACATGTACAACCTGCACTGTCAATTCTATGTTTACCCACACATTTGTGAAATTGTGTAGAAGTGATTATCTGACTAGACACTGGGGGCCATGAATTGATGAATAATTTTCTGGACGCGCACTCGATTTAAAAAATGTGCACTGTCATTATTTCAGTGTCAGTCTCCACAACGATCCGGTGATGAGAATACATGCCGAGTTTACATAATGAGGCAGGGACAGCCATCTTCGATGAGGGGCATAAAGCTGATTTTAATTCTCATTGCTGCGGAAGTTTTCTGCGACCTTATGAAGACTATTTGCATGAATATTTGCAATGCTGATGAGTGCACAAGACTGTCCATTAACATTTCCTATGTGGCCGCATACTGCAAGAGGGGGTGGAAGAAAATTGATATCATGGAAAAATACTGAGAATTTCAGCATTGTTGGTAATCAGATGAAGTGATGCTCTAATTGTGTAATGTAAATAAACAATTTGAGTTAATTATCAGGACTCTGAAGCAGAATATTGTAACCGATCACCCTGAAATTACTGTCCTGACTGAATGTCTCAATCTCGTTTTGAGTCATGGGATCGTCATGCTAAAAATGCTTTTAGGAAAATTGGGCCAGAGGAAGTTAATAATGCCCATATTATAAAATGTGTCATGCTTCAAATCAGATGTTTTCTTCTATCTTCTTAACACATTATTCTCTTCCACTTTTGCCTACCATGCATTGTTGTCATTGTTTGTGTAGCAGAACCTCGCAGGTGAGAAGATCATCCCATGAATTATTAATTTATCGCTCTCGCAGGAAATTGAAAATGAGATGCAGAGCTGACTCCCTTCGTGTCCCTCGGCGTTAACATCTGAATAGACCTTGGGGTATTTAACTTTTAATGACAGTGGCAGGATAGCTTGTCACGTACTGTAGGCGAGCAAAGAGAGCTCCCGTTCAGATCGCCTTTCCTTCAGACCTGTGACAAAGCAACTGCTGTGGTTTTGTTTTTCATCGCTGTAGCCTAGTAACCCCTGCCATATACACTCCCCATGTGTGCAATCCTGGCATAGTGCTTCATGAGTTAGTGTGAAGAAGAGTACTTTCTCCACCTGGGTTGTGGTCCGACTCCTGTGTTCCCGGCCCTCGTCATGCTCTGCACGCCCACGCTAATGCTGTTTCGGAAGGGCAGTGTGGTGCCAGAGTGTGGTGCCCACACTGCTGTGTGTGTGCAGTCTGCCAGCACAAACCAATAAAACCTCCAAAGGGGCTCACTGCAAGTGTAGAACGTCTTTAAATAAAAATAGTGGTTCTACTAGAAAGAACATATTGTAAATGTACTCCGCGACTAAACATTTTCTGGTAAAGAAGCATACACCCTTCAGCTTGTTTTTTTTAGTTTTTTTCATTTCTATAATCTATTGTGGGATGGGCTTGCACTGCTTGCTGTCTGTGAATCATGTATGAAAACAATCTTTTGTTCACCCTTTGGGCCCCTCTTGCTTTTACTGAAAAAATGACTTGCTAGGTGCAGCACATTCTATTGTTTTAGGCACAATGATGGACTTGGTTTACCACAGAAATATTACACATTTCTTAACCAATCTGTTTACAAGTGGGCATTAACAAATGTGATTTTTTTCCAAAATAAAATAAACACGGGAAAGGGCAACATAATACAGTTAGTTTAATCCATGTCAATTAGCCATAAGAAATGTTTGGAACCAGCGTTGTTGCTCTGAGCTTTGGGGGCTGACACAGGGGCTCTGCGCTGACTGGAATAGTGATTTTTGCTGTGATGATGAGGCTCCATTATCTATTCCATAACTGCTCTAGTACACAGTGTTCCAGTGAGAGAGCACTTTTCATCCCTGTCTCATTTAAGCAGTAATTACTGATAATGTTCTCCGGCTACTCGTTGGCGCCGCAATTTTTATGATGCACAGTGGCAGTGGCGGCCAAGCTGTTAAAAAAGGTGGGAGTGTGGGGGTGGGAGGGTTAGTGAGGGTGGAGGAGGAGGAGGAGGAAGAGTAGGAGAAGAAGAAACGAAACAGAAGCAGTCTGACGCACAGCCTTCTGGGAGAGCCCAGTCACTGAGCTGTGTCACAGTATGTTACCTGAGATGCTCTAATGGACCTGCAGGGACTGTCACATTGGGAGTGCACTGTAACTTCTCTGCCTCTCTGACACTGTCCCCCATACAGGCACACACACACGCACACACACACATTTATACAAACCCACTTACTCTCTGTCTCCCACACACACACACACACACACATAAAACACTACGGAAGAGTGCTGACACCTCCCTTGGCCAAGGGCACTGCAGAATTCATTATAGGCCCGATCTTCACCCCCTTCCCTCTCTGATCCGTTAACGGCACCAGCATCAGAGCAGATCAGCATTTAAACTCGCACAAATAGACTGAGGATTTTTAGAGGAAAGACAAAAGAAACCATAGACCTTTGTGTTTATACTTCTTAATGCTGTATAGCTTATGGGTCAGTTGATTACATCCAAATGAGTGAGTTTTATAAGTAGTATTTTGACATTGTTTAGGATACTTCTCATGTTGCCTTAATGCATATGCAATGCATATGTGTAGTGAACGGTGACATTAATCAAATAATGCCACCATATTGTAAAATACACAAGTCCTTTGTAGCCACCAAGTAATACAAAGATTGAATTTGAAGTGTTGAACTCCAAAAACAAAGAACATCCTGTAACCATTAATTACAGTGACCTGTATTTTCTCTTACTCTCAATATCTGTGTTATAAAATCTGCAAGCAATATTAAACCAAATCCCTTTTCAGATGCTGTGCCTTTTACAGAGCTATTTGAAGATTCTCCACCTCTGAGAGCCTCTGTAATGCTATTTGTCAAGGCTATCCTCTGAAAATAGATGACCACCCTCGGCCTGACTTTAAACTCCCTTATCATTAACCTATTTAAGGTCTTTAGCGCTCTCACCTCCTTGCACCTCTAAGTCCTGCAGGCCATCATCTGCAAGTGTGCAGCCATGCCTGCATGTGTAAAGTAAAATCATTATGTTGCCGTGCAACCTCAAGATGAACATATGGTTGCTCAATTTTACTTTATACCATTCTGTTTGTCCGATAACTATGGCACACATGAGACTGTGCTGTGTGTATGTGTCTCTTGCATCTCAGCCGTGGCCTACTGGTTAGCGCTTTGGACTTGTAACCGGAGGGTTGCCGGTTCGAACCCCGACCAGTAGGCACGGCTGAAGTCCTTGAGCAAGGCACCTCACCCCTCACTGCTTCCTGAGCGCTGCTGTTGTTGCAGGCAGCTCACTGCGCCGGGATTAGTGTGTGCTTCACCTCACTGTGTGCTGAGTGTGTTTCACTAATTCACGGATTGGGATAAATGCAGAGACCAAATTTCCCTCACGGGATCAAAAGAGTATATATACTTATATTTATGTGGGTTATATGCGCCAGGCACGAAGCTATACTGTCTTTGCTAGTTTGTGGCAAACAAAGTTATCATTATCATCCCGCACATCGATCACACATTGCTATTTTGATGCCACTGAAACTGACTAAGAAAAAGCTGTTCTAAAAAATAAAATGTGCGTCAGATCATGCACTAACAAAATAACTCAAACATTTTCCTATTTACATGCTGTGATTTGTATTGTTACAACGTACGTACAAATAACAATGTCAAATGAGACACTGCCATTTTGTAAGCATGTGCCATACTTGGTACTATGTTCACATTCAGGCGAAGCACTGCTACGTCGGTGTGTCGGCGTGTTCCTATAATGCACATACTGTACGTTTTAGATCGTCAAATTTCACAGATACATGGTCTGCTGCCCCTTACTGTCATTCATTTGTGTTTGTGCAATAAGGTTAATGAGGGTAGATGAGGGCACCGATTGAACCTGTTTGCCTCTGTAAGAAGGGCTTCTGTATGCCTTGACATCTAGGGATTCTGAAGTCCTGTTATCTACTGAGCAGAGATAGGACAAGGGGATCTGTAGAACAGCATGCCAATTCTCAGCAGTGTTTCTCCTTTCATGATAACATTTTTGGGGAGCTCAACCGACTGCAAGACAAGTATTTCCATATTGACTCCTGAAAAATAGCTTCTGGCACTCAGTGTGCAGGGTACAGTGTTGGCACCTATGGCCTGAACCATAATCCGACAGATGAGTTTAATATTCAGGTATTCTTGAGAGGCTTACAGGAGCATTGTGGAGTTTTGCTTAAAACTGAGTTTAGTTGTGAATGGATTAGGTTTGATATATAACCAAAAACATCAAAGTTTGTTTTCCAGTGAGGCCACTTGGAAGAAATGGTATGAAGGAAGGTTGGATCTATACTAAATAGTAAAATAATAGTTAAAAGTAGTTATGTGAACATCTAGTGTATATCCAAAAGTAACAGATACAGATTCAGAGAAATGTATTAAAACACACACTGTTTCATCATCTCTCCTATTCTTAGGAGCATTTTGACAAAATAAAAAGACTGAATAAATATTCAAAACACCTTTCATCGACCTATACTACTGTATGCTGGCATGCATTTAAATGGAGAACAGGGTGTAAGCTAGGATCTGTGAGAGGTGTAACCAGTACACACCATCCAGCTCTATTGCTTGCTGTCTCTGAAGATGAGGTGGTATGTCTGGGATTTCTCACCTTTGTCAAGACAGGAAGTATGAGAGAACTAAACACGATCTGACAAACCCTCACTGCGCTCATCTGTGTTTAATTGATGAAAGCGCTAAAAAATGACACCATTAATAGAACTTGGCAATGAGAGATTTAAACCCTAAACTTTCTTCGGTGCTGCTGAAGGAGCAATTAGGACTGTCTCGTTTTTCTCACTGCTCAGACCAAAATAGTTCACAATCATTTGGGTGATGATCTAATCCGTGTAAGTGCGAAAGGACTTACTGTGAAAGTGTAAATGTATGCATCATCTAATGCTTGGCATGGGCCTACTTGATCCAACTGAAGTGACATTATAGAATATGCTTTGTATTATTGTCCCATGACAATTTTTTGTTGAACATTGTAAGACTGCAGCTACCACTACTATCACTACTACTTCTATTATCACTACTACCACTACTACCAGAGACACAGTACTCAAAAAATCCTCCATAGAAATGCATGGGGTTAGTTGGTAACGCCAATATGGCAGTTGTCTACGCATATCACACCCCTTCTGCGGCAAAACGTCGACATTTGAACACATTGAGCCAATCATGTGGTGTGTTGTGAAGACATCGTGCCAATCATGTGTTGTGATCTCGCCGCTGGAGCAAGACTGGTGTCGTGAAGCCTTGCTCACGCGCATTTCTGCCGAAATAGATGCCCGATAAGTGCCCAAAAAGCGTTGCAATATGGCCGCCGCGTGAAGGGACTTGCCTAAAAGGACTTTGCTACTACTACCGCTACTACTACTACCACTACTACTACTACTACTACTACTACTACTACTACTACTACTACTACCACTACTACTACTACTACTACTACCACTACTACTACTACTACTACTACCACTACTACTACTACTACTACTACTACTACCACTACCACTACTACTACCTACCGCCACTACTATCGTAAAACCACCAATTACCAACCCTTTCATTCGAAAATTCTAAAACAACAATGTTTTTTAATACTTCAAAATAACATTTGATAAATTAACCTTATATTTTTCAGTAGTCATAGGTGTGTAGAGTGTAGATTTGAACACAATCTAGTTTGGTTCTTACCGGGGCTTTTACTGCCTGAAATACTCGGAGTTTAGTGCTGGCCTGGTTGGTGCCTATTTCCACTACTACTACTTCTACTACTAATAATATTCCTACACCACCACACTTCAGTCGCTGAACTCTGCATATGTGCAGTTGCATGTTGATTCCTTTTTTCACCTCAACAATTTCCAAAATGTGGTGTGAAGAGAAACCAATGGCTCAAATAATTGTCAAAAATACTATACATAAATAGAATTTCAATGCTGACCCAGTCTCATGCAATTATTTTAGTAGAGTTTCAATAGATTAGTTTTGGGTGTGTGGAATAATTCAAGTTTAACAGCAAAATTATTTGCACATGGAAGGAAACATCTCAGGATTTGTCTGAAGGGAAATGTCTGTGTGTGTGGAGCCTGGAGGAGAAGGAATGCCTGTGTTGGCATGATCCAATTACCCTTTACTAGAGTTGGACTCGATTCAGTTTAGCATGTGACAACATCGCATTAAGAATGATTATCGTATATCTTACGCCTAGTTAGAGCTCACCATTAAGGGTGATTTGTGCCAGACAGTGAGGTAAATTTCACTCTTTATTTATTTGTCTCAGCTGAGCCAGAATAAATCCCATTGCACCAGTCCAGCTTGAAACATCGACATCATGTCAAAATTGGTTAATTGCTTTTAACAGCTCCAAAAAGTCATGTTCCTCCTCCTCCATGTCCACTACTAACCATCTGCATTACTAACCATTGGTCGCAGTTCCAAATGAAAAGAATATGACTTACAGTACACTTTTATACACATACACACATCACCTGTTTACCCTTCTAGGCTATATCCATATCTGTATCTATAGATACAATCCAGTTATTTATAGATACAAACACTGAGATCCAGCTTAGATGGTGGTTAATGATGCCAGAGCTAGTCTGCTCTCACACATTTGGAGCAACTTTGTCATCCTAAGACGGCTGTGCCTGACACTTAATTCCCATGTCATTTGTATTGAATTTTAATCAGATAACTGCTGGAATCAAATTGTTTTTGTGAATTAACAAACTGGACAGAGGGGACACAGAAGTCACTGTGGATCTAGTCAAGGTTTACTGTACAACACCAAAGCCAATTGGGTGGAGCTTTAATCTAAATGTCACTGGAAATTAGCACAACTCAATGGCTAAATATGTGTTATGAAAGCATAGTGGTTGGAGAGTTGGTTGAAGAGTTGTTCTGGTGGTGACCATGAGCCCTCACAAAGGCAAGGCTGTAACTGACGGAGAAATGGTGTGCTGATGTTTAGGGAAGTAAGACAGGGTAGCATTTATTTTTAATCTTGTAAATGCATTTTAAACCACTGATCGTGGAGTGAAAATTAAACAATTTCCATAAAACATTACTGATGAAAATGTGTGGAATAATTGAATGTAACACCACACCTAATGAATGGCTCTGTGTATATCTGTTTAAATAAAAACAAAGCAAATTTGGAATTCCAGAAACGTTCCAGTGTACCTGCCAGGAATAGCCCATGGAGCCCTGTGAAGTCTATAATTGGCTGAGGACTAGTATCACGTCTACTTCAGAAATGTGGTCCACAGGCAGAATGTAGTCTGGCACAGCTCCTGGGATCAGCAAAGCCCTAAATAATGTGTTTACATTTAAAAATTGCTGTGGTGTAGAGACGGACCAAACATCTGATATACACATCGGAATTAAAAAGTACTTTCTGCCGAACTTGGATAACAAACATAGATATCCTCTTTCAGGGAGGAGGGGCAGTAGCAAAATAACATACATGCAGTGTGATGCTTACCTCGCATAGTATGCACGGAGGAACTTTTCACATACATTACAGCCCATAGTTTTGTTCTGGTTGTAATCATCTTAATACACAAGCGTATGTAGTTGTGTGAGTTAACGGCCAACCAATTTTACCCTTCAATCTGTGTTGTATTTTAGCCCATGGTGCAAAGGGCTATTATTCCTTCTCGGAGCCTAGCCCCCATAAGTGTGTGCACTCTTCCATGACAATAGTCTGTCTGGTGTGGAGGGAGAGGAATTCTGGTACTGTCCTTTCCCTCTGAGCTACTAATCGCCTTGCCTTTGAGCAGCACTGTGCTCCTCTCCACTGAGACTCTCTCTCTCTCTCTCTGTTTAACTGGTCACAGCAGTTGCAGATACTTCAGCCATGTCATGGAATGACATACGAACAAACCCTCATAGCATGACAGAATCAGTCAGATATAAAGGATATAAGAATGGCTGCTGACAAACAACACTATAATCAAATGGTTAAACAACGACTTTGCATGTGCAAGTGTTCAACCGTTTCAGTAGAAACAATGGCATTTACAGAGTTTACAATGTTTTATGCAAAAGTTTATTTATTTTCCACTGTAAACAGATAGTGTATAGCCTGCAGCTAGGTACCCACAATGCTTTGTAACAGGTCAGAGCCACCCTGTAGTGGAGTATTTTTAGTCGACATTGCCGGGCAGTGCTGGGTGTTATGTAAGGGCATACATCAGGAATGGCATTAAATGGCTGAGTAATCTGGAGAGGCCCTGCAGGACAATGGAAGGTTTTGAATTTCCCCAACAGAAGTTCACTCCTGATCTCTCTCTGTATTTTTTCTTTTTTCATGTTATGCCCCCCTCCCCCCATATCTTTACACACGGCTTAGCCCTCCGATTCCCAAACAGCCCTCTGAGTTGCAGATCTGAAACACACCAGAGGGGGGTTTTAGTGTAGTATCAACTGGATTTATGGCTGTTTTTCTGTCAAATTTTATGCCCTGCACAATAAAGAGCACAGCATAGAGGGTTGCACTATACCCCTCTAAGCCTTAAAGCGAATCTATACGCTGAGGGACACAGTGTTAACCGCCGCTGATGGCTTTTGCCACATTTTGAGATTTATAACTGCTTGCCATGGTAGCACGTCTTAGGTTGAGATTAGAAGATTATACGCTGGTAATTACCAGAGAGATTTAAATCAAATAGGCATAGGTCAATCAGCCAGAGATGTTGAGGGATCCATCTCTTGGGGATGAAATCTGGAATTTTAAAGACAAGATAGAAATGCCAGACATGTTCTAGTACTTACAATGATGAGCTGCAAGAGCCAAGGTAGCATTTGCCAGAGCAGCCAGTTCTTAGATAAGCAGTGATTTGGTATTCATTAGGCATAGGCTTGTCCATTGCTGGCTGGATTTATTACAAACTGTTGGCCGCAGCCATCACAATAATGGTAAGGAATTGTTCCCATAAATAAAAAAGCAAACCAGAATCATTAGAATCCAAGAGCAGTGAGATGAATGAAGAGATGGGTCAGTAGCAGCACCTTGGTATTTATTTCACAGTGGGTGATCCCTTGGTCTGCTTTATGCTGGTTTTAGTTTGTTTGGTGCAACAGCCACTAAATTATGCTTGTGTTGATACTGGCAGATTGAGATCATATCTTGGCAATGTAAATGTCATGTAAAGAGCTGTAGTGAACCGACATGCGTTATTTCTCTGGGAATGGCTCTTTTATAAACTTTACCTAGATAGAGCTTAATGCATTCTTTAGTATTTACATTCCAAATGTCCTTTGACAGGAAGGGATTCTATAAATACCTCAAGTATTTGAATGAATCCCTAGCAACAATGTTGCAGCGTCGTAATCATACAGCGCTGATGTCACAGCGAGTGCAGTGGAAAATCCAATCAAATGTAAGAATTCCCCTCTCTTCTCTTCCTGGAGCGCGTCTCAGATTGGAGGCATTGCTCTCCAGCAGGCTCAAGTGCCGCCCCCCGCCACCCCCGACACTCTGCTCCTGCCTCACTGCTTTTAGAGCCTGACTGTTAATAGGGGCAGCCAGCAAAGCTCCTGCAATAATACCAGGATCAATAGCACTCAGTGCTCTTTTATGATAGCAGAACTATGGCCTGGATCTGTCATATGCAATTAAATCAGAGTTCACTCCATGCCTGAACACAGACATTCAGACAAGCAGGATGCCTCTTGGCTTTGCTCTTTTTTTTTTTGCTTTGCTGCATTAGCTTCACAGGAATCACCCAACCCCACCATCACCCGCCAAGCAAATACTTTGAAGAGTCCTGAAAATGTAACATGGTGCACTTGGAGACAGCTAATCTTTGTGTCTGTGGAATTCAGCGCTTTGTGTTCAGAGCCTTTTCATAGAATGCTTTAGATGAAATCACATTTTAGGAATACGTCCCTATTTTGTTCATAAAAGAGATTTGAGGAGAAGTGAAATCGATTTATTTTGAAGTTTAAGAAATCATACTGTGGTAAAGCACACAATGTAAAATATGAAATGGTCTCGCCAAGTGCAGTTGGGGTTCTGTTTTCTTCAACATTTCATCGCTAAGCTGACTTGGGTTGATTTGCTCTGTTGGCAGTCTGCTGAGGGGCTGCAGAAAGTAAACTTGGCTGGGGATGATGGGGTCGCCGCAGCAGGGGGCTAATGCCATGGCTTGGACGCCCAGCTACCCATGATGCCTCAGTGAGGGAATTCACCATTCATCTCCCCTCCACTGCAAATCCGCAGGACAAGAGCTTTTATCAGTAGACACATTTCCTCAGTCCTGACGGTGAGAGATCTCCCAGAGGTATGACGGTTTAATCTCTGCTCTGACACACCATGTGTCTGGGGGACTGGACATCAATGTTCTGTAACAGCAAAAGGGTATCCACACACTTTTGCTCTTGTCTGGTGCTGTGCCCCATCAGTCACTGACACTCATGTAATATTCCCCAAATGCCAGATTAAAAAAACTAACCAATGCTTAGATAACAAGCGTGTGTTGAAGCTGTAATACATATGACCAAAGGAGTTTCTACTCCAGTGGAATAACAACATGGGGCTAGGTTTATTTAGCTTTTTGTCAATTCCTTTAGGTTAAAACGTGCATTTAGCTACCCAAAATGTGTAAACAATATTAAACCCTCCAGGTGTTAAGAGCAATTGCCATGTTCCCTGTCAAACATATGCATTGTAGGAGTTTTGCACAAAAAATGCACTGTAAAAAATAATGTGCCCTTTTAACTTAAAAAGGTTTATTACCCTGCTGCCTAACGTTTTTGAGTTAATTTGACAATAACACCTATTTTAAATGAACTTCCCTTACTTAGTCAAGTCAACAAAAGTTTACATTAACTCTTGTAAAAAAAGGTGTGCAAGTTAACTTGATTCATTTACATGTTGTTTCAAAATATGATCGTTAGTTGAAATACATATGCATAGTAAACTGATAAGGTCCAAGAACCACCACATAAGGTGAAAATCAAATCCATCCCAGGAGGAAGTACACAGACACATAATGCAAGTAAGCATTGAGTGCCCAACTTCGTGACACCTCCAAGTGGACAGGTCAAAGCTAATTGAGAAAGTAATCAATTTAGCATTGAACCCGGAAAGGAGATACTGTATGTCTACTTTCTAAAATATTCTATATATTTTAATAATGGTCTTCACCTTAATGGTAATCCTGACAATACTCTTAAACTCTTACACAGTGATTTTGTTTATCAGTTCTACCTCATACAAATCCAAAAAAGCCACAATAAACAGTAATGAGAAAAAAAAGAATTATAAACAGGAAAGTAGCATTTACCCATAATACCTAACTGCTTTGTATCAACTGTGTCACTAGTTTATGGGACAATAACACCGAATTCTAAGTTATTTGAACAATAGTGGTGAATCACAGTCAACTTGACAAAAGAATAGAAGTTAAGATAAAACCAAGGGAAATATTTTTTTTACAGTGTGGGAGAAATTAGTGACAGTTATTTTAGTCATACAACAATAAGGGATTTGGTTTAATAACAGTGCAGCGCAGATGTCTTACCCTTCCCATGGGATGTGACACTGCCTCCTATCCCTGTGGGAAGGGTAAGACATCTGCGCTGAAAGTACTCCTAGGAAATACCATTCCTGGTCTCAATGAACAACACTCGCTACCAGATTTACAGTCGCAGCAAAAAGCCTCCTAAGCTTCAAAAGCTTCCTCCAACAGATGACAACCTGATGCTGCACATACTGCATGCTCATCTTCAGGTCATGTTGTGGAAGGCTGCAGGTCAGAGAGAGCCTCCTGCAGAGGCCAGAGACATCACACAGTTTGGGTGGGAGGTTGCTAGTGAAGGGGCTGTCATGTCCGCTCTTGCCATTCATGCAGTGGCTCCAGTAAATTTGCTTGATGTCACCAGCTGTAGCTGCAGCACATTGAAAGCCTGCAGCAAATGAAACTGCAGCTGCCATGCTGCAAGTCTCAGTTGCACTGACTATTGCAAGTGTGAAGGGGGTGAGGTCCACTGCTGCAACCCATTCACACTACATTCAGATAAAGATCAAGAAGATGATGAGACTGAAGGGAATGAGGAAAGAAATGATGAAGATGGTGAAGGCTATTGAGTGGGATTGTGTGGTTGTTGTTAAATATGTGTGTGTGTGTGTGTGTATGTGAGCGCGTGTGTGCATACTGTATATAGTTATATAGTTTACAGTGTGTGTGTGTGCGTGCGCGCGCTGCATATTGTATATAGTTCTTGTATATAGTTCTTGTGCATTTGTGTATGTGTGCATGCTGGATATAGTTATTTTGCATATTGTATATAGTTCTTGTGGGTTTGTGAGTGTGCATGCTGTTATATAGTTATTACCTCTGCCAAGGAGTTTATGTTTTCATCGGGGTTTGTTTGTTTGTCTGTGTGTCTGTTCATCTGTTTGTTCGCAAGATAACTCAAAAAGTTTGGGAGTGATCCGGATCACCGTCTGGATCCAGGAGGCGGTTATGTTTTCGCTTGGCGGAGGTCTGCACTCTCGGAGTGCTTTTCTAGTTTTGCATGGCACACTTCATTTCTTAATCTGTCTGTCCATAGGTCAACACTGCCTCCTTACCAAGTTTCTTAAAGGTTTTCACCAACTCACCCAACCAAGTACACGTGTTTACCTTGGAAAAACTATTTTGAGCCTGGCTTTATCACACTATCTGCTTTTGTGTGTATATGCAAATTAGAGCATTTTTAATGAGATAGGGCCTCATTTGCATATGTAAACATTAAAATATAAAAAAACATGCAATACATTTTTTTCTCATCTTAACATAAGTAATCAACTCAGAAAGTTTCATGGTGATATCTATTATTTAAGTTTTTTACCTTATTCACCTGTACTGCCTCGCCTTAATTGCCTATTTATGCTAATTATGCAAATTGCCCAAAGTGCAACTTTAGGCAACCAAGTTGAATTCCACCCACTAGGCCTATAGATGACATTTCTGCAATAAAACTTTAGGGTACTCAACATTTCTGGGTTCATGAAATCACGACTAGACTATTGTTGGCATGCATTGATAGAAGCTTGGTGTTTTTGGATATCTATAATTTGATGTAAGTATATTTGTGAATTCCAACCAACAGAAAGACTATGTAGAATTTCTGTTGTGCCAAGATGAATACTGTCCGAAATCAGCATATATTTTCTAAACTTTGTTGAAGTGGCTGACCAAAATGGAGCTTGCTTTTATGTATAAAAATAAAATAATAAGAAAATAAGACAGAATTGATATGCAGCGTTTCATGTTGATCGGTCATCTAGAGTAAAGTCAGTTGTTGAAATTGTATATTTTGACTATTTGAAATTGACTATTGGCCAGCATTTTTGCCAACAGGGTGAACTTATAATTTAAAATGTTACTGTGGCAGAGGGTAGCATATACAGTAGGCTACAATACTAGCACACATAGCTGTGTTGTAAATATCCATCTAAAATTTTAAAACAATTCTGCATCGAAGGCTGTATCTATCTATAAATCTACTTGCATCTGGAAATAAATGTCACATGCAGCCATGCTTCTATTCTGCCTACTGCACATTTATTATAATATAATAGCTCAATACTCAATAATTCATTATTGAATGCTTAGCTGGAATGCTTTCCCCCCTATCATTCTATTGTTAAAGCAGGCCTACCTGTGGGCATGTAATTGGGCTACGGGTTTTCTACAGGAATAGCATGTTCTATTAACTTAATAATAAACAGTAAATTCAAACTTTCCAGCATAATGTGTTTAGGAGTGAGCCATTAGAACATAGGTTCTCAAAGGGCCAATGGCGACCCGCGGAAACATTTCTGGCGGCCCGCGATAACATCTGTAAAACTGTTAAAACTGTACAACTGTACTGTGTGCTTTGAAAAGAATGAATCTCCGTTTAGTGGTGTTTAGTGGTCGTCAGGTTTTCCTGTGGTGCTTTGGTAGCTGGAATTGGCCCTGAATAAGGCTTATGCTGATAAGAAGCAAGGCACACTGAGACTGTTTGTTCTAAATACTGGTAAGCTTGTACTTGAAATGGACTGCACACAGGACTGTTAAATCCCACATTAGTCTGTTGAGGGTAATGAACCCCAGGGATTGTGTGTGCATTGCAATTTTTCTTAAGATTTTCACAAGTTTTGCCAGGTTTAGCCTCAGTTATGAATTAAAATGTGTTTAATGCAATAAATATACTGTAAACTGTAGAGATGCAACCTGGTCATTAAAATGTTTACAAATAGGATTTATTTTCCAGGTTTTTTTCTCCCCCACCCCTTTGGCGGCCCTCAGTTCAATGTTGGGTTCCTGAATTGGCCCTCACCAATCAAAACTTTGAGAACCCCTGCATTAGAAGGTTCATTATTCATTCAGGAATATAAACAGGACAAATATTCTTACTCAGTACTCACAATGTGCGTAATGTGTTGAAGATGTAATCATTTATTGTCTAATAACTAGTCAATATTAATGTAAGGGTCTTAGGTTCCAAGTTCTGAATGCATACTCTGATCAGCCACAACATTAAAACCACTGACAGGTGAAGTGAATAACATTGATTATCCTGTTACAGTGGCCCCTGTCAAGGAGTAGGATATATTAGGCAGCAAGGGAACAGCCAGTTCTCGAGGTTGGAAAATGGAAAAATGAGCAAACGTGAGGATCTGAGTGACTTTGACAAGGGCCAAATTGTGATGGCTCGATAACTGGCTCAGAGCATTTCCTAAGCAGCAACTCATGTGGGGTGTTCATGATATGCAGTGGTATCTTCCAAAGAAGGAACCGGTGAACAGGGTCATGGCTCATTGATGTGCCTAGGAGGCAAAGACTGTACCTGTGAGGTCTAATCTCACAGAAGATATACTAGCTAAATTGCCATGTATGGGGCTGTGTCACTGCAGTCTGGTTAGAATGCCTGTGCTGACCCCTGTCCACTGCCCAAAGTGCTTAAAATGACACTGATGTGGACATCTGGGTGCAAGTGTGTTATTTCCTTGGGGAAGAGATAGTAGCAGGATGCGCAGTGGGAGCACTAAGGCAAGCTGGCAGAGTCAGTGTGATGCTCGGGGCAGTGTTACCTAGGATACCTTGGGCCCTGGATACCTTGGGCCCTGTCCTAGCATAAATCTGGATGTTACTATGACATACCACCCACCTATTTATTGTCTCTGACCAGGTACAAAAGCATAGCAGTGGCCTAATGTGTCCTGTCACCCTGAAAACATGTTCAGAATTGTTTGAGTAACATGATAAAGAGTTTTGTAATGTATCCCTGCGTAGACATATAATGGACATAAACATGATAAAACACAAAAAGCTACCGCAAATGCACTGCTATCACATATAGTTCTAGGGTAGTATATACCTTACCAAAATCACTATGAGACTTTGGCTCAAGGACTATGTGGGATGTGTTGAAGATCCATGGAGGCCTCACCTCACAACTTACAGGATTAAAGGATCTGCTACTAACCTCTTAGGGCTAGATACCACAGGACATGGTCTTAAAGTTATCTGCTACTAACCTCTTAGGGCTAGATACCACAGGACATGGTCTTAAAGAATCTGCTACTAACCTCTTAGGGCTAGGTATTACAGGACATGGTCTTGTGGAGTCCTCGACGGGTTAGAACTGTTTTGGCAGCATGCGAGAAGATGCACTGTGTTTGGCAGGTAGTTTGAATTCTGTGGGTGACTGGCATATTCACCTAAATGCATGTAGTCCCTTTATTAAAATGAATCGGAACAAAACCGTCTGTTAAAATAAACATAGAATAAAGGGTAGAAAAGAACTGGCATTACATTCACAAGCTTTCTCACTGTGAGGTCGTCAGTGAATAACACCAACAAAAGAAGTGAGGATAGGGTGTGAGACAGAACGCTTCATCTCTGCCATTTTCACACTGTATGTTCTCACTGTGGATTTGCATTTCAAAATAGAATCTGTAAAACTATCCTGTGCCTCTGTGCTAACAGGGCGAATGTCTTGGTGCATGTCACAGCAATGATGCTCATTTATGAAACACCTTATGGCTGTTCCAGTGTATGTTTCAGATGTTGCCATAGACATCTATTTGATGTGTATTACATAATAACATAGATGATGAAGAGAATGAATGTGATTTCACTCATGTTTTACCAAAGAATGATGCAAAAGATAGTAGTGTGGTGAAGTCAACCATTCAACTTTTATGTTGTGTTGTATTGGGCCATCTTTAATTTTAAATCTGTGACACATGAGCAGATCTGATATCAGAATGAGGTTGGAATGGTTAAAACCACTCTACAAGTCTGCAAATTTCTCATGGTGAAACTGTCAATTATGATGGAACACTGGAATGTTTTTTGTTTTTATATTGTGCATTTCGACCTTGGGGTGTTGAAAAAGAGACGGCAAAATATGTGTCAGTTCTCTGCGCACTCATCATGTCATAGCCAAGTGGCCTCTACATTCTGAATAACAAGCCATTCATAAAGACTTACATGCAGTATATTTCTATATAGCTTCCACTGTCTATTTTACATTTAAAGATTCTCCTGGAATGAAATAGCACAGGCCATATGACTTACTACTGCAGCTGAGTCTCACAAGTACATTTCCTTAGTACTTGTTGGACAGTTCTTTTGTGTAAGTCAGTTGCTGCTCTCTGTTTAAAATCCTGGTACTGTCTACACCACCAATCAGCTCCACTAGATTTTGTCATGAATAATACCAGCGAGCGTGCATGCATCGTTTCTCAGATGATGTTTTTCTTCCACTTTCGATTAGGCTCAGAGTCCTACAAGAAAGCGTCAGCTCACTCGTCGACAAAGACAGAATGATTACTGCGGCCAATTACCCTCTACATAAGTACCGCATATCACAGTTAGTGGGCATATCGCATCAAGCACTGCAATGCTGAATGCAATGCTTTGGCCAACATTCCTTGACATTCTAGCATTTTAGAAGTTTGGGTTTTAAATGGCTGGCTTAGTTAAATTGCCCTTAACATTTTCCAATAGCCATGGGGACTGATTTTATATAAGATCTAATGGGAATGGAAAAAATAACCAGACAGCCAAATCCATGTGGCTGAAATGTAGCCATGTGGTCATGCACAGACTCAGAGCTATGTTCAGTTAGCAGAGAATCACCATTATTTAACACTTGGCAAACTTCTTTGCTACTTGGTTTGATAGCGCAGGCTGAGGTCCAGACTGAATACTATGCAACGGAAGCAGTCACGGAAGCATGTGCCAGGGGCGGGCAACATTACTATGGCATAACATACAGTACAGCGCAGGACCAGAGACATAGAGGATAGAATTGGAGCTTTTGTAACACTGAATCATGCACGGCACAGGTAGTCAAAATGCAAGAGGTTTGGATGATTATCATGTCAACAATAAAAAAAAGGCCTCTGTATGCAGTTTGCTTGCATAAAATGATTCCGCGGATCTGCAACAACACGCCAACAAAGATGGTTAGGCTAGGCTGCAGTGTGATGTGAAAAGTGATGTGCAATAGGCTAAGCCAACAATAGCCCAGGGCAGCTACTTTGGACTGCCACTAGACTTTGAATAAACAATCAACAATTCCAACTGCAAGGTCACAAATTGAAACAAGCGATAATGGTCCCAAATTTAAGGATGTTTCAGAATGCCACACATGCAAAGCAATACCAGCTGCAGGCAATGAGTGGCAGAGTGTGATGTCACTTATAGGCTACCAGAGACTGATTTTGAGTCCCACATTTCATAATAGTGCGTCATTCCACAAAATGGTTGGTCTTCTCTATCATGAAGTTATTCAACAGGCTAAACATATAGCCTTAACTCAAAACAGCTGTTAATCTTACGTCATTTTGAAATGTCACATGCAGCCATGCTTAAATTTTGCTCACTGCACATTTATTATAATGTATTATAATATAATATTCAGTTTTGAATGCTTAGCTGACACTGCACTAGTATAATGTAAAACAATAAAGCACGCCCATCAGTTAAGAGTGCCTCTATTCTTGCAACTCTCTGCAATTGTTTGATTCTTCACAGCAAGCAAACTTTACTTTTCTGGCACTGGCTTGCACATTCAAGGACAAAGCAAGTGATTCAGACATTCTTTGGAACAACGATTCTGTAAATATACAGGGGAGTAGGCGAAAAACACACAGGTACGCTATAACAGGCCAGGCAGTAAATTGTCCCTGGTTTTGGCTTTGCCAAGCCTCTCTCTTTCACTCTGGTACAAGAGTGCACTTCACATTTTTCTTCATTCCGGGCTTGGCTACATTCCCGAGGTGTCATATTTTATTCATTTAATATTCTAATGTTCCTCTTCCTCACCTTGTGGATGGCTCAAATGTTCCAGAACATCAGTGTCTTAAAATGGCCATTGGCACACTTCCATTTTAATGCTTTTTTCAGCCCACCATTGATTTCCTATTCTCATTTATTGCTGTCAGTGCTTTGGCTGCCTGATAGAGCGAGGAGGGGACATCTTTCAGACTCCCCAGGACTAGGCTCATCTGTTCATCACAGCAACTCAAGTCCAAAGGGGCAAAGCATAGCCTGAAATTAGCTGGATTTACAGGCTTACTATGTAGTCCTTACAGCAAATCAAAGAGTGAACACTTCTTGTGAGATGTGAGGGAGTATGGATCAAATAAATCAATGTTGATGTACAGTAGCATTGGGTTGAAATCGAATTCAGGCTGTGATTGCAGCAAAGGGAACTGTAAAAAATGATGACGATTTCACTTTTCATAAAATTAAATTGTGTTTTAGGCTCTGGAATCTATTGCTTTGATGGTAGTTGCTCTCAGCCGGAATGTAACTGGTATTTCTACCAGAAAGACTCAGTAGACAGAATAGAATCAGTTAACAATTTAATTAGTAAAGGAACGGCTTGGATGCAAGCATGATAGAGTCCTGAATAGGTAACAGTCTTTGGCGTAGGCCCGTCTCGATCCGTCCCAGCGATGGCGGATCTCGTCTCCTGCCGATGGATGAAGGCAGGGCGGGGAGCCTACCCCCACGACGGCGACGGGACCAACTGGTGGCGGTGGCTGAAGGAAGATGATGTGGTAGGCAGACCGTGCGATGGGCGTGGACTGCTGGCAGAGGTGGCTGGAGGGAGGAGGTGGAGGGGCGTCAAAGTCAGCGTGCTGAGAAGCAGAAGCAGTGTTAGGTAGTACATATTTAAAGAGCCCGCTGAATTCCTATAGGCTAGCGCTGATTGAATGAGTGAATGATCAGATTGCAGGGCTTTCCCGAAAGTAGGCAAAGCTAAGATTGGCTCCGTGTAAGCATGGGAGGAATAAGCTACACTACGAGTCTTCCTAGTAGAACTTTCGCTGAAGCTATCTTGGATATGGAAATGATGCAGAAATATTAGGAAGCACTGTCTTTTCTATCTACAGCCCATTTTTTAGTGTTTCCAAGCCTATAGTATTTAACCTTTACTACTGATCTCTTAAACATGTATTGAAGTAGGCTTATTCTCTAAATTCACATCATTGCACTAGCTGATTGACAGCTGAGCCAAAATGAACACATCAGTGAAAAGGGAGTCGTGTGATGAAAGTCGTAATCTTGAGGTAAACCGAAGGTCGAGGGATACCTCAAATTAACATACACTGGCCCCCAATTTGAAATCATAAGACGTTGGATGCACACAGAAGAGCAGACCTCGCTATTTGTAGAATGAAGAATCATGATCTAGTCTCTATAAAAAAGGCAGCATGGCATATTCATTTTCAGGTGTGTCATTTAATTTATTTCTTCAGAGTCAGTCATACCAACTGAAATTCCTACATGTGTTGTGATGACACTCACTGCTTTGGCTGAGACTTGGTGTTGGTTTGGGATGAGTGAATGAGAGGGAGACACTCATGCATTTGTGCAATTCTTAAATTGCCACTGTGAAAAGGTGAATATTTTGTGTTGGAATGACAGTAGACCAGCCCAAACCACCAAAGCAGCAGTAATAGTATTATAAAAGTACAGAACCAGACAGAGAAGACAGGTGCAATGTACTGTTTAAGAATTATTGCACTTGACAGCTAAAACGCACCACATTCAGCCCAACTCTGTAAGTGTTGCTATGGCAACTTAGCAATAATAGGAGAGAACAGCATAAACATGGACAGGCTTGCTGTAAATTATGCACACTATATTATTTAAGTGATCACTACAATCAGCAAAACATGCATTGCTACAGTAGAGTAATACAGGCAAGGCAAAATAAAGTAACTGACAGAATTGAGTGGTCCAGAAGAAATAGAATATGTTGTGTGGGACAGTGTTGTCAAACTCACTTAAGGAGAATTTCTTACATCAAATAATCTTTCCAAAGATATGGCACTTTGGCTTTGCTTGTGTAGCCACAACAAAGAACACTCTTCTCTGTCATAATGTTTCCTGTTTTGTTTTGTATAAGCAGGTACATAACTACTAAATGACTAGACAAATTCTTCTGACACTGATTTATATTGGCAGCCAACACATCATATCTTATCAGCTGAGGTACATTTATTCATTAAATTGCCATTATAGCAAAGACTGCATATTTGTTGCACAAATTGTTGTGTAGGTTATCAATTTTTTGTTTGTTTGATTTGTGGTAGTTTTTTTTTTTTTTTGGAAAAGATACCCATCCATTAATTTATTATCAACCTCATCTGAACCTCTGCAATGGCCACATATATTGTATATTGGTAGTGTGCCAAGGACAGCTGTATATTGAGTCAGCTTTGCAGTGGCATTGCATAAGCATTGTTAATTGCTTGACATTAGTAATCTAAGCAACAGCCAAGACCTAGTGGGAATTCCTGAGCAGGATGAATGATCTGAATCTGTAATGGCTATGAAATGTCAGATCGGATATTTGTATGTGTGTTTGTGTGTGTGTGTGTATGTGTGTGTGTGTGAAGAGAGAAAAGGATCATTTCTATGATTGTTTTGTAGTTACATGATGCATTGGTCATTGATTTGTATTTGGTTGATAAAATCCCAAATAAAGAGGGGGAATGTTGATACAAGACCCAGCTGCAGCTCATGGTAATTTATAAACATTTTTTTTTTCAAATGTAATTTCTGGAAGAGCAATAAAAATGATGAATCATGTGCAGGGTGTAAAATAATTATCACCCAATCTGTGGACTTACAAGCAGTCTGCCAAAGCACCTGATGGTGTTCTTAAATCATTGGGAAGAATGATCATATTTACACCAATGTTCACTAAACACTAGTGTGGGGCTCTCAACAGTATCAAACCTGGCGCTAGGTTTAGTCATGTCTGCATTCCTTTGAAAGTAAACATTTCTGTTACCATCTCCTCTCACCCGCACAGTGTGACATTTCGTCTGTTGTGGAAATGTCTTTTAGAATCATATTTGTTGCCAGGGGAACCCCTCAACTTCGACCTTTGAAACAGTCTCTTTTGATTAGGTAGTTTTGCAGCAGTATATGAATGTTCAGACAACTGTAATTCAGCTCTGTTTGTCAAGTTTATCTTATCTTATCTATCGAATATTAGTTGCTGATTATTTTTTGCTATTATTTTCTAATGTTATTTTAAGGTTTAAATCAGGCATCAAATTCAAGTCTCTAACGCTTGCCTACAAAGTAGTCTCCGGTTCTGCTCCCACCTACTTGAATGCCCTCATACAGACTTACACTACCTCCAGACCGCTGCGCTCCTCTGACGAACGGCGTCTAGCTCTACCACCGGTGCGCTCAAGCCAATCCAAACTTTTTCTCATCTGTTGTTCCTCGTTGGTGGAACACACTGCCAGTTCCTACAAGGGCAGGGACATCCTTTTCCACTTTCAAAAAACTCCTGAAGACCCAGCTCTTTAGAGAACATCTACTCTCATAGCAACACTTACAACAAGTCTTACTGATCCTAGCACTCACCAGCCGTTTTAAACTGACAAGTAACTGTTAAAATACAGCACTCACCGATGCACTTATTCTTACTGTACTCTAATGTGTTTTTTTAAACTGTCCTAAAATTGTGAGAATTGTTCTAAAACTTACTGTTTACCATGTTGTTAGTCGCTTTGGTTAAAAAAGTGTCAGCCAAATGTAATGTAATGTAATGTAATGTAAGGTTTAGCACTGGAATAGTTAAGGCTATGTCTTAGGACTTTTGGGGGAGGCACTCCGCGTTCCGCTTCAACTCCAAACAAACCAGATGTGAGTAGTACAAAATGGCACCAGATGCAAGTGTCTTTGCTAGTTGGAGATTGACGCAGGGGTGATGTCAGTTGCAAGAGAGGTGTTTATTATTGAGGTTATGAGTAGCTGCACAAAATAAAAGCGATATTTGTCGAAACTCCACAAGGCACAATGGTCACAGTGGAGAAAGCACAACGTGAATGGTCTTTGTTTCCATGAAGTGATGCCATGCAAGTGAATTTGAGTTTCATCTTCTCACGATAGTCATTTCATATAAATGTTACAACGGATCTCCCAAAATCTGATTTGTTTTGACAGTTTATTTTCAATAATTGCATCCAACAAAAATGGTGGTAGTTAAATTGAGGGGGTCAGAAAGTAAAGGGAGGGAAATATTGAAAGTTAAACCTTTATACGTACTTGGCAGTGACAACGTATGACAATTCTGGGAGGGCATATTCCACATTATAAATGCTTGTATTTTGTTATTGCTTGAAGTATATTTACACTGATGTCCTCACCTAGCCTGGCGGGCCATCCTATATCATTGAAATGTATAGTCTGGAATTGAACCATTCACCTTGCTTAATCCAAGAGGCGGGCAGAGAATTGTCTTTCAAACTGCCTAGGCATGCAATAGGCCAGCTTCTGACCATATCCATTATCCGATTAGGCAAAACGGAAAATACATCCTTCTTCGAAAGGAATGACTTAAAGGGAAACTTGGCAGGATTTCCCCCTCTGCTGGAGAAATTGTGCATTATGCTATTTCAAACTGTGGAAAAAGGTAACGATAAAGCACATGGATTTGTTTACAAGCTAGCGAGCGGTTAGCATAAGTTTGGTTCACGATGTTACAAGGTAAAAACACGATTTAAAACGAGTTTCTTGTTTCTCACTTCTCTTTCGGGGACGGTAGTCTCAATGTTGCAAGGTTGGTTTTCCGCCTGGGGGCGCTAAAGCGCCAGGAAAGTCACCATTTTTACGGAACAGGTCATTTAACCATCCAAATGATTTCTAAACGGGTTTATTACGTTGAAATAGTTGCCAAGTTCCCTTTTAAGTGCATTGTGTTGCTCAACTTTCAAAGAAAAGCACAAGTCCAACTCCTCCAAAGTTGGCCAACGCCGATTCAAACAACCGCTCTTAGTTCGCCATAGCCACCTTCCTTGTTGTTCACCGTCGCAGGACTGTCGTTATCCTGTTAAGCCCGCCTTAAGACTCTCTAACAAAATAGGCTGTGATTGGATGACGTCCACGGCGTCAGCCAATAGAAATCCCTATGGTTTGATACTAGACGTACAGGCTGAGCAAATTAATTTGCCGCCGCTAGGGTGCGTCTAGATTTCTAGGCTAGTCCTCACCTTAAACCAACTCTAAAAATAATCCTGTCTAATTAGACCACACAAAACACGGCACCTTTTTGAATGCATTTAGTGTCACCATGTGACTAACCTAAATGTGAAAAATGTGGGTCCTATAGCTCTCTTTTGCCAGATATAAATAAATGATATGGTTAATAGGTTAATATAAATACTTTTTAACAGGACTTTCACAGAATCCACGTCTGCTGTGTAGTGCATTTAAAGTTGACCTTCATAGTCTCTAGGGCAATTTGTACTAATTGGGGTATTACCCCATTTATTGCTCTTGCCACATCCCTTTCTTTTCTTTTTAATTGTAAATGTAAATAATACTAGAATCCTTGAAACATGGACAATCACTGACCCTCAGCACAGGTTAGGTGAGCTAACCACTACCTCATTGAACATATAGCCTGTGTGTGTACATACAATTGTGAGCAGCTGACAGACAAGCAGGGGAAAATGTCTCACCAAGCCTCTTGCTCCCTGAACCTGAAAATGGTGAGTGACTTCTGGAAACATTGTTTTTGACTGCAGCCTTCGAAGAGAGTGGGAGAAGAGGGAGAGAGTGGGGAGATTCTTCCGAGAAATAATAGCGCAGCCATGCCTACACATTATGTCTACCACTCTGTTCCTACTGATGGCTATTTTAGAGTAATTAAGATGGAGGGAGGAAAAAAGAGGGAGAGGCGGAGGTGTCTGGGAGCGTATCATGGCTGACACTGGCCACTGAAGCCACAGAAGACAAAGAGGAGAGGAGGAGGACAAGGATAGACGTGGCTAATGGGAGATGAGAGACAGCCTGAATCAGTAGAGCATGTACACACACACACCCACACACAGAAAGAGAGAGAGAGAGGGGTTGTGTAATCCACTAAGCCACAGCTAAAAATAATGAGTGATAGCAGATGCATCAAGGCTCCTTCATCGGTTGAACGCTTGTTTTGGGAGTGTGTGTACTCTCATTGTTTTAGCCTATGTCTCCTAATCTTGGATTGACTAATAATCTAGTACACCTATGTTTTGTTGAACACCTGTCAGTTTGGTCTATTAATATTCACAGTCCACCCTGAGGGTTGTGCGGTTCTGTAGCTGTGAATACCATTCCGTGCTACAAGCTTAGCTCCCATATGTTCACCACTGAGCTCTAGTGAACATAGCCATTTTATCTGCATGTTGTATTTTAAATGAGTGGTTGTCTTTACAGGATGTATTATAAAACTTTAGCATGACATAGGTCATAATGTAAAGTTATCATGATGTAAGTGTGCTCATTTGCTTACTGTAAGTTTCTACATCCCACATGAATGTTTATTACTCAGTATTGTAGAGTGATGTTTCACTGTTTTGATGTAGATTTCCTCTAAATGGCAAAGGGCACAGTCCCTCCCTGGGCTCCAACCTGCCACCTTGCCACGGATATTGGGCTTGCCAGTAAAGAGGCAAGAAGTCTAGCCTAGCCTAATCTAGAATATCTCTTCCAAGTGTCAGAATGGGGTTCTAGGCCAACACCACACAGCTGTGTAATGGTCTCTGTTATGCAAAGAAAAATAAAATTCTGAAAAAATGTTCCAAGGAAATATTTTACAAATGATTCCAGATAGCTTGACAGTTGACTTGGAAAGGCTCACAGAGGTAGAGCTGCTATGATGCTGTATCATGTGATCAAAGGAATGACTGTATAATTTAGCATGATCATTTTCCAGGCAGGATTTATGCTTGAATATTTAATGTCGTATAAAATAAAAACATCTCACTGAACACTGCAGCAAAAAGAGGAATTTGAGACCAGAGAGAGAGAGGGAGAGAGACATGTCCATTTGGAGTGCAATCAGCCGCATTGTAATGGGAGATTAGAAGTCATACATTTGCCTGTTATCTGCAGTACTCCTAGTCCAGCTTTGCTTGTTTCCACATGCTAAAAATAGCCACTGCTGAGCAGGCAGGTCAAATCTGCTGCAGCTGACTCCAGTAAAGATGTGCATGGCTTTTTGAGCACTCTGGATCATGCAGTTTCTTCTCTCTCTCTCTCTCTCTCTCTCTCTCTCACTGCTCCTGTCTTCCTCTTTTTCATGTTTGTCTGTTTATTTTTCTGCCCGCCTCCTTTATTTTCCCATTTCCTCTTTCCTGCAGTTCCTGTCTGTCTCTGATCTGTTTCCACTGCTCTCAGCCACCACTCATCTGTCATCGACTGTGTTTGTTTATCTTTCCTTCTGTATCTCATCCTTCCCCAACAAAACATACTAAGGTATATTATGGGTACTAAGCATTCTCGCAGAACAGAGTAGAAATTCTTAAACAAATGTATAGGCACTGCCAGTTTTTGTTGTTGTTGACAGTTACTCTATTTCCTTGAATAATCGGGGCTAGGGCTTTCAGTTACTTATTTCAGATGAAGAAGACGCAGGCCTTTATTGGGGGCAGACTTGTATTACAGACAGGTCTTTATTTTATAACATAGATGTATATTTGCTTACTTCTGCGGATATAGTCTGAGCACAGCCTATGCACAGTGTTTATTATGCAAATATTGTCATGTCTTAGTACATGCTGTTTGAAGTTATTCAATTCTGAGTCTAGAAAATGTAAAGAAAATGAACAAAAAAACTGTTTATTTATGTTTGTTAGCAAAAAACTTTTCACTGCACCTTTAAGATTGCAAAAAAAGAAAGAATGATAATAGCACAATGCCTCCCTGTGATTGTGTGCAGTAACTTCTCCAACAATTCTGTCAGAATCAGGAATCATTGGGTAGGTTGTATCTCCACACGACACCATTGGCTCCCAGATAGATTGTCTACCTCTCTGTGGGAGATGCTTTTGCAGATTTAATCAAAGAGACTTGCTGGGGATTTCAGGGTCAGTGTTGACATCTGACAAGGTGCCCAGATCTTTCTCTCTGCATGTTCCCTTGTGCCAAGTCTAAACACAACTGCACTGACCAGATTTTCATTGTACATGAAAAACAAATGTTATGGTGCAATTGAGAATGAGGTTTGCATTATGTCACTAGGGACTCTATTTTGGTGGTGGAAATTTGGTGGAAAGGACATTGCAATAACTTACATTTCTACCGATGCATGAATTTTGGATATAGATGTGGCAAAATGTTTTCTCTGACAGGAAAAATCTGCATGCGCCAATCATAAGTTATCACTTCCCAATTCTGATTTATCTATCTGACAAATAATTGTCGACTGACAAAAAACTGGCAAATTATACCTGCATATTTGTATCCATTCATCCATTCTGTAAATGCTCCATAATAACTTTTCCTGCTATTTGTAGTATAATTACACTACAACAGAAATGCAGAGCCACCACAAAAAGACTCTGGACATGACCACATCAGAATGCAATTAGAAATTGCATTTATGTGGATCTACTGTATGTGTCTAATTCATCAATATAAACATATCTCCCAATCTCTCAAACCACTCCTCATCCATGCAGGCTAATTATCCCTTCTGTTCACACATATTGCATTTACATATCACACAGAGAGGTGCCGGTAGCCTTAGCCCATCTACACATGTTCAGTCACCAGTAGCCTCACATTTGGCAGATAAATTAATCCATGTCCACTCTCTCCCGATGACTAAGTGCTCAGCCAACCAGGCTTTCACTCCCTTGTTCCTGCTGGGGTTGTAGATGCAGTGACAGCATTAAACACAGCCTACATTTTGTTCCCAGAGTTACATAAAAGAAACACAAAAATTACCATAATTCATGCTGAACACCACGTGAGACGAACCGAATATTCTTTTGCAGTGAGTCTATTCTTCTGTACTACCTGGAGTATCCTATGCCTCTAGGATATGTATGGTATGCTGTCCTATTAGTATGGTATGCTGTCCTATTCTATTACTCTGCAATGATATCCCCCGACTTTAACCAAACCTTTCATGGCCAGGCTTTACCACACCTTTACTGCTTTCTCAGGGGCATCCTTTTTGTGTAACAGTATGCATGCGTCTTTAGTTTCTGGCAGCCGTTTTTGCCCTCAAACTCAGGGTCAAGGACATCCATCCCCTTGTCTTCCAGTGGTATAGCCTTTGCTGTTAATCTCTATCGATTGCACTCGCAGCATGTCATATATACCAGTTACTTCTATTGAGTATACAGTATGCAGCAAACAGCCCAATTCTATTATACTGTAGATGTCTTTTTTACTTTTTACAGTAGTAAACAACTAGGTAAACATCCATGCCAAAAATCTATCTCCAAGATTCCTCTGAACTGCAGCTCTAAGTCTTGTGCATGTTTTATGCAGATATCATTCCAAAATACTGGAGTGTGGAACAGAGGGGTTCTTTCCTGAGGCTTACTTCTAACATCCACTCCACTGTTCTATGTCAGTATATCTGACAGCACCATAGCTCGGCTCCCTGGACAGCATCTCATTCCCCTGCATATCAGATAGAGGCTTTACTATTTTACTTCAGTTGAAATAGGTTACCAATATTCAAAGTGCCATGCAATATTTATAAGTGCTACCTGACTGTGTTTGGATTGAAAGATTTTAAATTAGAGGTATCAATTTAAGATTACGCTTCATATAATCTAATTTTCCTTTTTTGTCACATGGATATGGGTAAAAATATTTCAGACCTAGACATAATTCAGTTATTCATCTTTGTGAACTGCCATTACAGGTCTTAACAGAGCATTACAGCAATTCTACAATGCACACAGGTAGAAGGGCTATTCAGCCATCTGTAAGGAAACTGCTAATTTGCTGCTTGGCAACATTTGTGAAAAGATGGAATGATTACAGGAGGCTTAGTAAGTGGAGCAAAAAGAATGACAAAGCTCATAATTTATTGTCTATATGTTGCCTATCAGTCTATAAATAGTTTTCACTAGTTCTTTTCATTTTTTTTTTTTTTTCAACCATGGGTTTCCGTTAGTTCTACAATGGGACTATGACACTCAAAGTCAGTCGTTTGCCCTGTAGCAGCACTTCCATTTGTGTGATAATATATGGAATATTATCGTGGGATTCAAATGACTATTATCTCAGTTGTTAACTATTAATATCTAACAAGAGTGAGTGTCTCTCAAATGGCAGGTTCTCTTTTACTGCATATTATGTGGCTTTGTGGGACATTGGCATTGCACAGCTTTCATGATGATCATCTGTGCAGTTTGCCCTAATGACAGAATTCACCATGACATAATATTGTATGTTCAGGCTAAAGGAGCCTGAGCCTGTGGCTCAAACTGCTTGAGCTTCTCTCTCAGCCTATGTAACACACCATTCATAGCCCTGAGCATTTCTAAACTTGGAACAGTGAGAGAGATTATATGACCAGCACACACATAGCTTTTAAAAAAAATATGTTTTGGCTTACGTATAAGGGAATTCATATCCCACGTTAGAACAACAAGACCTTGAGGACTTATCAGAGAGACTCGGCTCTGATTTCTACGCCTTCACAGAAGAGAGGCAGCTCAATCCAGTCTTGGTTTCTCTTTGCTTGTAGAATGGCATTGGGAAGACACTAGGAGATAAAGAGAGTGGTCATGAGAGGGAGAGAGAGAGACAAAAAAAAGATGCAAACTGATTAGATATTTCAGGAAATGTAAGATTTCAATGAGGGTCATGAAAAACAGATTATCAGAATTCAGCTCTCAATACAGTTTTTTACTGAGGGGGAGACAGAATGTTTAAAGCACAATTTCTAAAAGGAAAGCTGTATCTGTCTGCTTATTGGGACTCTTTTTGATTCATCCAAACAAGGATGCAAAATGAATGTACCGGTAATGCATAATTTAACTTTGGTTTGATTTCACAGTGTTGTGTGCTTATCACTTATCTGTTTATCAAAGGGTTTACTAAGATCAGTATTTTGGCTTTAAATAATGATCTGGGGGGTATTCCAGAAAACGGGTTTACTGGCATATCTGGGTATGTTAACCCAGATAAGCGGTAAACCTGGGATTTCATTTCCAAAATGATCAGGCTATGTACTGTAAGTCACTATGATAACATAGGTTACCTTGTAACAAAAATCTGCTATGACGGATCACAGGCAAAGGGCACTGTAAATTGTAGTTATTTTTCATTGCTTTTGCTTTGTAGCCTAAATGTATCTTAATCTAATAATGCTAGGGTAGCCAATTCCAAGGGTGACGTTCACATCCTGAGGCTGAACTTAACCTGGTAGGGGGTAGGTTTTGTTCAGGTTATGTTCAGGTTATCAGGTTATGTTATGTACGTTCCACAAGGCCACTGCTTACTTGTCACACAATGGCGTTTCTTCTTTTTTAGGAAGGTCCGATTGATATAGAAGCACAAATCATCCGTACTATTAACTGAGAGAGGGTGATAAGACCACAACATGTTTGTGATAAGATAAGACCAAAACAGAGTTGTTTGTGAGAGTGCTACTGTTTTTCACTGGAATCCTTAATATGCAATGCCCTCAATTAGAATAGAATACAATAGAATAAATCTAATGTCTCCCATGGTGGAAAGTTTTCCTTGGCTCACCAGACAGACAAGACAGATGGACCTACAGACAACATCTCAGACACATTGAATATGTAATTAAAATAGTAATTTAAAAAAATGATGGAAAAGTAATAAATAAGTTTAAATACATAAAATAGCAGCTCAGTCAGGTATGTGTCCCTTAGTTTGTTTAAAAATCCTGATGGTATTGGGATAAATATTTTTTAAATAGGCCTACACTTTTTGCCTCCCTCCAAATTATTTGCGTTGGCGTTCGCTCTCTGTTTTTTTGTGACTGGGAAAGTGGTACAGTGTTGGAGATGCAGAACATATCAGCAAAGTAACGGTTTGTCGATCGGTGCGTAAAGTTTGCCTTGCGTTAAAGCGGTTTCTGCGCAACTTCATTCATTTTCCTGGCCACAAACGCACAAGGATCTTTAAAGTGGAGTTTCACCAAATCAGGTCAGCAGGTCAGCATCACTTGTTTTAAGTTTCCCCAAATTTGCACCGAAATTATCTTTGCTGGTGAGCTTTCAATTAATTGGCATTAATGGGCTATTTCAAGCTTTCCAAACCTGTTTGGCTGCATTGATGGGATGCAAGTTCACATTAAAGAGCCATCCATAAACAAGGCAGATCATGTCAATAGGAAAGGTTTCTACGGCATACATTTCCAAGTAGGTCTAATGGATAGGCTATAGGCCACTATTTTTGGATGCTCTCTTAATGTTGTTGATGTTTAAAACCCAATTTTATTGGAATAATTACCAGATGATATGTGATGCTCTATATCTTACCACAAACGTGGAGGTGAAATGACCAGGGTGTTCCGGGAATTTGAGCAACAAATTTCAACAGGGTGCGTTATACCTTATGGGAATATTATCAGATCCCTGTAGGCTAATTAATGTGTACACTCTAACTTAAATGTTATAGGCCTATGTGCGATTACAGGAGATTTTGATGGGTATCTTCTGGGGGACAAGATAGGTACCCATGCCTTCCAACACTCATCACCCCGTACCCTGATCTGCTGTAGCGCAAACAAAGTTTAACGTGGCCCACAGCAGAACCCACATTAAAGGAATACGCCACCCCTAGGTGAAATTGGGTCACTCCCCGCAGTCAAACTGGTGGTGTGAGTGTGGAGTGTGCCAACCCATGCCGACTGAAATGGAGTGTTTATGCTGTGCAGAGTGGGATAAAATACTGGCATCGATGGTTTTTTCCACACTCCACACTCACACCACCAGTTCGTGTTTGCCCTCGTTCTCTCATCCGACCCGCCTTGACTAGTCACAACGTCCTCTCTTCCCAGATCCAAAGCTCGCAACTCCTCTTCAGTGAACTCAGGTTCGAAAAGGTAGGGTCTTGGATCTTGGTAGTCGAAGTCATCATCTTCGTCTATCGTGTAATCTTCCATATTCATCGCCATTAGAACTCTTAGAGAAAGCCCACCTGTCAGTGTCAACCTAGTAGCAAAGAACTTGGTAGTCACGCTGGTGTATTGCCAGGAAGTTGAGGGTTTACAGATGCTGCGTGATGTCTTTGCGCCTGGCAGCGGTGCTTTGCCGGTGCTATGCCCGAAAATAGTTCCAAATCTAAATTGGTCTAGTAAATCCCTTCATGTTAATTTGCATTGATATTTGTACTCGATGTGAATGTACAGGTTACGAGAAATAATTATAAAAAATCTTGAGTTATTTGATTCACTTTTGCAACGACATGCTAGCTGGATTCTCCGGATTACAGCGACTATGCTAACTAACTAAAGCTAACCGGGCCGTTTCTAGATTAGGACAGTGGCTGGGTCGGCTATAAAACGTTTTGGCTCACTCATCCAACTCTAGGGACTGCGGGGAGTGACCCAATTTCACCTAGGGGTGGCGTATTCCTTTAAAATAGCCTAAGAGAGATTTCAGTGCCAGCGTGGGTTGGCGCACTCAAACAGTGACAAGGATATAGATTAATTTATAGTGTAGTCTACGAAAGCATTATACAAAGCAGTCGATATGTAATGTCCACTGATGTATTTAATATTGTGCTTTTGACATTGATAGGCTATCCTAAACTTACAGATTTACGCGATTAGCAAGCCAAGCAAGGTCTCGTTCCTTAGCAGGCGCTCTTTTTCGTTATTACAGCTCTCTCCTCCTCATAAGCCTCAAAGAGAACTTGCTGCTGCTCTGAAAAATACGGTGCTCTTAGTTTTCACTCATGGTTTCGACTCTCAATAGACTCTTTATAAGTTCGCCGTGAACGCTCACAACTCTAGATTAACCAACACGGGGTTGGTTGAACTAATTCGTATCCGGTGTTGTGGAACCGACAGCTCAGGTTTAGTCATCTCAGGTTCAGACAACCTAGAGGGTAGAGTTTATCTCAGTGTTTGTTACACCTCCTTTCTGGAATACCTCCCTGGAAACAGAGACAAGAGTACTATAGTACCAGAGTACAAGCCTACTTGACAGAATATCTATTGAGCTTAAAAATGTATGCGTGGTTCAATGGTGACTCAATCAAATGAGTTAGTGTAATATTGTATAACCAGAGAGGTTTCATATTGGTCTACCCTGAAAAACACTCCCAGAAAGTATTGAATGTTTTTTCATTGGAATTCTGAACTACTACTGCAACCCCTTTCACATTAAGCTAGCTGCTAATCTTTGCAACGAAGTATGGTATAGTAGTCTGGTTTTGATTGACATTCTCGCCTATAAATAACTGAAAAGATATCCTCCCTAAGATAGATATAAAAGCATAACGTTTATAGCTGGGCAGACACTGCGTTTTTTATCAGTCGCGTGGTTACTCACACTGCTCGGTCACAATTACTGTGCTCATGTTATACATTTGCTCACATTGCAAGACAGCAAACAAAATCTACCATGCTAGAAATCCAATCCAATTGGACTGGAGCTGGAACATTGATTGTTACTCTACTATTTGGGTGTTATGAGTCTGCTCAATCTGCACGACAAAAAGACGGGAATTTGGTGTTTCGGGTGTGACTAAATTGGGGCTAAAACCAGGCCAGTATCGTGCAATGTCTGTCCGGCTTTGATAGAGCCCAATAATTTGTCCTTTTTACAATATGAAGGCTAATAGAAAGTGTACGCAAGTGACATAATATCAGATGATATGACTCAGAAGAGGTAAGTAGGACTTCCTGCTGTACATTCTACAATGTAGATATGCTGTTCCAAAACGTGTTTAATACTGTATACTTGTTTTGCATGGGTCACCTCGCTGACAGTAATTGTCATGAATCCTCAGCGGGCTGACAGCATGAAGCATCCCACCCCCGCCTGCCATGACTTTCTAGCATTCTGTTTCAGTTATTGATTCCCACCACATTTGAGATTGATTTTCTGCTGCCCCCCTCTCAGCCACCTCACCCCAACCGCCCGAGGATGTGCTGACCTCAACATCAAGGTCAACTCTGAGCTCTCTCTGCACAGCTCTTAAAAGAGTTTTGGCCATTTGATTTGGCAAACTGTTGCAGCGAGAGAAGAGATGAGAGGATGGCACTGATGCCTTTTCACACTTTCCAGTTCAGCCCTGAAGCTTCACCTTGAAGAGGCACAGCATTATTTGATAAATGCTCACTTTCCCAATGGATGGTTGTCATTTTACCTCAACCATCCAAACAAGTAATGTCATTATCAACTGTAAAGATAGAGATCTATCACAATGCAGTGGGTGATCTGGCTACGCAGTTTGAGCTCCCTGATTGCATGGTTCAAATGTAAAATTCGTAACTGTTCCAGCTCTTAAATGTCAAACCACTTCCACTTTCATATTTTCCAAAACCATGTTAAAGGCTTTAAGATCTACAGGCAACTAGACATGATTGTGGATTAAACCAATGCATTTTCTTTGCTTAGGAAGTGAAACATATAAGGTTTGGTCAAGTATATAATTTGTGTTTGTACTGCCAATATAGGTTAAGATTACATTGAAACCTTCACAGCAGCTATTCTGTTTATGAGCAACTCAGCTGTGTTATTGGTAATGACCTACACATGAAATAGCTAATGTAGACCACTATCAGTCATATGAAGACTCTTTAAGTCCTCATGTGCACCAAGATGTTGCTTTCTGCACCACACCATTGTTTTTCCTTTGAGCCTAGTGATGAATGCTGTGCTCATCACACTGTATTTGTTTGAGACACTCCTTCTCCAGGCTGTGTGATAAATGTATCGTCTGAGCAACGGGAAGGAGAGAGCTGATCTAGAGGTCTCATCCACTGGGGACCTATAACCATTTAGCAAAACAGAGAGGTTATTGTCTGGCTCTTTAGCCGTCTGCCCCTCCCCCCTCTGGACTGGGGAATCTAGATACCAGAGGGAATAACTCTATGCTTGCTAGCTTTTCCAGCTTGATTACATCATCACACACAATGGCGATCAGGGAGCATTGCCAGTACTGTGCTCCCCTCTAGCCATCACTGAGGTACTGTATATCAGTGAAAGTACCCATAACATGATATCAGTGAACATCATCCAAAGAGAGACCTGCTCAAGCGAGGAGAGAGAAATAATTATTTTCCCCGTTGAATGAAAGAAATGCTTGAAAGAATGAAAGGCTTTGGAGACTGTGGACTTGGCATAAGCCCACTAGCATTAAAATCAATGAGGTGATATCCAAAAAGCAAAACTTTCCTGAAAATGTTCCAATATCTCAGCATCTGTGTATGATTTATGTTTGTATAACCCATAATTATAAAAACAAAATTAATATAGTCTTTTAACTGGGTCAAACGCTGTGTCTCTTAGGAGAGGCTTTATGCTAGTACATATGCACACCCACACCCACACCCACACAAACACACACATACAGTGGACTGCCAGATGGAGCAGGACACTGGTGGGTTTTGTGGGCAGTGAGGTCATGCTATATGCTGCTGTTGTCAGGCTTGGGGTTTTCTCTCCTATAAAAATATGTCCAGTCAGGTTAGCTCAAACCACCATGAAACAGACATAGAAAACAAGTCAGTCTTTTTCTGCTGCGTTTGATGGGCTTGCCTCAACTTGAAACAGAGAATTCTTCCAAAAAAGACAAACACTACTTTGTCAGATGTACCCTGGCTCCCAGTAATGGGTCCCCATGGTGAGCAATCTTTCAGGCTGGAAAAATCGTTATACTAAGTGCAAGGCACAGTGATTATTTCTGGGAAACAAAAGTAGTTTCGATGACGCAGATCTTGAGCAATACAAAGAACAGATTTGTAAGCTTTACTTCTCCATGTTCACCATCTCCACACTCAGGCAGCAAAACCAAAACCAGCCTCAGAAACCCTGTGACTGATTGCAGTTCCCCACTTCCTTCTGCTGTGTTGCATCTACAGGATGTTGAGGTGCCATTCTATTACACCTTGATATTTAAGTACCAACCAGCCATCTCATCTCAATCCCCATCCTCTCCATTGCCCCTTTCCCTCTCACATATAGTTGCGGCTGTTTGGTTGCCTTTTTAAAGTCTACTGGAGACCTTCCAGAATTTTCCTTGGCAGATGGTAAAATTAGTCTCCCTTTCTGCCAGCTGGCATTGATATTGTTTATCACTAATCTAATTGTGAAAACTTAAGATCGACAACAAAGGCCGCCTTTCATTCCAGCCAGTTGATATATCGTTTGCCCGTGTTTGGTTAAGTACTCTGTTTTGAATTTGCAGTCTTCCCCATGTTGTAGTGTGAGTGCTGTGTCCGTGATGACAAAGGTATGAGATTGTTGTTTTTTCTTTTTCTTTTTTTTTTTTTAATTCTTACAATGCTTGTTTTCATGAGTCCATCTCCAATGATGAATGGTAATGTGTTTTAAGCACATACTGGTGCATGGAGAGGCCCATTGCTGGGTAATAAAAAAGCAGTTATGGAGAGATGGAATCAGAGACGTTACTTAGGCATGGGGCACTCAGACATTTTCATTGTGTTTTGAGTGGGCAGTCGTGTAATGAAGACAAACGGAAAGCCATGATGAACAGAACCTGACATGGCCACAGCCAAAAAGAATGGCATTAGCACAAAATGCTGTGATCAGTCCCCTTCAAACGCTATCTAGCCTCTTATTATTCCTAGCACAAGTCACAGAAAACAAGTAGCCAAAGAATCATATGTCGGTTTTAAATAATGTACCTCTCCTCCCTTCCTGGCTTTTTGTGGAACATTCATTTTTTTCAATCTGATAACCCCTGCTACTAGTGTTGACATGTACAAAGTGATTCTCGTTAGGTAGTAGTTAATCACAAGGTGAGAAGTTTTCCCGGAAAACGGTTCATTGATAACTGTCATGGTACAGTTTCACAATGCTGGTCAGATGTTTAGTCATTTGCTAAGCAGAAAAAGGAATTCATATCCTGCCTCTAAAGGTTAATCACCCCTTGGATAATTCACTTGCGTATCTAATCACACATCTGCCATCTTTTCTGGTTCATACATGAACCAATTATCTTGTAACTAATGTGTTCTCAGATCCATTCCCGGTATGTGAGCACAGCGTCAGTCTGGGAGGAAGTGCAGACTACAGCAAAAACTTCAACCCCCATTTCCATATGATGGATTTTTGAAGCATGCCTGCTGGTCACTGACCTGTTCCACATGTACAGTATAACCATGCCATTGCTAATGACGTAATCCTTATGCTGATTGTGTCAACCTTGATGTTGTGACCTTGTTAATGAATAGTAGTATTTGTGACTGGTAAAAAGACATCAAACTGTTAGAACTGTTACACTTTTAATATTTTTGTGGATACGGCTTTGTATAATATATGGATACAGATGTGCGCAACAGTGTTTTCAAAATATGCTTGGTTTACTATTATGGACACTTCAATCTGCACACAAGCTCTATCACTCATCACAGAGTTTGAAATAAAAATCTCTACATTGTGTGAGTCTACACATTTCACAGGTCCAGATGCGTTTATCTGTCCCTTCTTAACCGGCCTAACTCCTCAGTCTACATATAGCATTTGCTACGTTACTTGTTATGTTTGTCGTTGTGTAAAGGCCATCTCATATCGGATAATCGGTTGTGATTGGCCAGGTGGAATTCAGTTTCACTGAATCAGTGTCCACTGATTTTCAACATTTTTGTCCCTAGTAAAAATTTGGATCTAATAAACAGGGCTCAGGTTTAAAAATAGCCTACAACCTAGATAGCATGCATCTTCAGATTACTTGAATGGGGTTTCTTACGATTGGTTTCTCTCCGATATTTCCTGGAACATTGAAAGACAGGGGCATAAACAAAAGCACAGCGCACAAGTCCTTATATACACACAGATACATACTCACACAAATGCATACATACATGCCCACAGGTGCACTGCACATTTACAAATGTACACACAGATACACACACGCGCTGGCACACTATGGTAAAAATGTAGACATATGTGCAATATCATGCAGACGTATACTTGTGCAAATATGCAAATATAGAAGTACATAAGTTTGTAATATAAAGATGAGTGTGGTTTTAGAACACATATTCTATATTTTTGTGAAATGTATATATATATATATATATATATTTTATAGATATATAAGCAGAAATTTGAGTTTCAACAACTATTGAGCAACCAAGGGAAGACCATGTTAGACTTTAGACAGTTTACAAAGAGTAGGAGCAGAAGCAGGGGGTGTAGAGAAGTTGAGAAGTGTCGTTTACTTTCTTCAGATAGCACATGCAGCACCGTGCGGCAGAAGTAATGGCATCGATCAAAAGTGGTACCCCATTGTTTTGTGGAGGTGCTAGTTAGCCAATTAGAGAAGATAACAACTTTGAACTGCAACTGAACACAAAATGATGGCTTTAAAGATGAATCAATGAAAAACAGCTATTGGAATGATGCTACAATCTGCTTTTTCAAGGACAAGATGCATGGTAGAGAACTTCTTTTCCTGCATCTGCATTCAGAATTGACATGTAGTTATTCTTAAACCTGAATTTAAACATTTGCAAGAGATATTGGCCTGACACCACTGCAGTGATATAATACAGTGTCCAGCCACAGCTTCTAAGCAATCCAATTATTCTGCACATTCCAAGAATACCATCTGAGTCTGCCAAGTGATGATGAGTTGACCTTAGGGATAAACCTGGCAATCTTTATGTCCTACAGAAATGAATTGCTGTGGCTGTCAGCGTTTCTGCTTGATGCTTACGTAGAGCTGAGCTATTTGAGACATCTAAAAAACTTTTCCTGGAGACCAAAGAAACATTGACTTGAACATTACAATCGCTAATTGGGTGAATGCTGTGACTGTTGGCAATGCTTAACACTAGATATTGCCCAAAACTCTTTGCTGAGCTGTATATTACCAATGGAAGTTCAAATATAGTTCATATATTTGCATATAAATCAGTACAAAAAAAGAAGAATGATCAAAGATGAATGATCAAAACACTGTTGGAACACTGCATGACTGGTGCAGTCTTGCCACCTTGCTATTTTAAAAATAGACTTCCACCTCCCCACGGTAATCCCTAAAACCACATATGAGGTCCCATACTGCATGATTAGATGTTTCAGACCAAATTTACGTCGTCTTCACCTCAGAGCTGGCTGCCCCTCCTGACCTGCTGTACTGCCACGCTGAGGTATCTCCTACCCCATTTGACTTCTTTATGTAAGCAGGTCGTGGAATGGTTGGCTGGATTTGTAAAGCGGCACAGCCGATCTTCCCTTCCTCTGAGGGAAAGTGGCCTTGGCTAACCCCTGCATACAGTCAGCATTCATTATCAAAACCCAACTGAGCACAAAGAAACCCGTTTAGCTGGCGCTCGCCCCTCCCCTCCGCTTTGTTGTGGATCTGCCACTCTCTCTCTCTCTCCTAGTTGCAGCTCTATGCTGCCATAAACAACACAACCCCTGGGAGAGAACTTGCTTGCTCTCACTCTCCCTCCCTCCATCTTTTTCTCTCTCCCTCTCTGACTCTGTCGTTCTCTCTTTTAAATCACCTCCTTCTGCCAGTCCCTCTCTTTTTCTATAGTTATAGTAAGTTTTTTTTTCAATCACAGCAGATGAATTGCTCGCCTACTGTTGAGTAATATCTGTAGCCAGCAGCAGGCAGTCTCCTCTCGGCAGAGGTCATGTTGAATATGAAGTATGTTATGTAATGAGCAATGGCAGTGGCAAAGATGTAATGCAAAATATGTGTGCTATCTTTACTGCCTTTCTTCCTAACACCTTAACCTTATTGAAAATGTTTACCTCTACGGTAACATACAATTTTCCCCTATACCCCAAGGCAATTCAGTTTTAATAGTAAACTGTGTGTGAATGTGTGTGTGTGTGTGTGTGTGTGTGTGGTGTGGCTGCTGTTGTGTATCTGATCCAACACACTCCAAGGGAATGATTATCAAACCAGGCTTTTATAGTTTCATTTTACACATAATCCATATCTTCTATGCTTCCATGGTGTGTAGTGTTCTTCCTTCCATTTTGAATGAAACTTTTCATCTTTGATCAAAGGGGTAAAAAGATATCCTATGCGCTCAGTGTTCACACTGGATTTGCTGCACCCATGCAGGCAAGCAGTTGTTTGACATTCTCGAGCTCGGAAAAAATGGAGGAGCCAGGAAAAACAGTGTGTTCTAAGGAGTCCGGGCCGGGGAGGTTGGCCTCAGCAGATGCCACATGGTGTGCCAGTACATTCCTGGGAACTGGGAGGCTGCTGCAGCACCCGGCCCACATTGATCTGAACTTGAGCCGTCAGTAACTTGCTGGTCCATGTCTGAGGTAATGGGGGATAATAGACTTTTGGGGAGATGATGTCACAGCACTGCAATGTTTCTGTGACGCCTTTCTCTGAGAGAATTTATATTCTTCTCAAGGGAAGAATTTGTTCATTTATAATGACCTGCAGTGCAATTTGTGCATTTATGTTTGAAAGCACTTAAGATTAAGGTTCTGGAACCTTGTCTTTACACAATAAAGTGAGTTAAGTGCTGTCCACATAATACTAAATACTACTTTAAACTGCATATTCACTTACAGTGGCAGATAAAAGTAATGCATAGTGGTATGTTTGACCTGTATAAATCATTACTGAGAAAGTCCTTACTACGTAACCCTTTGATCTATCCAAACCCATGTGGGCCTAACAGCATTGGGCTTCTATGATTGAAAACCCTGTGAAGTTGCTCTGCTACAGGGGACTCAATTATCGTCCAACATCCAGTTGAGCTGGGCCTGCAGTCCTAGTTATTTGCAGGCAGGATCTGCTTCCATCAGGGTTCTAATAATTGAGGCCCGGTGGGGGGTTGGGGCTGAATGCTGAGTCACCACCACCAGTGTATTTGTTTAGAATGCAGGGGCAGAGGACGGAGCGGCCAGCGCGCTGATCACCATCTATCATCCTTTGTCTGATGTCGTAATGACCTGCTCCACTGGCTGCGAGGATCAACAATGACTCCCTGAGGCTTTTCTGTGGACTCAGGGGCATAGCACGCCTCCAACCATAGTCCCCCCTCAACCCTCCCCTCGCAGTCATCCATTAGAACATTGTCTCCACTGCCTGACTGTATAGATGTATAGAAAAAACATCTTTGTGTTCAAACCATAAGCATTTCCTCCAGCTGGCTTTGACATGATAGTTCATGGGTTGCATGCTGAGACCAAACGTGTTTGTTTCCTTACGTTGTGTTGGAGAAGCCTGTGGCTGTGGTCTGTATTTAGCAACTGCAGAGAAGGAGCATGATTATGACTGAGCATATTCTTACATAATGTGTCGTGTTCCAGCAGCAATGCAAAATGCATGCCAGGATGAAACAGCTCTGCTGCTGCTGTGCTGAGACACACACCTCCATCAGTCCATCACTACATCAGTGGCAGGACTAACGAGGCTCGAAGGCTGGAGTTGAAAACATTTGCAGGTGCAAAGCAGGTGAAGCAGTCTTACACATGGGCATATTTTTAATGCAGAACTTGCATAAGACAGACTGCTCAGTTAATCTAATAAAATGATTATGTGTGTACCATATGTAGTGTGTATTAATAGTGTGTGTACATATTCTGTAATGTATGTTATGTAATGTTGCTATTGTCCTTATACGGCTTGAAGTTTTAATCCATTTATGGAAGTGGATTTTCCGAAAGCCTCAGTGAGAACAATGCGCTGAATGGGATTTCAGGAGGCTGTTCACATCATCCTAACCTAATGCTTAGAGACACTTCTGCCACAATGAGAATCAGTGAGGTGGAGAAAGGGTGGTTAGACACCGTCACTATGGTAGATGGGTCAGAGAGTGTGCAAACTCTGAATACTACTCTGTGGCATTGGTGTGCGCTTGTATTACAGTTTTATAGAAAGCCAACTGAGCTCCTCTGTGTACCTCCTCTTCTTATGTAAACACACAAACACACACACATACACAAAACACCAACCATGGAGCAACACTGTCCGCCTACACTTCTCAAAATCTGCAGCCGCGAATACCTATTTATGGATCTACAATGCTTTATCTCTCTCCTGAAATTCTTCCCACTAGCTTAAACAAGATTAAATGTGTTAAATAACACCTTATTTGTATTGTCAAATCTAGTATGTAACTGTTGCTATCTTCAAGGATTGCCATGGACTGTACTTGTCCTTGCCAAAAGACAAGTGTTGAGGCAAGGCAATGCTCTTATCAGATGAACTGAAGGTGCTTGGGTTCCAGAGCTTTTTAGTATGGTTAAGGGTGGCTCTTGCAGAGACATACCTCTTTCCAGCATACATGTAGTTCATAAATAATTGACCAGCCACTCCCTGGTTGGCATTGAGGGGTCTCACTAGCTTGGCAGGGGTTGTGATATAAGAGGTGTAATCAGAGAGAGCTAATGTTAGGAGGTGTACTTCTGAAAATGTATTAAAATCAAGAGAAATGCATAGATTTCCCAATGCATGACATGGGAGGATATTTTAATTTAACTTTAATTTAAAGCAACATAATTTTTGTAACTTAAAATAATGTTTCCAAAATCGTTTCAGTGGTTCATCAACAAGTAACAGGGTGAACAGCACTGCATTTGCTTCGCAACCCTCTATCGGCTATAACCGCACTATGCAAGTTTGCCAGATCAGGTAGCGGATCTGTAATTCGATGGAATGAGACATAAGAAACTACAAATTTGACTTGCTTCTGATCTCGCAATACATCATACTTTCATAAAATCATGCAACATACTTTACCTTGTCTGTGGACATCATTATTTGCAAAGCCGGTGCTGGATAAACAAATACCTTGCGTGAGACAGAGGAAAAGTGCTTTGGTGTTGCATTAAGCCAGACTGTTACATGTAGCATTGTGAATAAAAAATAATGAAACATGAGGTAATATTTTGAGCATCTGATCTGTAGGGCAGTATAGGAAAGATGATACTGTATGGTCAGAGTCATCAATAGTTATCAAATAGGCCTGATAGCCACAACTCAATTTCATGATAGACAGACCATACAAATTCTGATTTTCGTCTTAAAAACTTGTCACTGGTGAAAATGAAGTCTGAGGTGGTTACTCAGGGACTAACCCTTAAAATAGCTCACAATCTTTTTCTGACAACTAAAGCAGAAAGGAGACCTTACGACCTACTCTTGACAACCTTGTATCAACTGTGATCTTGTAATGCTCTTACACAATGGCCATCTCAATGTGAATCTTCCGCAGATTCACATGGACTGTGTGATAACAACAACTTTGTCCACCTCTTTCCAGAGTAATTTTGTTCTTTTCCCTAGAATTGAGCAGTGTGTGTGTGTGTGTGTTCTGAAGGTCCATTGCCCCTGGTGTGATCTCTTCAAAGCTTCATGAAGCCATCAGATGAGGGAGAACAGTAGTGGAGCATCACTGCAGGCTGCTGTGTCTCAGCTCTTCTGTGCCCTCTCGCTGCGTAATTAATACCGGACAGCGTTGCCTAGGCAACAGCGTGTTTTTGAACAAATCGTCCCCCCCCCAACCTCTACAGCTCTGTTAGGTAATAGAAAATTGAACCTCAACTTTCATGTTTTCTCCCGTCAGCTTGATGCAAGACAGGAGGTTTCAGGGTACAGAGTACACTGAGTGTTTGGCCAATCTGTGTTTTTGTAGACAGTATCTTTTGTTTGAAGTTCTCGAAAACCAAGCTGTATCATCTGAAACTGTTTATTCAGTGACTGTTAATGTTCCTGAGATATTGTATATAAACACACATTCTGTACCGTGTGAGCTTGGCTCGTATTGTTCATATACCCCAGATATGACCACGGATTATAACAGAAAAATGGGAATTTCATAAACACTCTTCACTCTTCAAACCTCTTTTGTGTCTTGTATAGATGATTCAATAGTGGCAGTTGTCGCCTCACTTTCAGAATATGTTGTTTTTGTCGCATACTGATTGTGAATAACATGGGCGCGTAAGTATTGGTAGACCATTTTAAACAGTGAGAGTATCAGTCATCTTAAATCCCACTGCACAGCAACAACAGAAGCTCTACCCTATCATAGCAAAACCCTGCAGTGAGCGTAAGTCCTATGGCAGTTTGCCTACAAAATCGGCAGCAGCAGACAAGGCAACCAGTGAGGATTACCAAGAATGAAATGGAGGGCCAGGGGAGCTTTTGTGCTGTTTCAGTCAAAGCCATTTGGACGTTTCGGGCATTCAGCGCCACGTTTCCCTGTTTGTCTGCAGGGACAGGGCGAGATCCTCGGTGAACAGGGGAGCTGTGAGACTGTTAGACACAATCTCTCCTCTCTGCTGCAGTGCTGCCTGGCAAGCACAGGCAGGCCCTGCCCTTCTGGAAATGTAGGTGAAAGGGCTCTCTCTTTTCCTCTGTCTCTCTATCCGCCACTCTCTCTCTCCCTCCCTCCCGCACTCTCTCACTCACTCAGTCGCTCACTCCCTGCAGGCAAAAGGGTGGGGGAGGGGACAGTGTTTGGTGTGATGAGGGCAGAGTGAAGGGGGAGGGGAGAGCAAGAGGCAGGCAGGCTGGTGTGGTATCGACTTTCACTAAAGACACTGCGTGACATTTTCTCTCTTTCGAGTGAACCACAGTGCATGGTCCACGTGTGCACGGCAGAGCCACCGGCTCATCAGGGATTTCCCAGACAGTGAAGCACCAACAAGAGAGAGAGAGACATAGAGATAGCGAGAAGAGTAATATTGATACACACTGAACCCTAATGCCCTCTTGCAAGATGTGATAAAAGCTTAAAGGGCCAAGCCACAAATAAATGAATGTGTGGAGAACCAGGTTGAGCAAAATAGTTTGTGGCATTATTTTACAACCACCTGCATTTGGTGTATGGTTGATTCCAAAAGGCATAGCTTCCTGTTTAATATCCCTGTCCATTTCTGGGAAGCTGCACTCTGAGGCACTTTGGATCCTGTTGTTTTATAACCATCTGACCCATGCTCTTGGTGGTGAGGAGTTGAACTGCTACTTCTGCATTAAATATCACTTGCAGCATTTGTGTACTATAAAGCCTTATTTCCCACAAAAGTACATTGTTTTGTTATGTGGGAGAGATTGAGTTTGAAGGCTGCTTTTTTCTCAAGGACCACTGGCCAGGGAGTTTATTTTTAAACTGTGAGCCTGACTGCAGTGGAATGTTTTATTGTTTCTGTGTGGAGATATGTTCAGTATGTGGAAGAACCAAACTACTTTGTATCACACATGTGTCCTCGCACCACTCGCATCACAGATTTATTGATTGTCTCTTCGTTATGTAACTTGTGCTGTCCAAACACTGTTTTATGGCCAAACACTGTTTTATATATTAGCATTATATTTATATTTTCTCAATATTTTTGAATTTCAAAAGCATATACTGAAATGCTGATAGGGCTATTCATTTAAATGTACACTCACTTGCCTGTAATTTCAGGGTATTTCCTGGTAATTTCTTCTGTAGACATCTGTCCATTTGTCTTTTTTGAATTTACATTTGAAATGAACTATAAGATATGTGAATATAATACAGGATAGATAGATAGATAGATAGATAGATAGATAGATATACTTTATTAATCAAAGAAGCAAAGAAATTACTTGGCAACTGGGGAATGTGAGGAATGTGTATCATATAGCATGTTTTAATAGTGCAGACCTGGTCTAGCAATACACAAATTGAAGTACAGTTCAAAGCCATGCTTGTCAATTCAATACTATTTCAATACACAAAATAAGTGTAGAGGCCACTGAATTCCGTTTCCGTTTTAAAAGAAAGAGAAAATAAATAGAAAACATGTTTGGTCTGTTAGTCTCAGTAATTGGTATAGAGTGTGTTTACATTTTATGATTCAAAGTCACTTTTGTAATTTCATTTTACTAAATATTTTTCATTCTTAAATATGATCATGAGTAATTAATGTATTGGATATCTTAGTTTAATAAGGTCTATCAAGAAGTGTATGATTATAAATAATATAAACAATTCACTTTTAAAACCTGATGACTACTAGACCACTGATGTAGTCTAGCTTTGCATGTTTTACAATGGCAGCCTCCGAACAGCACCAGAGTTTCCACCAGTGGCCAAAATATTTATTACATCTGTTCCATCACAAAAACCAGACAATGTTGTGGCCGAACGATTAGATTTGATCATGATTCAAAGGGTACATAAAACTAATCTTGATCATGATGCACAGATCAGTTGCTCCAGGCATTACTTGGACATGACCCTGCCATCTTCCTCTGAAAAGTCCTGTTTATTGCATGTTGCCTTCACTCACACTTTGTCACAAACAGTTTATATATATACACAAATTCAGTTTATATATATATATATAAAGCTATATATATAGCTTTATACATAGCACAACCTCCTAACACCCACACATTAATTCAAATTTAATTCAGCACAATTCAAGAGAAATGTGAACATAGGCATGTATGTATGTTATCTACGTAGCTAGCTAGCTGGTTGATAGCAAGAAAATGTTTACAACTGCAAACCTGTTACTGATATTCAGCTACGTTTTGTCGACTGAAGTAACCCTTGGTAGCCTGCTTGTTTAGTTCCATAGCCTGGTAACCACAAGCTAGGAACACAACTTAAAGGTGCCATGTGTAATGTCCGCCAAAAAATCAATTCATACTCCACATTCCATAAAAGATGGGGGCAGTATACCTCCAGAAAGTGAATTGGTCTACCCTAAAGTAACAACTGACAAACGTGTATTGCAGTTTGGCTGGCGGTTATGTTGCCCGCATACCGCCTCCCATGGCCGAAACTGGTATTATGATACCTGTCGGGCTGTGGCTAGTAATTTAGCATGCTAATTCAGGTTGATATCTCTGCAGCACTATACCTTGTCATTTTTTTTAATTACATCATCGCCCTTATTTCTTCTCATTCTTTTGATGCGTGTAGCTAATTTTTTGGATATTTTTACCTCAATTCTTACACTTCTTATTCCTTAGGTTAATATTTAAATTAGTGAGCGGGTTCTGACCCAGACATTCTTGTGTTGTGTGCTACAGGTGTCAAAAGGCAACTCCAGAAAATGGACCTGATTCTCTGGACATTATTCCGAGTTCATATGCAAAAACAGCTTTAGAAACAGTCACTCTCAGCTAGGGTGTTGTCATTGTTGAGAAATATCTCTGCCGTAGTTTTTTCTCCCCTTTTGTGTTTGGTGACGGATGTTACACCACCACCACATCACAAGCGATGGAGTTCATCCATAGAGCCCCTCCAAGGCTTTATTCTCAGAAGCCTGGATTGACAGTGCTCCTCCTGAAAAAGCCACAGGTTGCTATGTTTTCCCCCAGTGCACACACACACACACACACACACACACACACAATTTCCACAGGCAGCTGTGTGAGTGTGTACTCTTGTCATTAGCCCTTCCTCAGCTGTGTTTTTGGCCCCATCTGATTCCGGCACTGAAAACCCCCTAACATCCATCCATCCATGTTCCCCTTTACTCCTTTACTTTCATCTCCCTCCTATGAAAGACTGCTGAAAACATTGGTTTAAAGAAAACACATCCCCTTGTGTAAAAGAACTGGAGTGATTAGGATTCAGGGTAGAAAACAGATAGTGTCAATGGAACTGTTAGTGATATAATAGTCATGTGTTGAAGCCAATGTTGATCATGTTGATTATTGAGGGGAGGTGTCACTCATTCTCTCAGCCTCTGTCTCTCCTTTTCTTCATATTTTTGCTTCACTCGGAACACTCACTGATGCTGTTGCTAGGGAAACAGCGGTGGCTTTTATTGGCTTAGCTGTATCCAGGCAGTTAGACAAAGCGCAGGCATCATCGCTGCCTCCCCCCAGCCCTCCAACCCTACTGCACGCCACGTTTGGGCTGTAGCATGCAGCAGCAGCAGCTGAATGTGGCAGCGCCGTGTGCCCCTCTGCTCACCGATTCCATTCACACTAATAGAGACAGGCATTGTTTTTTTTATTATGGAGAGGCTCATTGTGCCCTCTGTACAGTATTCTAGGTGCACAGCTTTATTCAGGGAGTGGTGACTCAGCTTAGGCACAAAGCCACACTGTGTGTATAAATGTCATAGCAGAGCATACATGTTGTACACATCTCTAGTTGAGTTGTTACAGGAACAGTAGGTGCATGCATATATAATATGTAGGGTGGCCACATATAGAGAATGGCGTTTTTACGATATGTTGAAAAAACAAGGTTACATAATGTACCTATTTAGCTATTTAAATATTAGGTATATGTATATACATGGCATTTACTTAGATTTTGTGAATTTACAAATTGTACAAGCACCTCACCCAATTTGGCACTTCCACATACTGCGTTTCATTATGAACTCTAATAGTAGTAATCTTTGAATGTATAGCTAGCTATACATAGTAATCTATGAATAGCTAAGATATTTAACTACCAGTATCCCTTAAGTAATAATGGCCTTCTTTTTACCATAACATTCATATGTGTGGTACATGCTTGATTCCTACTTCCCACATGTGCAGAAACCCTGTTTATATCAAAAGAACCGTACATGCAAGTGGACAATAATTGGAGTATATTCAGAACGTTCAAAAGTCAGAATCTATATTTGCAATACATTTTTTGGACCTGTATATGAAGTAGACAGTAGACACTGACATGGATTTCAGGCTGTGGCTATACGGCAGATGTTGGTAACATTACTCTGGAACTGATTTAAGTTGCGGAATGGCCATGTGCTGGTGAAGCAACTCTGTTTGACCAGCTTTGTGTGAAGGTGGATAATCATTACTGCATTTTATTGGCTGCACTTCTGGGCACACCGTAGCTCCTTCTGTTCTTGAGGCTAAGTTCAGCCTCGCTGCCTGCTCACCACACCATAATTATAGCCTAAGTTACAGAATATAGGTCCGTTAATTGTAGCATAAGAGGGTTGGCTTGTGATGGCAGGCTAAGGTAAGAAATATGCTGTTTTCCAGCTAGTAGGTAGTTCTTTTTGAAGCCTAAAGGCAAAACAGAAGTTTACTAGCATTTATCTTAAGACATTGCATTGTTTGGCAAGTTCAGCTACAGATTCAGTGCACGCAAAAGGCCCATGACTTGTAGAGTATACTCATGTGATCTCAGATACTGTTACATTAAAGTCAAATTTAGCACCTGCAAACTTAACGTCATGGGAACTGGTCTTAACACTTGTAGTATGAATTTCATTGCCGCTCAGTGTGTGCTTGAGATATTTTGAGGGATTAAAACCAAAAACCGCCACATTGCAGACAGAAACTACAGTGAAAATGCAGCCTCCCCTTCCCCACAACTCTCCACTGAAAGACACTCGAGGTCTCGCCAAGCACACCGAGTTGTTCTGTGCAAGTGGCAACATTCCTAATTCTTTCTCCATTTGATTGAACATTGACAGTGCACCCACGCTTTTCCGTGGGTTGCTGGTGTGCATATTTATGTTCAATTAGAGTGTGCGATGGAAAATGAGTCAGAGAGGAAAAGGAGCCGCGAGGCCAGGATGAGCACCATAGAGTGAGGCCAGGATGAGCACCATAGCACAGCTCTGCAGGAGGCTCAGGCGTTACATTCCCTTTAATTGGACAGAAGGTGGCGAATAATCTGTGGCAGTGTGCTCTTATCATTACATTTATGAGGATGTGGCACCTCTGACAAGAGCATGAAAAATGTTGTTTATTTGTGTGTGTGTGTGTGTGTGTGTGTGTGTGTGTGTGTGTGTGTGTGTGTGTGTGTGTGTGTGTGTGTGTGTACAGTCCGTGCACGCTAAATACCCTCAGTTACCCTCACTTATATACCTGCACACTAATACAACACACTTTGTCATTCCTGTGTGTACTGGTGTTCCCCTTTCAGCATCAACATTCTGGTAGTAGGTGCTTTGATCGATACGTATAAAGTAATACAAATACACATACAAACCATTCCATTTCTGGATAGTCTGCAGTACAGACACTCATATCTCCTTCCTCTCACACACATACTCTGATAGGTTTTGTCCTTGTGTGAGCCACCAAGGTCAGGGATAAGAGATAGTTCCCCTCTCCCAGACGCCCATCCCCCTCCCGCCATGAGTCAGCCTCCTTGCCAGACCCCCTGCAGGGTAGTCCAGCTCTGTGAGTGACAGGCCTACACCACTCAGTGGAATAGGGTGCAGCCTGGCAACCCAAGCTAACCGACAACAGCTCACAACACATTTTAATTTTGTTATGGTCTTCCTTGGAATTTAATTTTGTTCATTCTTTTCTGAGACTCTCGGTTTCCTTTGGCTATTGTTTTCCCATACAGACACTGTAAAGGGAACAATATGTCCCCAAAACCTGAAAGCTATCAAACAGTTCCTGCCATCTGCGCAGAAGCTTTTTCATTCAGTGCATAAGATACTTTCTCATGCAAAATGCAGTTCATTTCTAAATCAATCAATCAATCAATTTATGTTGGTTAGTGGAGTATCACCATGCAACATGATCTCAATACACTTCACAAAAAAGAAAATAAGACAAAACTATCAACCAATAAAAAAGGAAAGTAAATAGATAAATGATAATAAAATATAAGCAACAAATAATAAAACAATGCTAAATTAAACATTTCAATAAAAATTATCATATTAAATGTACTTAAGGGGATATATTTTGAAAAAAGATATGTTTTATACCAACTGTCTCAGCTTCCCTTACATGTAATACAGTAGATGTAATGAATCTCTGCTTGTCTTCACCTATTATGCTTGTTGATTTTACACATTATAATGCATGTATAATTATACAGTAATGCCATTATATGAAATGCATCATACACTGAGTATGACTCATGACTCTTCTCATTCATTCATATGACACGGTAGGTGCTGGAACAGGGCATGGCTTGCTATTAAACTATACAGAAAATGTAAAAGCCTATAAGTTAGCACCTCCTCGTACTTTTAGACATCTTATTCCCACTCATTCGTACCCCAGGTTGGCATTTATCTTCACATTTGTCCAACATGAGCATTAGCACCGTCCAACTCCAACTTCACACGACTCCCAGAGAGCTGCTTTCCCCATTGCCACATCCTATTTAAGAATACTCCACACACCCAAAGGCCTCAACTCTACCACCGTATTAAAAGCCTGTTTTTCTACTCACTGTGTGTGTGTGTCTGTGTGTGTGTCTGTGTGTGTGTGTATGTAGGAGAGAAAGTGTTTTAGTTGTCATAGTTCAACTGGGTATGTGTTTTCCCTATGGTCTTTTTTCTTCTTAGCAACAAACTGTAAAATGTGCTGATAAGCAGATTTTTCCCCCTCTCTCTCTCTCTCTCTCTCTCACTCTCTCCCTCTCTCTCACTCCTCTCTTTCTCTCTCTCTCTCTCTCTCTCTCTCTCTCTCTCTCTCTCTCTCTCTCTCTCTCTCTCTCTCTCTCTCTCTCTCCCCTCCCCCTCTCTCTCCTCCTCTCTCTCTCTCTCTCTCTCTCCTCCCTCTCTCTCCTCCTCTCTTTCTCTCTCTCTCTCTCTCTCTCACTCCTCTCTCTCACTCTCTCTCTCTCTCTCTCTCTCTCTCTCCCCCGCTCCCTCTTTTTTTCATTTCACACAATATCCTCATTGAAGGCAGCCAATCAAGATCCGTAGTGGCTGTAGTTTCTGTGAAAAAAGAGTGGGCTGGTGCCAAAAGGAAAAGTGTTGGAGGGTGACAGGGAGAGAGTACAGGCGGGACACTGGGGAAGTGGGCGACTAGGAGGGAGTTCTTTGCGTAGAGAATTATTTTAGTCATGCATATAAAAACATGTCTTTTCTGCATGCAAGACTGCAGACCTAAAAATGTTCTGGGAAGAATGATATAGACTTTCCTTATCTTCAGGGGAAAGCACATTAAAGAAAAAAACTCTCTTCCCCTGCAGAGCAATATGAGACTGTAGCTGCACAGGCATGCAATCAAGGCGTAGTTCTTATTACTCATTTTCAAGGCAGTCTGGTCTGTGAAAGAAAAAAAACGTCCTTCCCTTCCATTCTCTACCAACCCCCACTTCTGTATTTTTTCCACCCGCCGTCTCTCTCACACACACACACATACGCACACACACACACACACACATACGCACACACACACACACACACACACACGCACACACACACACACACACATACGCACACACACACACACACACCACAGCCCTTCCCCCACCACACAGTCAAAAGACAGCCTGCCGACTTCCTCTATTTCAATCAGTGCTTTTATGGAGAGCACAAGAAGCTTTCCTGGCTGCCTGCCACTCTGCACTCTAAGGTCACCTCACTGAGTTTCCAGTTTCCTGTAAGTGTGAGTAAAAAGTCACTCTAGAGCACAAAGATGAGGGACTTATTAAAATCAGATTTCAATGCAGCACTTGCAGGCTTAACACTTGCCACCATGCATTTTTTTATGGCGCAGTGCACACATATGTACATTTCAAATTGTTTGAGTCCTTGCCCAAAGATAATGGATCATACAAATAGTTTTCAAGCAGTCTGCTCAGGATTAGCAAAGATGTAACCACACCTTTTTTGTGGTTAACACCGTTTGAGCTGTGTCTTAATGTTTATGCGTATGATATTTATATTGGTGAGAATTTCACAGTATATTTCTGCATAATTTTACACTACAAGTTGCCCCAAGGGAAAACACAGATGAATACATTTTCTGAAAGATCTTAATGTCCCTTGCAGAGTGGTTCCTATTAAAATGTTGAAGTGTCTGAACAAGCATCATTTCAGGTGAGAGGTTGGTAAGAACACTGCAGACGTTCTTAATTACCCAACAGCTTGCATTCCTGTGCAACCAAGTAAATCGAAAGTACAGTTTCCCTTTTACAAAAAGAACAGCATGTTTGCCTTGAAGGCTGCCCCACCTAAAACCCTATAGTTTGACTCATCATCTCAGATATTCCTTGCTGAGGAGGAACTCCCACAGGTCTTTGCAATGCAATTTCCCCTGAGGATCAATAAAGTATCTATCTATCTATCTATCTATCTATCTATCTATCTATCTATCTATCTAATGATAAACCCCAATACACTGTACCTTTGCTGCCTGCCAACACACCAACACACACACACACACACACACACACACACACACACACACACACACACACACACACACACACACATAAATAAAGTGCAAATACCCTGGATAGTACCATGAATCACACCAAAGGGAAGGAAAAGCACTGTGATGGTTCAGGGTGGGCTATATGCAATAAGTTATAACATACACTACATCTATGACCGTAGTCAAGTTAGTTATATTCTGGTTCATTTTGCTTTCATTTTAATGCATTGCTACTGAACAGAATGATAAGCTGTCCCACTGATTACTATGCAAAGATAACACAAAAGATAATAGTAACTAATAACTAATCTCATGTTCATAACAGTTGATTGCTTTGAACTACAGCAATGCTGCTCCCTCATTCATATCAGTGCTAAGATTATAGCAGAGTGTCACAGCCCCCATAATTATTGCAATGTCGCATATTGTGTGTGTGTGTTGGGGGTGTCTTCTCTAACTAACTTTTCTGATGAAGTGGAACAGAAACAGTAATTTTACTTGATTCAGCACAGCTTTTGAGGTGTGACCAAATGTTGCGAGGCCCTGTCACATTGGACAATAGTGTCTGTACTGCCAAATCCCACTCACCTTTGCGTTTCTCTTTATGTCAGCATTGCCTTGGTCATTTTCAGTTGAGCAAGTCGCTGAACTCTCATGTGTTTGGATGAAAAGAATATGTCAGAAAAATGAATGTCTTGGGACCTCTGGTTCACAGATAGCAAAACTGGCGATTCATTGTAGTACAGAGACAATCATGAGGATGCCATTGACTATTATTCCTGATAGATTTCAGGATAAAGCAGAAACTGCTGTTGCAGAGATGCCTCTCTTCAAGGCACACACTGAGATTCCATTTATTTTCTGTAAAAAGGTGGCAAAGCCAAGCTGCAAGGCTAAAAGCATTGGGTGTCAGGGGGTGGAGGTCAGCAGGGCAAGCCGAGGGAACGCCATGCAATGTTTACACTTAGGCAGAAAAAAAACCTGTTAAGTGCCTTTTCGAGGACAGTGGAGCCTTGGCCACGAAGATTAAATTGCCAAGGTAACTAATCACTGGTCTCCATGCAGGTTTCAGACCCAGCTAACTCAGAGAGAGCTGGACAGTATGAATGGAGATGGAAAGACGGGGGATAGAGAGAGAAAAGAAAGTTCTGATAGAAAAATTTACAGATAGAGGGCCTGACATCAACTGAGATCATTACAACTAAAGTAAAGGCCCTTTTAAATGCCAGTTCCTGTGTGTTAAACTGTCAAATCTCTAATGTTACGCCTGCCTTTTGTGCACTTTTCCCTCTCGACGGTTTGGTCCACCCCTAAGGGTTTTTTCCCCCCCTCCCTGGCTGTCTCTCTGCCCAGCACTCCCCAAAACTATGAGAAGAATTTGGGTCAGCGAGGAGTCTGCTGTGTCTTTAAGATGGAAGTTCCCCCGCCTCCTCTCAAGCGGTGGTTTTAAAATATAGATGATGTATTACCTCTGCGCTCTCCCTGGGGCGGCCCAGACTGCTGGTGTGGGGGCGGGGAGGTTGGGGGAGGGGAGCATATCCTTCCTCCCTCTGCCCTTCCCCCACACGCACACAGTCTCTCGCTCTCTCTCTCTCTCTTGCTCTCTCTCTCTCTCTCTCTCACTGAGGCAGACTTAACAGCATTCTCGCAGCAAAACCACTCACACTGCACACATCTCACATCCGTTTGTGTGCAGAACAGAGGGGGGAGAGCGGATGAAAACATGGTGCAACTGTTAAACATTCAACAAACTGAAGTGTAGCAGAAGTGAGAGCAGGAAGGTGGGGGATGGGGAGGATCATGAGGGCCTGGTAGTGGAGGCTTGGGTTGCAGGGTGAGGGGAGGTGTTACAAGGGAGAGGTGGGTGAATAGTTTATTGCCTGCAACATATCAGGATAAATTTACTGCTACACTGGCACAGGCTCAAGGCTCAACGCAGAAAACCCATCTGCTTACTACGCTGCTTTGATCAGCCCCATATCATGGCACAGTGCTTTTCTGCCTTTGGTGTCATGCCCACTGGCATAATGTTGCCCCGCTCCCTCTCATCTTTCTGATGCCAAGCATTTCCTCTAGATATCTGCCGTTTATCCTTCATGCCGCTGAAATAACTCAAGACGCATACGCGAGATAGCATCTCTGTTTCCCCCTCCTAGCTCTCTGAGCTTCTTATCTCTAGGGTTTGGGTTTTCAACCCATGATCAGAAGTGTCCGTTCAGCTCCTCCGGTTTGGGTAGAGAAGTACAGACACTGGAAAGAACAAAAGCATAACATGTGGCTATGAGTGATCCCTGATCACACTATATTATCAGTGGAGGTGCCACTCCTTTTCATTCTCTCTCATAAGTGAATCAAATGATTCATGAATCAAAAGATCTTAAAATCAATATGCATTTGTTTTCAATTATGAAGCATATTTGATTTAATATGATCTATATCTTAATAGGCTGTTTGGCTGTTTGGAAGCCTGAAAGTTCATGGAAACATCAGGTTCACTAAGACTGCAATTACATTTTGGCCAAATTGGTGATATGAACTTTGCGCACCAGTTTATCTTACTGGAAATGACTCATACAGGAGTTACAAAGATAAGTCAGACCATATGTTGACTTTTACATACTCCCACTCTACAGAATGAAACCATGATTGTATTTGACTTTTTTGGACTCAATTCAATCTGCTTGTTATGCACTTACAACTTATATACAAGTTATATAGATATATGTATATTCTCATCAATGCAACCATCTCTATTGGAATGGAGTGCCGAACTCACAGAGCCTGTTCTTAACATATTTAGTTTGTTGTGACTGAAAATTCTCAAAGGATGGTTATGCTGAAAGAAAAATTGAACATGTTTTCGACCCTTCGGTTGGGACATGCTGTTGACCCACGCACCGTTTCTTTTTCACATCACTGGTAGAACTCTACTTTGTGTGATGCCTCTAGTACTCCGCACACTGAAAAATGAATGAGGCTGAGATTGACAAAAATGTCTACATGGAGCTTTAAAACAGACAAAATGAGTTAAAAGATGATTCAAAAGCACAGAGCAGAGCTCTGACTGCAAGTATTGTGTATGAAACAGCCTGCAATCTGATGTGCCCGAGTATGGTTTTTTTCCCCCAGCTTCAATGATGCTGCAACCAGCAGCACGTGAACTAGACATATGGCACGAGGGTGCTGCGGGGATGCCATGACACTCGCACTGAGTTGCATACCCAGCATGCACAGTCAGGACACCACTGGCATGCACAACGCCTCCCCTCAGCTGAGACTCTGGGGCAGACATCACAAAAAGCTCAGGCTGAGTTTGCCATTGGTGGCTGGAGAGAAACGCCATGTCTTCAGTTGTATTCCACACTCCTTTTGAACTTGGCTGGGCCTGTGATCAGGGGGGAATATTTACCTCAGCATCCGAGCCATCTCCTCCCTCCCCTTCCCTCCCTAGAGGGCTCCCAGAGATGCTCAGGCAGACAGCTCAGATCATGTAAGGACTGAATACATAACAGGACAGGAGATGTGTGCAAAATCATCTGCATGAGATGGGAGTCCAAAAATAAAACACCAGAAATGAATGCAGTTAGTCACAGAATCCCAACTAAGAAACATAATTAAATAGCATGTTATATTACACAACCCTTAGATACTCTCTCTGACACTCTGTAGCCAAATAACACTAACCTTAGTTTGTTTAAAGTTTGTATAAGGACATTTCCATTTATTGACGTAGCTGAAAGGTTTATCCAATGCATCATGGTCAGAAAAGGCGTTGTGTTTCTGCGTGCTGGTTACAGTGCTAATAATGTAGGTTACGCTACATTTGTCATACCTGAGATATATTAAGTATTTGTATTGTTAGCTGTGCTAGTAGTCTACACATTGTTCACATTATAGTACAACAAACCCAGTCCAGATGTGTGTGTATGTGAGTACAGCAGTACAATGCTAAAGTAACCTATGGGTCCTATCTATCTAGGATAGATCAACTGGGAATTTTTCCATATCTTTCACAGGTTTCTGTTCATTGGACTGTTTTTGAAACCTAATGTGATTTTTCAATTGCAGCTACGATGTTTTCACTTCAAACACCTTGAAGGTTTTGCCCCCTGGCAACCTGCCATATGAAGAGGGAGAGAGTGAACAGTGAGTCCTTTGATGATGATGTAGTGTACTGCATGTGAAATAGGGCTCACAACCCCTCACTATCTGACCTCATCCCGTCTCTCTCTCTCTCTCTCCCTCTTTCTCTCTCTCTTTCTTTCTCACTCACTTACTCCCTCTCTCTCACACTCGCACACACACATTCTGTATGAGATGAAGAGTCGGTCAGCCAGCTCGTCCTAAAAAACGAAATAGCAAGTCAAACAGATTTGTTCATTAGGATCTTGAGAGAAAGCCAGATGAAGGAGTAGATCATTGAGAGGGAAGATCAAAGCCAAGTGTGGCTGCTTCAGCGGCTCAGAACGTCCCGACTGGATTTATCTTTAAGATGCCACAGTGCAGCAGGCTGGGTATTTTTAGAAGGAGGAAACCTTCAACACCCACACCTAATTGCCTTTATTGCGAGCCGTGCTTGAAGGTGGGGGTTAGAGGGGAAAACACATGCACACTTCTGAAATGGCACCGGTTTCTTATTTCTTTTCTCAGATGTAGTAGCAGAATGTTCAAATAATCTGATTGGATGAAAGAGAAAGTGTTATCTGTAGATGTCTCTGTGAGCTCCCAGAAACTATGATTTCACAGTAGAAAGGTCTTATTTTGGACATCACCATGTGTTGATACCCTGAATACATAAGTCATTTCATTCAAGAATGTAGACACTGTCTCCTTACATTGTTGTCATTCTCCTTCTCTCTTTCTTTCTTGTGCTTTCTCCCTCATCCTCCCTGTACCGAGCCTTTCAACACTGGAGTGAAATCCCTCATGCCAGTTGCTCCCAATCTCATCACATTTCTATGCCGTGAATCTAAGCCTCGGCTTTCATCAGACCCCCGCCTTTCTTCTCCCTTTATTTATTTATTTAGAACGAAAATAATATTCACTACACACCCACTCTTGGTCAGATTTGAGCTAATGCAAATGATGCGTTGTGTATTTTGGATGCTCTAAAAGGCTGTATAGTCTGTTCTTATCCATAGACAAGTTAAAGAAAGGATCATATGCACATTTTGTCAAATCAACCAGATTTACACGTATCTAATGGTGCATTTTAATAATCAGTGTTTGTTTGGTGCAGTCAGGGTTACTTCCCTTATTGTAGCTGTGGGACTGTGGGAAGAGGTCTATATGATGTACCGATGAATTCTTCTGCCAAGTCACTAACATTCTGTCTCCAAAGCATTTCATATTTCCAAATGGATCAGACCAGCACCTGGTGATGGTCCAACATAAATAAAAAAGTCTGAGATTCTGACTTTTCAGACTCAGATATGTACACTTCCTCTCTTAGCTGTTAAGAAAAAATTAGCATCTTGTGCAGGTGTTGAGACACTGACAGAAATGAGTTTCACACAAGCCTGGAGTTTATAATTTGATGTTGATGCCTTCAGCTGATCCCATTTAACCCCTTCACTGCCATGGAACACTTTTCATGCCTGTGTCCTACATTTGATTTTGGCAACACTAGTGACAAAAAACAGGGGAACACAACATCCACTGCCAAATCCCTTTGAATTAAACAAGAGCAGCAGAAACAGACTTGATTTCAGAAATATCCTTCGTATTTTAGGTTGAGCCATTCTGTTGTGCCGTTTTTGCTATGATGACAAGGGATTGGTCCAAGAGGCCATCACACCTCTGCAGCTGAAGACTTGTTGAATATGGCCTCAGATGTATGACAAAGGGGAAAACCGCATGACTAAATCAGACTATTCAACAGCTGCAAACAATATTTAACCTATTGCATTATTTATCCATGTCCAATATCATTAACAGAACACTGTTGTAGCACGATAGCAAAGTGAAAGCAAAACAGATCTTTAAATGACCAAGCTATTAAGGCTGATTCTCCCTTATTGGCCAGAGAAATCAATTTCAATCTCTGTGCCTACAGATAACTTCACACTGATATATTATTCAACGTTTTATTTTTTTATGCTCACATGATTACTTCAGTTGACCGTGACTTGCCACAGGGCTCAGACTCCAGACACATTCTCGTAGTTTTGGAGTCTCCTTTTGTCTTGCCACTGTCCAGTTACTGGAGTTACTGGAGCAGTCTGGAATTGTTAAACATGTCAAGGAGGATTAAGAGACGACTGGCAGAAGAAATGAGAGAAGTCCTTGGCTCGTTCTGGAAGAAATAATGTCTCACCATTGCCCTTAATGATCTCATATCTTCCTGGAAGGAGGCAATATTGCGGGGGGTGTGTGTGGGCGGGAGTGGGTGGGGGTGGCTCTCGGAACTCTGTAGCAGATTTCACTTGAAATTCCCTGCCTTCTTAACAGACACAAACATGTCACAATGAGAACTGACAAGCACGGAGCCTTCCCATGGGGCCATATGCAAACGAACATGGCGCAACTTTGCTGTGATGGAAGTCAATTCACCTGCTGTGTTCTGCAGACATGAGGCACCCAGCACAGCTGCTGCACTGCCATTTAGCTCACTGTAGCTCGCTCCATGCACTCGCTCACACTGGGTTTATCAATTCGAGCAGCGAGTCATTAGGCAGGTGGCTTTGAGTCAGGTGAACTGCAGAGCGTCCTGTTCGCCAAGTGGCCCTTGGCCTGTGGCCACTGTCAGAGCCTCGGAGTGTGAGTCAGTGCCCTCGTGGTCCAGATGAGGCTGTGATCCGTGAGGAAGAAGCAGCCCCTGCCACCTCTTCCTTATGACCAGTGTGTGAGTGACGAGCAAGCAGAAATAAACAAACATTATCAGGACACCATGTATTCTAGATATGCAAAGACAATTGTACCCCACATACTCATAGTCTCCAGGGCATGCATAAGACAGTGAGGTAGCATATACAAATTTGTGTTGTTGTGGGCTGCTCAATCTCCTTGTCTAGTGTTTTATTTGACTTACATCTGTACTAAGGAATTGATTGGATTAAGTAGAACAGTAGGTGTATTGGTCAAAATGTCAACAATTCAAGGCTTCAACACTTTACATCCTGATACTACATATTTGTCTGGATGGTAAAAATCTAGAAGTAATCTTTCTCAATAGCATTAACTGGGCAACTGAGTGAAAACAAACACCTATCAAATTTTGACCTTTCCTTGTAGCAGTTTTAAGATAAACTAGTGCAGTGCCTGTACAAAACATGCCCATTCCTGTAGAAAACCCACAGCACAGTGACGTGCTTGATGAACACAATTTTGTGGAATGATTCATGAGTGTGAAACCATTCTTAAAGTTTGGGCCGTGCAGTTGGAGTCATTGCTTGTTTAGTCCAAAGATAGTCCAAAGTATTAGCAGTGTGATCGGTGTGGTCGTATAGTGGCAATTTACGGATTTGGTAATTTTTTTATCTCAATTCTAACAGACATGAATACCCAACCTAAAACTCTTCACCGCAGTATCCTGGGCTCAGTTGGCATGTTGAGATCAAGATCTGCTGAATGTTTTTATGCAATCAAACTGCATCCAGAGGCAGTCTCTATATTGAGATCAGACATTTTGTCTTATTTCATTAATGTTTCGTCACACATCAAAATAGCTCACACAGCATTCACTTGTGCTAGGCTAGGTTTCTGACTAAGTGCTGTGATTTGTATGGGAGAGGAGAGGCAAGAGCCGATAAGTTCCTCTTTTAGCGATATCTTTTGCATTTCCCAAACAACGCCAACCTCGGTACTGCACCCACTTGTACATGTAAGTGTGAAGTCTGCTGAACAAACAGTGTGAGAGATATGCAAATAAAAGACAGTTACACAAAGACATTCCTGGAATTAATACACAATTAAGGAATAATGATAACTAATTGAAAATTGATGATTACACACATCTGGTGCAGCTTCATGACTAGTAAACAGATTGTTTTCACCAAGTTATGCTATCAATGCGACCAAACGACTATAATGACCTGTATTAGGCAATGGAAAGAAACTTCATTAAAGCCTTCCTCTTGGTGCCTATGTCGGTAAATTGTTCAACAAACTACATCCACACAAAGAAAATGGACATTATTTGTTGTACAACAAGAGAGATATTGCATAATCATCAGACATTTCCAGTCAAAATGTCTTCAAATTTTGTTAGAGCATTGGGTTGAATGTTCAAACTAGGTTGAATTTTGTCTTGTTTGTGTAGAAGGCAGCTGGCCAAGGTCTGTATGACATTTCAAACAGCTAAGAAGGAGCAGATGTGAGATGTCTCCTTGCCCATAATGCAATAATTGAAAACAATGCTGTTACCCAATCGTACAGTTCTTGGAAGGCTAGCATGTGTGTGTATGTGTTGAGAGAGAACGTTTATAAAGTTTGTGTGTGTGCAGAGAGAAAAAGTTTATGTGTGTGTGCGTGTGCGTGTGTGTGCGTGTGTGTGCGATGTCTATTAAATGTGAAGACGGTAAGAACTCAGTGACTGGAAACACACATCAGTTTCCCCAGCCATATACTGCAGAAGCACTCAGCCCCATGTGCTTGCCCATCCCCCACCCCTGGAAGACTCTCCTCAGTTTCAGGAGGCCCTTTGCCTTAGATTAGAAAGGGATATTGTTGCTCTCTACAGGATCATCATTATGAAGTCACAAAGAAAGATTAGTAGAAACACAAATCTGAGTATGGAATCATCAAATAACTATTCACACTGTCTGTTTTCAAGACAAATCAAACTACATTTTATGCATCTCGCTTCCCATCACTGAGTAACTTAGTCTTGACAAATCTTGTTTAAGAAGATGTAATGAATGCAAAGAAAATAACTTAACAGTTAAGCACTGAACACAAAAAGTTCAGTCAATCATCGTTAAAACTAAACCATGGAGTCCAGGGGATTTGGCTGGGTTCTTAGCTTTTTAATTAGTTTTCAAGCTTAGTGTTGTTTTGAATTCCAAGCCAAGGATATATTTCTGGTTTCTGAACCAATAACCATTCAAATTAAGTTTGTATGTCATTTTTGAACAGCAGATAAATCATATTCAGCTGTAATGGTGATACATCAACTTTTCCCGAAAGTGTTTTATTCTCAGTAAACAACAATACGGTTGTTATTCTGATGTTCATCTTTAGAATCATTTGGAAGTCCAGGAATTACACAGCTTTTTTTTAATTAGTTTCCACTTTTGCAGATTACTTCAAGGATATATCATGAAACATATAACTCATTGAACACCATATTGAAATCAAATATATGAACCACAGAACAAATTATTTTGTTGTCTTAAGATCCTTCACTATGTTATGACTACTTCTGTTTCTCTGAGATGTGGGATTGGTCATTACTAGGTTCTTGTCACAAAAACACAGGGTCTTGTGTAGAAATTGAGATTGTAGAACCGAGGGACTCTAATCCCTTAGTGATGTCACCTTTGATGATTTGTCTTTGTTTTTCGGATTACAATTCAAGTTGTCCTCCAATGGATCACACAGTGAAACAGAGCAGTGTGGTTGTGGAATTGTTTGTGTTGAAAGCAGGATTACAGTAATCTTCTGAAACAAAGGGAGTGGTAAGAGATGAATTATATGAAACTGATGCGTGAATAACGTGTGGTTTCAGTTAGTGGAACTAAGTTTTTCTATTCTGCCGTATACTGTAGGTTTGAATATACATATATTAATTCTATCATAGTCATCCTTTAACCACAATTTTTTGAAGGTTTTTAAGTGACAAGGTAATTGACAAAGTGTTTAGCTGTCAGAAAGTCAAAATATAACAATCTTTGACTGACTTGAAATTGTTCCCCTTCTTCTTTTCCATATTGAAGTGTGCCAGGGTCTTACTGTTCTGCATCATCCATCAAGATGTCTCATAACAATATCTATTACCCCTTTCCCAGTTTAAGATGTCTCATAACAATATCCATTTCCCCTTTCTCAGTTTAAGGGAGAGTTTCGTATAACAGTGAAATTACAAAAAAGTATCCTCTGACCTTTTTATTCAATGATAACCACAATAGTAGTATGCATACCTGTCAAAACTATCTTGGATGTGTCTTTCATATGCACATTTAGTTAGGGGACTGTTCAGTAACAATCTGTAGCCTGCAAACAGGGAAGGAAAGAGCCTGTTATTCTCAAACTTTCTTTGTCTGCGTTGCCGAGACTTTTTTCAGTCTCTCATTGTCTGAGATGGAAAAAAAATGGTTCTCTTTAACCTTGCATCAAATCACAGGGAGCTTGACACATCTTTATCAGTTATACCCATCCTTTGACCTGACAGAAATATCTCGAAAAGGGCGGATGTCTGTCCAGTTCACAAAGGCTGCTGCTACTGCTGCTTTTTTCACATTATTGTCTGAGAGTGAGACTGCATAAGAAAATCTAAGGCTGACAGATCATTACATTTATTGGATTCTCCCCTTTAGTGTTGTGGATCTCACTTTGCTTTTTGTTGTCTTCTCCTTTCTGATGTTCTCATTACATACCGTCCATAGAAATGCTTGTATAATGCTACAATTGCCATGTTTGATTTATAGCACTCAGTAAGTCAGGTATATCTGACTTGTGAAGTATCTTTCATCAAAAAACATAACCTCCAAGTACACATTCTGCTATGGTATGGTTGGTGCTTTGTATAGCTTGCATGTGTGTTGTAAAAGCTGGTTCCAGTTACCACAAACCTCTTTTCTGAAAACTATTTTCTCTCTCTTTCTCTCTCTCTCTCTAGCAGATATGAATTCTGAGATTGCAGGCATGTGCTTCGGCCAAAAATATCCCACTGTTCGGGAAGTGAGGACAGTGTTCTACTGTGCATGGCTTCGCATAGCACTGGGGTGTAATTAAGTGGAAATGCGGTGACCCTGAGGCGGAAATGGAGGGCCCAATCTTCCCACTCCCCAGGCTTCAGCTGCATCTCCAGTCAGCAGGGAGGGATGTTGCTCCCCTGACCCTCTCTGCCTGAGTGTCTCAAACATGTCTCTTAGGGTTCGTCTCACTGACAATGGTCGTTTTATTACTAAAACTAGGCTCTCTGTGGCATATGGCATCAGTGACAGACTGGGATCAAAAAACTGCCCTGGCATTTGCAACAACGCACGGCCCTATATCCCCCTACAACACTACCACCAACCACCACCGCTACCACCATCACGCATACACTCGCCATCTCCAAGCACAGGGTCACCATTAGAACATTAGAACCATGGACAGTGGTTGCCTGATCGCTGAATTAATCACTACTGACATTACCAGCTTGACTTGACACCAACGAAGAGAAATAGATACCCTACACACAATATAGCATACAGTATACAGTATCACCACACAATTGCTAATATATATTAAATTAACCACAGCATCAGTGCTCAAATGTTATCACAGACAGACTGCCGCTAATGTGTATTTTCCAACAGGGAACAGAGGTAACAATTGTTATCCCTGATCCTACTCTATAACAAAAAGACACCTGTAACTCAGCCTTAGAAGTTCACTTTATCCGTTCAGCATGTCATTGACGCATACATCATAATTCCTGGCTACACGTCGACATTACTAACGCATTGCTAATACCAACAGGCCAGCACTAACATTAACATCTAAAGATGGGTGAAAAAGGTGGCCTATCCATTTTCTTCCGTTTCAAAGAAAACTCTCCTCCAGGGTCCTCCAGTTCTCATGTCCCTTCCACTTCTGTGTGTCACTTTTACACTTGTTAAACATTGGGCTGCTAATATCTAATTCCAATACAATCCAGAAGCCACAGAACAGGCAGACGATGTAAAAACATTCCAGCATGTTGTAGCAAATGGCAGGAAGTAAGATCATTGGACATTTACCAATTCCCAGCAGGCCTTGTTCCACTGTGACTTTTTAGAACAAACCAACCAAATTAACAACTTTAAGGTAGAATGTTCTATGTCTAACTAAACACTCCTTTTTGGAACATCTCAATAAGAATTAAAACACAATGAAAAATAAATCAGCCTACATAGGCGAGAAGGGTATAGGACACACCATGACTGTGATGTAAAGGATAGGCGAATGGTATACTGTAAGTAGCGGTCATCCGTCCAGTAGCAATTGTATTTAAGAGTTAATAGTTATATTGGGCTGCCAAATCCAGCTAAACATTCTGATGGATAACTTTGGGAAATGAGTAAGTAGGAGAGCCTGTGTGTAAATAGAGAGGGCCTGCCTACAGCTGAATGTTACATGATCCTGCACCATGCTGATATAAGACTGATAAAATGCTACGTTCACCAGCGTTCTGAGTGGCCCATTTGATGTGCGGCTCTTCTGGCATGTGCCCAGAATCCAGACGGCCAGTCGGTCATTGTATGGCATATAGTTTTAATTTCACTTGCTAATTAAAAATATATACTTTGGGTGGATTCTTTATCACAGACAAAACAGAGAAAAGAGAGGCAACACATAGATAGACATACCAGTTAGAGCTTATTGTAAATATACTGTACATGGTATAAATGACATTGTTTTATTAAACCCTTGGACAAAAGTCAGTTTGTACATATGCATTACATTTATTCATTTGTCAGATGTTTTTTGTCCAGAGTGACAATGGTAAAGGAGGAGGGAAGAGGTGTAAGAAAGGGATCTCATTGGAGGGGATGGAAATATTCTGTGCATCATTAGATTCTTAGCCGGGAATAAGGAAAAAATAACGAAGTGGCAGAGGAAAAGCATAACGTAATGCTTAGACCAGAATAATTCAAAAGAATTGTTCTTGTTCCGAAGTTACACAAAGAGTCTAATGTTCTGTTGCCTAAACTGACAAGTGATGAGCCTTGTGTTATTCTTTGAAAGTTGAGCCAAGTTCAACGCTCTAATTGTTTGATGCTGGCCTAACGCTGACACTTTAACTGTACCGCTGCCGAACCATCGTGAACAATGGGATATCTTCCACTTCCTGCTGGTCAATGTGATCCCCGCCAATGTATCGTTAAATGATACACTAGAAACAATGGTCTTTTCACACAAATGTGTCACACAAAAAATTATAAAGGACAGATAAAATAAGGATAATACACAGGGAGTGTGTTACAATGAGATAACATCACATTTCGGATCTAATTAAAGGCATGAGTCAAGGCAAATCATCACTGCATTGGTGTTATTTCTCCATAACTCCATAACATCTTCAATGTTCTATTGCTTAACACCCTAACGATCTTGAAAATATGTTATGTAATTGTTACTGGTAGTTCCACCACAAAATGTCTGTTATGTGAAAACTGAAACAATAGCTAGAAGCCTTTCAGAATAATGTAGTTGCATCTGATCTGAACTGTGCAGTGATGAAGTTATAATGAAATAACTTAAGGGTTAGAGAGTTTTAACCGATCACATTTTACTATTAAATTAATGGTGGGATTTGTATTTACCCAAAACTTGAAGCAACCCCATAAATCTGTGTCATTCATCTCTTCTTGATGTTTGTGAACTTGGTGAGCACGTTTCTGTTTTTCTTGTTATTAAACCAGATGATCATTAGGTCCTTAGTGTTTTACGTATTCTCCCTGGAGACTAACTATCTGGTTGTGTTGTTTCCCAGGGCTATAGTCACGTGTGCCAAAGAGAAAGACGCCTTACAGATGAGTTTAATTATATTTCATTAACCCTGTCCAACACCTCTACTAATTGAACATTGCCTCAAAAGTGGAACATGCTATTGCCAAACCTTCTCTAAAGCAGACCAAAAATAAGGATATGCTATCTGTCTCTGTGATCTCCTCCCAGTATTCATTGCAAGCCAGTATTCTCCATGGAAGAGAACAACACAATGTCTTAACTGAAAACACTCCCAAACACTTTCTTTATTGTGATTTTATTATGAAATCCACATGTAACCTTTGTGCTTGGAGTGGACAGTGCGTCAACATGCTCTGCATTTGGGTTACACACATGGCCTACTTGACATCAAAGAAAAAAATTGATGGGAATGGTGTGAATTCTGTCATAAGCACAGGCTGCAACAGCGCCACACACACACACACACACACACACACACACACACACACACACACACACACAAAGACACTCACAACAGAGTCTCTGTTGCTTTGTTTTTCCCTTCTTGTTGTCATCCCTGCGCACAGAGGTCTCTTGAGGAAACCCCATGGCACTTTTCTGTCCCCGTTGTTTGAAAACAGGCTTGGGTGTTTGCCGGTTGGTGTAGTGTGACGTCTCCCCCAGTCATTCTCGACGGGTCTTCCCAATAACAGCCGTTGTTTGCGAGCACTTGTCGTGTCGTGAGGCAGCTGACGGAGGTCTGTGGGCTCTGCTTGGGTAAAAAGGGAGCTGTCAACCCACTCCCACGTGCCACTTTGACTTGGTTTGAAACAACCATGTGAAACTCGAAACCCAAGGCATATTTTTATCCCACTGTATATTTCACCTGAGTTCCCAGGGTGGGGGGCAGGGAGGAAACCAATATCCATTATTCATGCTGTGGCTGTGAGGGGGAGCACAAACAACTGTGCCTTCTTTTCAGGTCAGACTGTGCTTTACATGAAATGTTTGCTAATGTCAGGCACAGAACCTCAGTCAAATCAGTAGATACTGGATTTTTGTTGCCAAGCCATACAAAAGAGGAATAATGAGTATTAGCCCTCAGTGGTTCTGCCCCATTTTTATTTAATCCTAAATACTCTGAATATTTCATGTTATGATTCACGCTTGGATGGTTAGCATCTTTCTTTTTGTATTTCTGGCTTCCTTTGCTGGAGCCTGGCAGCAGTGATAGTTCTTTGGGAAAGCAGGACGCTGACATGTGAGAGACTGTCAGTTCACATTTGATGCCCTCATCTAGCAGCTCAGAGGGAGACGATTCTGTCGTAACACTTTCATCTCTGGCGCTCTGTGAAGATAATGCGCGCCTACGAAGGCCCGCCCAGCATAAATCTAGCCAGGGCACAGCCACAGCGGGGGCAGGTTGTTGCTGGCACATTATATCGAAAAGCACATGGGGGTTGAGACAAAAGGAGGGAATGTCAGTGACCTGCATACTGTACACTCAGTGGCTGCTCAGTTTGAAGCAGGAGGTTGGGAGAATTGTTAAAATGACAGACACTGACACATACATATATATGGATTAGGGGGTATATAGAAGACAACATGCTTTTGTGAGAGTGTTGATGTCCCTAAATAATTGTTATGGCAACACTCCAGAAGATCTTCAGCAAACCAGAAGCTGATATATTGGGAGGGGGGTTAAAGTCTTGTGGTAATATTAAACTAAATGGATAATATTTTTCACTGAATGTGACTAGCTTAAACCATCCCTTCAGCTACTGCCCATTATGTCTGAAAAAAAACATGTGTGTACATACTGTATGTGCAGAATGTGTCTGCGCATACGTTTCCCTCTTTCTAACACTCTGTTCCACTTTGACAATGATGCATCACAAACAGTGACAATAGCAATGACCGTCATACAAGTATTCCATTAAGTGCCTTAGTCATTTCTTTGACAAAAGCACAACCTAACAGCTTTCTCATATTTGCTGTTCACCCAGAGCTTTGACCAGGCAAGAGTTTTTCTCTGCCAGAGGTAGGCAAGCCATTTGGGGAATTACCCAGCGTGATGGGAAAGTACTCAGTATTTGTGTTGGCATGATCGCCACGTCAGTGTGTGCAATGCTTAAGAAAAACAGTAAGAATATGCTCTGTTGGTTGATTATTGGTCTCAGTTTCATACTACTTTTGCATGACACATTTTGAGCATTTGATGTGTGAGGGAAAACCTTTAGAGCACCCTTTGCTTGCAAGGTTGTATGCAACATTTATGACTGAAGCTAATTTTAGGTGGGAAATGTTTGCATGGATAAGTCTACCCTCTATCAACCTTCAAATAGCTGATTCTCCAGTGGACACACACCTCAGATATGCCATTGTGTTTGGAATGAAGAGCATGCCCAACTTTTTTTTTCAGATTCACAGAGGCTTGCATGCACTATGCCAAACTAGGTCAATGCTCCAACGCCATCTGGCCAGGCTTAGTTTGCAGAGCCCAAGACTGATCTATGTGCAATCAAGAACTGAGGACCAAAAAAATGTAAGTTTATGTAACAACGATGTCTAAGACATGCCTTTCAGAGAAGGCAGCTTTTGTAGATCGTTCTGTGTATTGCTTGGCATTTCGATTTCTGTCTCCCCTCCAGAATTTCCCCCATTTGAATTATTTGGGGATTTGTACAACTCCTCTCTGATACAGTAATAGTGATCTCAGTTTGTTAGACAATTTTGCATGCCACAGCACTAAGGAATGTGAAACTGAGTTGTTTGGATCATTCAGATGTGAAATTACTATATTTTTTTAAGAATCAAGCATTATTGAAAGGGGAATTCTCTGAAAAACAAAGTGTTACTTTGTCCTTTACTGGACATTTTGGACACGATATTGCATCCAAAATGCATCAATGTTCTCATGTTTGGAAAGTTTGGATCATACTCACACTCGTAATTCTAAAACAACAATGTGTTTTAACACTTCAAAATAACATTTGATAAATGAACCTTACATTTTTCAGTAGCCATAGGTGTGTAGATTTGAACACATCAGCAGTTAGACCGAGAATTCTCGTCGCAAATCAAAATTCCACTTGAGCTCCAAGCGGATTTGTACACGCAGCCTTACAACACTGTTTACAGCTCTTCGAGTTATGGTAAAATGTCATTTTTGGTACATAGCTAATTTAGATACACTTATGGTGTGGGTGCTTTGGGAATCCGCTGTTTTGGTTTGTATAGAAATTAATATTAAGTGACACATATACACGTAAGAGGTTGGAAATACGGGACGGTTGGTAATAGGTGACGTTCCTATACTTTTGTGTGTATTGGTACTTTTTAAAATGAAGCTATATTTATATCTGAGTGTGTTTTGATGTGTACGTTCTGCTGTGTTTCCATGGGTGTAGTGTGTGTGTGTGTGTGTGTGTGTGTTTGCCTGCATATTTGCTTCACACCAGTCGCTGTCTCACCTCATTACCACTCGGTTGGCAGTATGCCCACTGCGCACTCCCTCTCTCTTCCGTCCTCCTCTGTCGTCACGCCAACCGACGGTCCAGGGAGATGACCTCACGACCCTGTGGAAAGCTCATGGGATGGGGGAAGGGATTCCCCTCCTCCACCCATCTCTGCTCCACCACCCCTGGTTCTCACTAACGCTGAGTGTGAACTCGTACACAATGTCATGGTGTACAGTCTTACTCTGCTCACAGACACACACAGTCTTACCCTGCTCACACACACTTGTTTTTAAATTCAATGGTGCACCATTGAATAAACAAGTGAAGGGAACACAAAAATGAACGTGTTTGCTCAAATGAGGTCGCTTTTTCTGTGAGTCAAATACAATATCCCACTTTATTGAAAAGGGGCATTATTGCACATTTAAGTAAGTCACGTGATGCTTCATGGGCATTATTGCACATTTAAGTAAGTCACGTGATGCTTCATGGGCATTATTGCACATTTAAGTAAGTCACGTGATGCTACATGTTCATTTTGTGGCCTAATGAGGAGAAATGTGTCCTGGTGCTGATTCACACGGCCACATCATTGTGAGCAAGGACTTCCCAGAAATCCCTGGAACCTGACTGCAGCCAATTTGTATTTTCCATTATTATTGTGCACATCATATGCGTCAGCCTGGATTAATCACAACCACAGTTATTGTGGTGGATACATTCACAATTAGGTGAAATGACTATCGCAAGAAGGGAACCCAGCTTTAATGGTATAACATCACTCAATGGAGACAGACCATTCGCAATTTCACTAAACTGCGATCGAAACCCACCTTTTGACTATAGCTAGTTGTGTTACGTTTCCTGTGTTCTATCTGCCAATTGGACATTCACTCATATATAGTTATATATGATATAGTTAGGGGTGTGCACATCTGTTTGTGATTGGGGGTAGCATAACATCTTGATAGCTCTTTGAACTCCCCTCCCCCACTGCAACCCTTTCAGTCAACCCCCTTGACACTTCACCCAAGCTTCCCTGCTTTGACTTGCAAAATCATTTCCCTCTTGACAATTGTCAAAAGTTTTCATGCAAATGTGGATGATTCCACATCCACTGGATGTGTCACAAGAAAGGGGTTGGTGTCTCGCATACCGTCCTTCAGCTCTCAGATTGCCGTAATGGAAGATTAAGGCAGTAAAGCATACTGCATTTTCCTGCAGTTATGGAATCTGTGTCAGAGAGGACATCATACTGAGCTATAAATATACACTGCATTGAAGATTTACAGGTGTTAATCTGTACACAATGCAAGCATTTAAAATGTATCATTATCTGAAGTAGTATTTGCCACTTATCTAATTATTGACTGTAAAGATACTGATTGTGATGACTCTCAAGAGCTTTCCAGTTTGATCAGTAGTATGGCAATGACAGGGCTTCTCTTTGGCTCTCAGCTGTTTATTGATAAGCACATAGGCAAGGCAAGGCTGGTACAGAAGGCTCAGAGCTCATAGGATACATGAGCAATCTGCATTAGGAAACTACACATGGGCATGTACATATAACACACAGATTCCTGAACACTAACAGAACACAAAATGGGAAGAGTAGAGAGAGAGAAGTGCAGAACCCCCCTTGAATGTTACAGTACCATATAAACTGTTATATTAACCCCAATCACTGGTAGCTGAGGACATGAATAACACTCTAAACTAAGCTGGCACTAAAATGGAGATGACATTTTGGTAACACTTTATTTTAATGTGTCGCTGTTACAGTGTACCTACCTAATTAGGTACAGTGGTACAACCTGTGTAACAACATGTACTATCAGGTACTATCATTGTACTTGCATAATGTATTTGTGGGTACCTACATATAGTTGTTACATTGTAATACTGAGTGCTTTTACAAAACTTTGCCAATTTGCCTAAATTTTCATCAGAGGCAAAGAGCTGACCTGAGACCTGCTGGATGGGGTAAATCTGGTCATGATAGATTTGATATACAAAGCATGCTTAGCTCCAGTCAAGGCCTCATTGTCTTCAGTGTACATGTAACAGCTGTGCTGCTACAACCTTGTACAAATGACATGTATGTTGTGTCTTTGATGTAGTGAATTAGTAGACCTGTTCCAAGACATTGAAGACATAACATACATGTCATATGTACATGTAAGTAATTAACTGGTACACTTAATAGGTTTATTCCACTGTACCAGAGTAACAAGGTTGTAGCAGCACAGCTGTTACATGTACACTGAAGACAATGAGGCCTTGACTGGAGCTAAGCATGCTTTGTATATCAAATCTATCATGACCAGATTTACCCCATCCAGCAGGTCTCAGGTCAGCTCTTTGCCTCTGATGAAAATTTAGGCAAATTGGCAAAGTTTTGTAAAAGCACTCAGTATTACAATGTAACAACTATATGTAGGTACCCACAAATACATAATGCAAGTACAATGATAGTACCTGATAGTACATGTTGTTACACAGGTTGTACCACTGTACCTAATTAGGTAGGTACACTGTAACAACGACACATTAAAATAAAGTGTTACCGACATTTTTCATATTTATGTTTTTTTTTCTTTTCCTGTCCTAAGTACATGTAACAAGTTGGATAACACACCCAGTTGGACATTCATAAGTTCATTCTCCAAAGTTGGCTTTAGAGAAGTGAGCAGAAAGACATGAAGTGCTTTGCAGGGACTGTGCTGGAGTCAAATACGTAGGCAGGAGTCAAGCAGGATCCCTGCGTACACCCCGATTCTATTCCTAACCAAGGAAGATGGGCGGTGTGAGGGGAGTTGGTGGGTCGGTAACAAGCACCCAAGAAAATGCTGCGGCTTGAACAGGTAGGCTGAGAATGAATATGTCACCTGACAGAGTCCTCCTGGACATTCGTTTTAGAACACAATTTAATGCAAAACTTGATCAGCTGTTACTGGGATTTATTGTATGATAATGACCAGCTGGCTTTCCCCAACGTGAGAGTACCGGAACTACAATACTAGGATATAGAGACTCTAAATATGTATCTTGTACCAATGGCAGTGTTAGATGGCCCAGTATTCTTGCAAGTGAAATTGAAAATTGTCCTTGTTATAATTAATTGGATACTATCCAACAAATGTAAAACACCTCGGTTTGATCAGGGAGTGGTAGAGTTTGTACCCTCAAGCATGTAACACATTGTTGTCTGAGTAAGCAATAGAATTAGCTGCAAAAATGATGTCACTGCACTTCTTTGTGAAGGTGAAAGGTATGGACCAGTCACATAACGATGGCTTCCTTTGTTAGTGATCTGGTAGGTCATCAAACATTTACGTTTAGTCTATACTTCCCATAATGACATGTTTATGCCATCAGCTTTATTGACTGTCACAGAAAGACTATGGATACTGCTGTACAAAACAACACAAATCCTATTCAGTCATACATTAATAATATAAAATAGTTAGTGGAGGGTTTTTATGAATATTGCATGATGTATTCCCTTCAGGAGCTTAAAGATAACTGTGCTGTGAGTAGCAAGGTATGTGCACTCTTGTGTACTTTTTTTGTCCACTAATGACACTAGTGGCTTTTGGAAGCAAGTTAATTGCGACAGAAAGCTACATTTCATTGGCCCATTGTTATAATGCGCTCTGAGAACTAGGTATCAGTTTGTAGTTGTATGCATTAAGTGTTGTTTTGTGTATAATCACCCCATGCTGTAGAGCAGTGTTTTATACCAAAAACACAAAAAAATCAGCTCATTTATGTAATCACTTACGCTAGCTGTACTTACAAAGTACAATAAGTGTGATGGTGTGCTATTTCAATAATAATGTAATCTCTTTTCTTCTGTTAGAGAAGAATCCCTTCGTCACCATCACTGATACATTTCTATGACTTGTCTGCAGAGGAAACAGAGTGTCCATTTTCTCACTCAGGGTCATAAACCTATTTTAATGTCAGCGGTTTCACAATGTTGAGGCCACTGCAATCCGCCTGCCACCTTCATCCTATTCAACTCCAGCATCAGACTTTGAAGAGCGATAAATGGCACGATCAAAAGGAAAGAGGAATGACCTACGTCTCATTGCGATTCAGTCTTTTCCCCTTTGCCAAAAGCCTTTTTGCTTTTACCCCCACCAGCAGTAGAGCAGAGGATTAAATACACCCCTAAACAGGTGTTCAAGATAGTCTTTGCTGGGGCCCCTTGATGTATTAGCTTTTCCAGCTCAACCGAAGCTCAGGGGGATGAGACTCTCCGGCGTGCTGTTGGCCTAAGAAAACAATCGTGGAAGCTGGAATGTAGAACCCCACTGTGTCTAATTGATTGGAATTCTGTTGGCCATGTGTGTCCACCTTGGGTCCAGAGAAATAAGCCATGTTAAATCACGTTCCAGTAGCAGTTGCAGCACACAGCTTTGTGCTGGCTTCGTGAGTAGAGCCTGTAGGTTTCTCAACACCCATGAGTGGCTTCTTAGTGGATTCTGAGCCCATTGCAGCAATTGTTACTGTTTGCCATAGTCATTGTGAGTTGCCTCTGTTGGAACACAAAATGGACTGTGCAGGTCGAATTATTGCCTACATACCACATTAGATGTTTTCACTAGGTGGGTTTAAAAGGGCACTTTTAATCTGATTAGAATCAGATTTATTCCTCAATCAGAATAAAAAATTGGAATTTCAATCGGATTGAAAGGGGTGGTGCATTCCTTTTAGAATCTTATTGAATAGCCATAGATTTTTTTTTTTTTTAGTATATTTTTTTGGGCTGTTTTATGCCTTTATTGCAGATAGGATAGTGTAGAATGACAGGAAGTGAATGGGAGAGAGAGTCGGGGTGGGATCTGGAAAGGACCACGGGGAGGGAATCGAACCCGGGTCGCCGGCGTACGATGCAGGTGCCCCAGCCAGTTGTGCCACGGCCAGGGCCAGATTGCAGATTTTTGACGCATGCACATTACATTAACATACAAACTTTTATTTCGCGAAAAAGTTTGACTTTATAACAATTACAGTACCACTCTGATTATCTTAACATCTCACCCACAACTTAGCCAATTATGACGCCACATACTAAGACCTAAAACCAAAATAGCGCCAAAATAGCCATCTGGTGCTCGCCTCTCTTCCTTACTTTCAGTTAACATGCGTTAGCTTTAACCCCAAGCCAAAAAGAATAAAATCTGCACGTCACACAGCTATTCAGATTAAATGCGTTCATGTATTTAACACCTGATTCAATTAAATTATTATGCCATGTAAATAATTGCTCCATTGTCTTCAAGCGGAATAATTTAAGTCCAACTGAGAATAAAGTGGGCTATTGTCATCCAAAACGCTTTTTTTGTCATGTCAATCAGTTGTGTTGTTACCATTTTCACTAAAATGGGATTTTGAGTGTGCTACAATGGTTAACGACTGACCATGCACATCATATCTTTAGCCCATGTCTTTGTGTTAGTGTGATAGACTCCGAATGTTCATTATTCAATTAAATTCAAAAACACTTTTTTTATCCCCAAGGGGCAATTTACAAAGTACCATGGAGTATAGTACAATAACATCCTATAAATATCACTGTTCATGGCAATATTGCCCACAAAAAATGTGTGGCTGTAGGAAATGGAATGGCTATACCAGCAGTACTAACACCAGCAGAAACAGTCTTACAAACAATTACAAATTGAGTGAGTGTGGGGTTGGGGAAGGGAAGCCCCACTGCTGTGATTGGACCATAGGCATGAGGCCTTTTTCCCGTCTGAGTCTTGGCGTTAAGCGTTGCCAAGCAAACTGGGTTGGGGCTCAGTTCTGGAACATGCTCTTCAATTTCATCTGAGGACACTCAACCTCACCACATCCAATTCAACATAGGTCTTAATAATTCAAACAATGACTACAACAAATTTTACTTCTTCTCTTCTGGCATTTCCGAAATTTTTGTTGACTGTTTTGAATGAAAAATGCGTGAGTAATGTTTGAGTAACCAGTTGTACGCAACTGAGAAAAAATCACATAGTGTCTGCCCAGCTTTAAGGACTTAAAAGTGTATGACACTAAGAAATAGCCTAGTTCTACAAACAAGTCTTTCTACTTTCTTTTGTGGCCACATTACCACATCGAACATGCATTATTTTCTGCTACCCGAATGCTGTGTTGTTCTTTCATTGCAAAAATGGTCTCATTGGACAAATATTGAGCGTGCACTCTAACATACGGTAAGTGCATGCATGACATTGACACTTGTCAGGTGGAGAATGCTTCAACAGATCAATAAACCAAATTTCAAGATATAAACACCATTAGTTGATAAAATTGGGCATATTTGGTGAAACATTAATAAACAAATATTAAAAAGGCCTTCTTTGAGGTTGTATTAAAACAGTGAATGCTGTTATGTAATAGATTATGATCGTCATATAAAATGTTTCTTATTAAAGACCACATCACACCGTATTTTCTAAATTGATTCCCCATTTGTACTCACTTCCCCCTGTCCCATGTCAATTTGCTAGTAAAAAATGTTCAGAAGCTTTTGGGCATAATACTTTAACATGACCTCGTCTTTACAGTTAGAAGGACGGGATCACAGGAGCTGTCAAAATGATACCTCATGTGTCCAGACAAGGTCAAGAGGCAGAAAAGGTGCTCCCAACATTCAGCCATGGACTATAGCCTGAAACTATACAAGTGAATTTGCTCATTTATTATGTAACTCTTTAAATAATGTTTAAGTTTTTAAACCAAAAAATAAATTACATTTGTCTTCTCTGAGGAGATTGTGCGTAGAATGAAAGTAGCAGTGTAATATACAAACCAATGATGATGTCAGCTTGTTATTGACTTTCCAAGTCTGAATGACTGAGCAAAGGATAGGGGGTGGGGTGGAATCTATCTATTGCAGTCTGTGACTAGCCAGGCAAAAATGGGTTTACAAGCCAGTGTGGGGGATGGGTGGGATCCTGCGGCGTCTCATATCCGCAGACATAAGCTCTCTGAATGGCTGCGCAGCTTTTCAATAGTTTACAATAATCTCTCCCTGTTTTTCTGGAACCCTTATGCACTCTGTTGCTGCAACAATGTAATTTAGGGATATTGCTAAAAATATATTTTATTGATTTGGAGGGTGAGGAAATAGACATCTCTGCTCAGTAGACAAGGTGAAGAATTATGAAAGGACAATTGCAGCATAAAAATACATATGTATCACAAATAAATTATGTAACACTTAACACAGGAAATATCTTTCTATGTCTGCCAAAACCACAGCCCCAGCTCTGTGAAGGGAGAGAATAGAGCAGAGAGAGAGAGAGAGAGAGAGAAAGGGAGGGACAGAGAGGACAGGCATTTTAAAGGGGTCTTGCTCTGCTCCCCAACCCCCCTCACTCTTTACTGCATGAGCTTGCTAAGAGCTGCAAAATGCCATCTGCCATATCACTGCCTCTCTGCCACTGATGCCTCTGCCCTGTATCTGTACATCAGCCATGCACACCACAACAGGAAGTCAATAAATTACACATCGGAGAAGACACTTTGTGTTTTATTCATTTAGCATTACAGGGTCAGAGTGTAGAGAATGTTTGGTTTGCATTGAGTTCAGTTTGAGTTGAGTTGCGTTTCCTCTTTCATTGTTTAGTTAGCAGGGATTGTGCATAGCATATTTCACGTATTGAATTCTATCTCTAGGGCACCACCATTTTACATTACCTGGAGCTCTCCATCCTTGTGATTTCATTGAGTGTGCTGAATTTTCAAAGCTACTGCTCACTAACTCTTGCATAATGTGATTGGAGTTGGATCAATCAGGAAATGAAGCCACTGAAGTCCAACACAAATCAAGTGATCTACTCCACCTCAGCCATCCTACATTGCTTGTTCTTTTTTATCCTAAAAAATTAAAGACTGCTCTAATGATAAAGACGTATACACTGACAGTCCCATTATATATTTAGTCACACTATTTTGGTGCTTTGTGTGATAGGTGATGCCTTCATTTATGTAAAACTACTTTCATTCTTATTTACCTGTTCCACTTAGGAAAGCAGCTACATAGATCGTGATATAATGCATAAGTGAAATGTTAATTTTGTGCTCTCATGAAGAACTGATCCTAGAGATAACCTTTTTACATGAGGCAATGAGTTCCTTAGAGTGGGGGATGGAAGAACATCATGTGTCTAGAAATGATAGCTTCAGCGAAAGTTCTACTAGGAAGTACTAGGAAGGATAGCTTACTCCTCCCATGCTTACACGGAGCCAATCTTAGCTTTGCCTACTTTCGAGAAAGCCCTGCAATCTGATCATTCACTCATTCAATCAGCGCTAGCCTATAGGAATTCAGTGGGCTCTTTAAATATGTACCACCTAACACTGCTTCTGCTTCTCAGTACGCTGACTTTGACGTCCCCTCCACCTCCCCTCCAGCCACCTCTGCCAGCAGTCCACGTCCATCGGGCACGGTCTGCCTACCACATCATCTTCCTTCAGCCACCAGTTGGTCCCCGTCTCGTCGTGGGGGGTAGGCTCCCCGCCCCTGCCTTCATCCATCGGCAGGAGACGAGATCCGCTCATCGCTGGACGGATCCGAGGCGACGGGCCCTCGCCAAAGACTGTTACCTATTCAGGACTCTATCATGCTTGCATCCAAGCCGTTCCTTTACTAATTAAATTGTTAACTGATTCTATTCTGTCTACTGAGTCTTTCTGGTAGAACTGCTAGATCCTAACACAGGGCACAAGGCCTCTCCCTCAGACCCTGTACTGAGACGTCTCAAATGTTAACAATATGTAAGTTGATTAATCCCTCTCTATTCCTGTCACATTTTATTCTGTCATTAATACTGCCCCCCCAACACACACACACACACACACACATATTATCAAATATCCCCACCTCCCACCAACAACAAATAAAATATGTATTGTATAGTTTATTGGTTAATGCAGGTCACAATTTACAGTCATGATTTATGGCATAGGATTTAGGCCAGAGGTCTCCGACCTTTTTTCCTCTGATAGCTACTTTGACAAAATAACTGAGAGCTGTAATGTTTTTGTGTTAGTAGAATGTATTCATATTTGATGTTTATTGACCAGGTTATTTTTCATAGTCAGGTGTGTGCTTAGACTACTATCATCACCTCATGGTGACTACCAACTGAAACTACCAGGGAGAAGCATTGTTTAATTGGTAAATGATAATTTTGTCTCAAAAGGAGGCAGGGTGCTGTGGATGGTGGGGAGCGACCTGTTGGAGACCCCTGATTTAAACCATACTGTTGTACAATCTTTATTTATAGTCTAAGGAAATATAGGGTAGACAAGTCTCACTCTGTATCCATCTGGACATGCATGGCAATGCCTCCAGGCAGCTATTTCAGACAAATAAGATCAGGCTCCTATCTGACTAACTGGGGCGACGCTCATAATGAATGATGAATGTGATTTAAATGGAGTAAACAGTTGATGAGGTTGATTTGCTTATTGCACTTATTTTACTACTCAGTAATGGTGGAAATACACAAAATATTCATCTTTCCAAAAATCTGAGTGGCTGTTTATAATACAGGGCAGGACTTCCTGTTACAGACTCCCACAATAATTTTTCCCGAAATAATTTGTTGCCTTTATAATGTCTGCTTTATGCAAAAATAGGGCTTCAAAATGACCCATGCTAGCAGGTAAAACATGATTTCTTTTTCATCTTAAAATGTTTGGAAAGAGTGTGCCCTCCTGCCCCCCTAGTTTCTCTGCTTATTTTCATCTCACTGAGACACTGAGATACTAGTCTGGCCTCTCTCCATGCACTAGCATTTCCAACAACCCAAAAAAGGGTGGACCAATCATCGATGCCAGGGGATGACGTTGATTTTGAAATCGAAAGTGGCAGTGGTAAACGGTAGTAGCAATAATGTCTGTAAACATAAAAAAAATGGCAGGCGGAAGAATGTGTTTTATACAGCAAAGGTAAAAACATTGTTTCCTGACTGCCCGTGTGGTTAATTGGTTAACCACTGATTTCAAAGTTAATGCAAAGTCTACGCCCAGTATGATGATTGCGTTGGAAACATTTCCCAATGGAGAGTAGCCAGACTCTCTTCACAAAATAAGTGAGTCTGGTGAAACCAGGCTTGTAAAAAGTGTTTACTGCTTTTAATAGTTTTTTTATTTTTTTGTTTTAGCTGAAAAAATTTTCAAAATTGAAGGCCAAAATGTAAAACCTGTTGTATTGACACTTCTCAGTTTATGAAATGTTTTCATTGATTAAAACTGGCTAAACTTTAATTTATTTTCACATCTTCCCACGTCATATAGTTTAGCAAGCCAATTTAATAGTTCTGGTTGCACATTTGAAGCTCAATCCCATTGTGAAGTTGCTGTTATAACCTACAACATGGCAGGTAGGTTCACCAGTCCAAACTACATATTGAAATGCCCATTTCACAATTAATTTAAATGGACATTGATATAGAGATAACCTCCACTCCACCATAACTCCACCAACCCCCCATGGGGCATTAAAACAAACCAGCAGTCTGTGTCCTGCTGCCACACTGCCAGCTTGTGTGTGCTTTCCTGGTGTATGCTGTAATGGCCTGTGCACTGTGAGTATGCAGCTCTCTAAGCTGTTCTGTGCTTCAGCCCCCGTTCTGCCTCTAAGTAACCAATCCGGTCCCTCAAGTATCCCATTGTATCACCCCCAAACAACTCCTCCCACTCTTTTTTCTGCAGTTCACGAAAATCATGATATCTGCTAGTACTGCTCAGTGTAGAGCAGTAGTTTAGGCTAGGCTATATGCTACCATGCATAATTTGGGCAATAGTATTTTGGGTTCTCATTCCACATTTTTTGCTTGTAACTTGTGCCTCTCTTGTAATTTGTCTCCCACAGCGCCTTTTCATAAAAAAAGCCAAACAAATCACATTTCCATCTATGGGAGGCTCTGAGGCTAATAAAGCACCACCAGTTAGCATTGACCCCCATTCATTTTGGCGTCACTTTAACAGTGAATAACATAAAATCTGAAACATTTTAAGCCTTTATATGACCAATTTCTATTTCCAGAGAAACTTGTCAACATTGTGTGACTGGCGTCATAACCTTGTATCTCACTTTACACCTCCGTAATAAACGTTTTTTCTAAACCAATGCTAAAATGATGTCATGAGCATGCAACTTTCAATCGCACATAAGAAAAGTGGAGATAGTCGCAGATAAGAAACTAGAAGGCAGTCGACGGGCATTTATGAAAGCATTGAGAGATGTTTCGTTGGGTTAGCACTATGTCGGAACAAATCACCTACTAAAAGCTGCACTCGAACTAGGACTACTCAGCACATTATCAATTTTCTTAGCGTGGCTACCAGATGACTTACTGTGTTCAGTCCGTTGCTTAATGTCACATGTTTATCACTCAACTGACATCGAGGATGCGCAGTAGGCTACTTCAGGTCACCAACTGGAAATGGGTTCAAATTGGCTTCACTTGTCTCTGTTGAAGTCCTATGGGGTGGCTGTCCACTTCTTTTACTGTCTATGTTTCCATCTACAAGTCCATCTACAAAGTTTTGTCTACCTTCTGCTATTTTAGCATAGGCCTAGGCCTACTAGCACAAGTTCTGCATACAGCCTACTATAAACTATAAAATCAGCTTAGTGGCCATCAAGACTTGTTGTCAATTGTGAATGAGATAAAAATCTTTACACGACAATTCTACAAAACTGGCAATATAATCTTGATTCTAATGATTTCTTATTTCCTACACTAACTACACTATTCATTGAATATGGGGTTCTGCCCCTCCCCCATGTATCCAGTTGTGGCCTACCCTATGGTTATACCAGGTTTATTCCAGTTAGAAATGGAGATTCCATTAATGCAAATAGGTACTTACTTTAATTCTGTGTTCTATTCATTTTCGGTAGAAGCAGGGACGGTGCAGTGAACTGAGATGGGCAAAACTATGCTTTGCAAATGACAAACAAATTACATTTAATTTTAATACTCTTTTACACAAAATAAAAACAAAACACCACAATGTTGTTTAGAAGAACACAAGGTAAGCTTACTTACCAATTATCCTCTTTCTCAAAATTTGAAAATATTTTATAAAAATGTACAAATTATTTTGAAAATAAAAAGTACAAAAAATAAATTTGCACAAAGATGAAAATATTATGAAAATTTAACTGTTTTGATGCAATTTTCTCAACAAAAAAAGAAAAAAAGAAACCATCAGCTATGTTATTGCTATGTCTGTGTCCCTCCTAGTTTCAACAAAGCTACAGCGACAACCGCCCAGGCCTTCCCCATTTTCGCCTGGCAGGTCACCGCTTCAGTGTTTGAGTGTCTGAAGCCGTTGGCTGCTCCTGAACCGTTTGGCTCTTTCTCCACTAGCATACAGCCCCACAATGCTCCTCAGTCTCTCTTAAATGCAATTTTTAACAGATTTTTGCGAACATTTTTAACCGTGTGTTGTAACCGGACGCTTATATGGGAATTTAACAAGCGGATCGTCGTTGAAGAGTGGGCTTATAACGCTTTGTTTTAGCCCTATTTAAAGAAATAGCCGTGGAGGAGGAAATTCCACACAGGCAACACAGCAACACAGAAGGCACCCCTTGTGTGATCCGGATATTAAAAGTGAGTGTTTTGGTTTATTATAACTATAGCTTTGACGAAAACGATGTAGCTAAGGGTTGAATGATTATGGACAATGCTTTATTTGGTCTCAATGCTATGTATTGTTTATATTATAAGGGCATTTGTTTAGTTGATTTGACTGGGGTGGGGGATGGGCAGAATGTGTGTGTGCGTCTGTGTGTGTGTGTGTGCGCGCGAGTGTATGTGTGTATGTGTGAGCGCGCGCCTGTCTGTAAATGCAGCTATCTTCCTTCTCACAACTTAACTAGGTAGATAGGATTCTGTGATATGGGGGTTACATGAAATAATGTAATCATTACTCTGACGTTTAATAGTTGTGATATTGTACATAGTCTTCTTTGGTATTAGATGAGCTTCCTAGCTAGGTCTAATTTATTGCTGATAGACTCAAACATGTAACGTTAGTTGTTAGTTTTTAACAGTATTAGCGTGCCAGCGAACGTTAAATGTATTCGATCAAAATAGAAGCTTGGCTGGTCGCTGCTTGACGGACAGTAACCCCTTTACAGTGCAATAGCTAACTTTAGACCCCAGTTTGATCATGGGACATAACGTTAACTGTAGCTGCAATCGTGTTGGAACAAGAAATCCTCCTTGACTATGTTGATGTGTTGTGTAATATTTGGCGAGGTTGCTAATAATAATGCACACATAATCAATGTGTATCCTGCTTAGAGATTAGTTCTACTATTATGCTCATGTAAAACTAATTATGACCCTCCAATGTGGTATATTTTGGTTTATATTGTAAGAAAAACAGTGGAAGCCCACATGACAGCAATGTGGCTGTGGCTGAACTCGTGGGTGTGGGGGAGGGGAAGGAACTAGCTAGAGGGGGAAGGGAGGGAGAGAGAGTTAAAGCCAAGAGGATATTCTTAACTCACTGACAGTGGATTTAGGTTGTGTAGTAGTCTGGTGGAAGAGCACATAAAAAACGAGAGCCATTCGATTTTCAGATGATGTAGCAGTGTTTTAATTTGGTCAAGGAAGCTTTTTTATTTTCATGTTACTGAAGTCTTGAAAAAGTAAATGGATGTAGATGCCCTTTGAGAAAAAAGTGAGATGGGTATATGCCTAGCCTACTATAAAGTATTTTTTAACATTACACTGTTCCTGATTTATGGATTCAATCAAGCAAACATTTTTGATGTAAAATGAGCTCCATGTCCACATTCTCACTTGTAGCCGCTGGTTCAAGAGAAGGGAAGAAAAGTGCACAACAGACACTGATTTCAGAGTTCTCTGGTGATTGGTAATTTTACTACAAATATTAATTTACTGGTATTCTGAACCTATATAATGTGGTGTTATGAAAGCCAGTCTTTTACTGGAGATCAGTGTACACAATGGCTTAATGTTTCCTTGTGTTAAAATATAACCCAAAAGTCGTTTAATTATGTGAAATGACAATAAACGCCATGGCAGTCATCTTATGTTTAACAGTACCCAGTGAATGCCTGGTCTTGAGCTAGTGCATCGCTCAAAGACACACTCTGCTAGAGTGACACAGTTATGTAACTGGTGCTTGACAGAAAATTCAAAGATGAGGGGGAGGGGAAATGTAGCCTCTCTTTGTTTGTTGATATTATTTAAACATTTGACATGAATACTAAATCAAAAATTGCACGGTTGAAGTTGTTACTTGGAATGGTGTGATTTTTTTTGTTTTGTTTTTTTTTTCTGGCAAAATGCAATGATAGGCCTACATATTGACCCCATTTATGTATGTGGCCTCAAGCTGTCTTTCTTCAGATAAGATGGCCAGATGTTGTGGAAATATGTACCATGACGTTTTTTTGTTCCTCTGAGCCGTTTCCTGCCTGTGTCATTGAATAGAATTATCAATAATTATAAACAATAATACAATTCAATTGTGCAAAGTGAACATTATGAAATGTTGTATAATTGTCACAGAGTGATGCTGTCTGGTTGGAAGATCCACTCCTCAGTCTTTGGGATACAGTTGGCCTAAATATTTTTTATCAAACATTTTTATTATAATCACTGGCAGTAATGGCTGATCAGGTTAAACCAGGGAGGCAATGCCAATTCGGAAATTTAAGAAAGGGAAAAAAGAACGAGAGATGTGATTCTCTGTGTGTTTTTATAAAAAAAATGGCCATGTCACAGATTTTGTAGCCTGTGAATGTTAGTATGCCAAATAATGAAGGAAGATAGTGACACCTGCAGTTGTCAATACATTTTGATATTCTAATTTGAACATGAAAAGTTGGAAACCAAATGAAAATGTAAAAGCGACAAATAATACACTAACTCGTAAACTTTACATATTCCAAAAGACTACATTTCAGGTGCAGGGTCATATTGCTTCAATGTGGCTTGGTAGCACTGGGGAAACCTCTGGACTTTTACAAGCAACTGTAGCGAGAATGTTTTCCGTTTCCATCATGTCGACTTTCTTACCCATTTTGCACGATAAACCACTAAAACAAGGCTTTAAAAAGGCTATTCTTTGCATTCATTGCACATACACCAAATTTTGTGACACTTCCCGACAGTTAATTAGAATTAAACTGAGGGCGAAATATCAGTTATTGCGTTTCCAACAATGTTCTTTATTTTACAGGGAAGGTCTTCTAGTTACAATTCGGTGTATGCATGTAAGGCTCTTTAGCCAGCTGATATATTTCTGGTGGAGTATTAGCTGTGTTGTAGCTGCATCTTCAATTTTGTGACTGTTGTGCCCCTCTGTGTTGGTCATCGGCTACCTAACAAAATTGAAGATGTAACAATAGAAAAATTGTTTTACTGTATCTGTTTACATGGATCCGGTTGGGTGTTGCATCTAGTGAATAAGCACACGTGTCCAAGTGAACATGAAAGTAGCAGAAGATGCCACTACAACACTGCTAACGCTCCACCGGAAATATAGAGGGCTGGGCGATAAATCGATTTTATCGATTAATTAGAATTTGAAGTTCAGGTCTATTTATTTGAATGAAGATCGTTTTTTCTCTTTAACTTCACACGCTCCCCTTGAGCACCCGCAGTTCAGAGTGGGCACATAGTTTTCCTAGTTCCCACATGCAAACAACATGACAGCGAACAGGGAAGAGCTCGTTCCCAGGAGAGGCACTGTGTCATCAGTTGTTTGAAAATTTGTTCGGTTTTGCGGCATCAGATCAGATCCAGAACAAACAAAGACCCACTGCAAATTGTGTTTAAAGGCTGTTGTTATCGAAGGTAACAGCACAACAAATTTATCGCAGCACCTCAGATAGAAGCATGCAGCCGAGTGAGTGGTCTGCAATTGCTTCTGGCAATTCTTCAATTCACAGCAATTTCAAAATATAATAAAATAAATAATAAATAATAAAATAAAGAAAAAAATCAATCAAACCAATCAAAACTGGTTATCCTTGTGGGGCGGGCTTTATACGATGACAGAATGGGAGCATGGTTAGGAGCACTATTGAACACAACCAATAGAGTGTGGTAGTCACCCGGAAGCTTGTAGCTTGTTGATATGTTTTATTTAACAGCGTGATTCTTGTGAAAAGGTTATTATCCTTGCTCGGTAAAGCTAACAAGATAACAAGCTACTGCTTACCTTGTGACGACAGCACGGGAGACAGTTTGTAGTTTAACGTTTTTTGCTGGTAGCAGAGGCATAGTAACACTCATATTTTAGCGATATAGCAGATCCAAAGTCCTCATGGAGACAACATATGTATGCTGATTTTTTTATGATTGGGGGATCATTTTTTATTATTCCCGAAACCCCATTCATTCGCGCATAGAGATTCTTTCTTATGAACGGGATCCTGCAAAAATCCTAATCGAACGCATACAAAATGACGGTAGTGTCTACCACACTCTATTAGAGACTTGTATATTCATTGGGATTGAGTGAACAACTGTATTTGAAACTGTTGTTAACAAGAAAGATGTGTTTGTTGTAGGCTACTTCTGAAAAGATTTGTCAAGAGTTGAATGTACCAAGTTTGATTTCACTACTGGTTATGTTCCTTGGAAATAGGAAATGAACAAAGCATCCCAGACCAATTATCTGTTTAGAATCGGTCTGGTGTTAGCTAGGCTACTATTAATACATAAACAGGAATTTGAATGAAATATTCTGTGCAACTCATAAACATTATAATGGAAATTTTGTCTTACTTATACAAAGGACGATAGTTGGGTTATTGCTGTCCATGTAAAGGTAGTGAGGTTTGAATTGTGAGAAATCATGAGAATATCCGCATGCTAGGTTTAGGCCTAGGCCTAATACTTCTTGGTTTGATCATGTCAACTCCTATTGGATCAATATGTGTGTGATCACTACGATTTATGCATATATTACAGTGAGACCCTAGAGAGCTAAATTGGCTAATTCAGATTATCAGTCTGACTGTCGGAACTATCCACATGCTACTCTCTGCAATGAACGCCTTTTTTCTTGGCACAGCACACAACAATGCCATCAAATCCAGAATGAGGGATGTACTCATTGTGATGTTATAGTTGTGGAAAGCATTGTGCAATACGATTCTGAAAGTCACAAAGCATTAAACAAAAATGTAAATTCAGTCGATCCTATCATCGTCGTGCCCTCATTGGAAAGCTGATTGTAGATATTTCTCACTGCTGGTGCTTTGTAGTTGTGAAGCACAGGTGGGATATGTGATATTGTCTAAATTTACTAAGAGGTCAAAAAAGCAAACCAAGAGAGTGCAAGATCTCAAATGGAAAGCTAGGTTGGCAACAGGAATGACAAACCAGCAATCGCTGATTAGATGAGTAATTTGTGTTTGAAGCACGATTGTTTCCTCCTTCATATGTAAAACGCGAACTTTGAAAATGACCACTACAAAACAGGAAAATCTGAACAACGACTATGACACACTCTGATGCAGACTCTGATGCAAACCATCCCTCTGATCACTGCTCCCTCCACACGTTACTTTATCACTCTGAACTACAAGGCAGCCAATCAGCGTAAAGCTCACCTAATTAGGATATAGAATGGATATAGGATATAGAATCTGAGCATATTTTTGACAGACCAAAGTTACATACCTTCTATGTTAAAGATAAAATACTCCGTTCATCCATTCTATTTTATGGCCTATTGAATTTTGGCTCCTGTATGATGCATATTATATCGACATAGGAAAAAGTAGTGCTGACTTTACTTTGTTTAGTCAGCTGCCTTAAGTGAAAATGGTGTGCATTTCATCATTATCAAAATCCGGAGTTAAAGTGAAGAAACATCAACGGTAAGGCCCGTTTGAAAATGTAAAGGCAGTAAGACACCCCCAGTTTGCTCTGGGGTAGATCATTGATTGTACCTCTGATTTACTATGGTAAATCTTGTTAATCGTATACTTTTGAAGTGGATTCATTTGTTTACCTGTCAAGGCATTCCTGTTTTGCCTTGTTTAGGTAAAGTACTAGCTTCCAAAAAATAATGTCACCTTCACTGTGCCATTGGGAAAAGGACAAATTATTTTTTGACGCACACACACACACACACACACACACACACACACACACGTACACACAGAAACAGTCACACACAAACAGGCAAACAGACTTTAAATGCTCATTGTTCTCTCAGAGCACAACAACAACCAACAGTTCCCCTCCCCCACACTGCCTGCCTCAGGCTTTTATGGAGAGTTCCTGCATGGGTGTGTGTCTGTGACCTGGAGGTCAAGTTCAGTTTTTTTTTTTGTCTGTGTGTGGTCTGCACTTGCACTTATAGAGAAGTTGTTTGGTAGGTTTCAGTGGTTTAGGCTATAGTAAAAACAAATGCATTGATGCAAAATTGCTCCTTCAGATTATACAGTACTGAGTTGAATACATAGGAAGTCACTTGCTGACTTAAATGATGGGTAATGTCAATCTCTGGCTATATAATTTTGTTAACCATTGCTTAATAGTGTCCGGCAGACTTGCCAGCACACACACACTGTTCTGCAACACATATTCAGTGAACAGAGAAGTCAGTTTGGTATGATGTAATTTGTACTCTCTACTCAGAATGTTTTAATGTGGCAGGTTTGGTTCTTGCTCTGTTTCAGACCGCCCACAGTAAGCTTGTGGGCTGATGGCTGTACTACAGATTACACAACAAAGATTTAGTATGTTGGTGTTTGGGAGCAGAATAATTCAGCATATTGGTATAGTCTACTAAACAATAACATTTTTTTTATCGTATTTTATCATAATGTTTAAATTATTTAAGGCCTCATCTGTTTATTCATGCATTTTTTCTTTCACAGAAAATACTAATAAATATTGATAATTATTGGTAACATTTTCTTATTATCGATGCAGGGAAAAAGCCATTTATCTGCACAGAATCAGATCAGAATCAGATGGTTTGGTTTAGAGATGTGAGGTGCACAACTCATTTTATTTATTCATTTTTTTTGTGAGCCTGACAGTAGATTTAGTGTGTCAATATGTGACATGGTACCCAGAGCCATAGAGAGAAAGAGTTGCGACACTCTTTGATGTCACCGCCAGTGCACTCACGTGGTTCGTGTAAACCGCTATAGTTCCAAAACATACGCTGGCTGTCATGTTCTTCTATGGGACAGACAGCAGCGATTGCGTTATTTAACGGTAAATATATATATAAACATACACCCTACTACTTTTTCAGCTGTTATTGCATGATTACATATTTGTTAATGTCAGTTTTGCATTTTGAGAGGCAGGGTGACAACGAAAAAAGCTGTATATTACTTAGATACGCTTTTACATTTTGGAGGGAAAAGCTTATGTTCATGTTCGCATGGACAGAAGTACAGGCTAGAACGGCTCTAACTTAAGTTTTCTTTTCCATATCATTCATGTGATGACAGATGTCTCATGATTTTCATTTTATCGCAACTGGGCTGTATTATTGATTACCGTGATTTTGCTTATAAATTCGATTCAGCCATTAGCTTACCTTCGTAGCTAAGCCTGCTGCGTGGTCCATTCAGCATTTGCCTAGCAGCTAGCTCACTTCTGATAAGTGGTCACCCCCAGACCACAACGGAAACATGATCATGTTAAGACTAAAAATTTTAAGATTAAGCCATTCACATATTATCAAAAGCATTATGCTTATATGTTTGGGTCTATAGGTAAGTGCAGAGCTATTAAGATTTTTCTCGGCTCTGGGTTAATGCACAGAGTAAGAGTAAGGTTAGCTGCAGAGAGAGTGATAGAGAACAGTGACAGGCTTATTAATCCCCATTGGACTCCGTTGTACTTTTTGAGAAAGAACAGTCCATTCAGCATTTACACCCACTTCTGATGAGGCAGGAGTTGACCACACAACCATGATAATTTTAATACTAAGCCATGCACAAAGAATCAAATATATTAAAGAATAACAACTCATTAAGCTTGGATAAATGAATCAAATATTGTTTAATAAAAAATACTGAGTGAGACAACAAGATGTGTATGTGTGTGTAAATGTGTGTATCTAACTGGAAAAACAAGAACAAAGTGAAGGAACAGGGAGGAATATTAGAAGTGATTAATACATAAAAATAAATCCTCCACATCAGGCTTCAGAATGCATCAGGGCTGAAAGGAAGGACAACATTCATAATAAAGGTACCTGGCATAAGATAAAAATGAACAGTGTGGAACAAAAAAAATGTGAACAAGCATAAACAAGGAACAAGCATGAATAATATCAACAAACATACGTACAGTGGCCACAACAACGATACTGGTGGTCCAGCAAGTTCTGTTGAGACAGGGGCACAAATATATTCTAACAAGCCAGTTCACTCAGGACTGCCTAGAAAATACTTTCTCTTGCATACATCAGACTCACACCTGTGGAGTTCCACTATTCACTATGGCCAGTCACTGTAGGGCAGTTCCTCTCGACAACGCATACTAACATCCTCTTCATCTGTGTCCTGGACACTAAAAAGCAGATAAAGCGAAATAGGGCGATAATAGATTCAACAATGGACACAGCAGGTAACACTATATATAGGGCAAACCATTCACAACATACTATAACATCGCAAATATACTATACTTTACCACACTTATAATAGCCCTGAGCAAATTCAAAAGTGGTTGAGGAGAGAGAGGGAGGGAGGATCCTTGTTTGGTTATGAACTCTGACCTCTGACCTATTCTCAAAAGTCAGAGGGCAGGTGGTTGAGGAAAAGTTGTCACCCGCTCTCTGTGATGTTCAATGGTGTCGGGTTCATTGGTTACAACTATCATTTTGTAAATCAGTGGTCATACCATGGTTGGCTGTGCAGCATTTGGATGCACCAATCGGTCCGAAGGGTTACCGCATGTATGGCTTCCCAAGGACAAAGATCGATGAAAATATGGATGACAATGGTCAGCCGCAAAACCTGCAAATGACCGACCAGCAACAGAAACAAATTAGTCACACTACTGTCTGAGTAATAAACATTTTAAAGCTCATTATGGCTTATGATAATTTTTTGTGTAAAATAATTTGTATTCTTACATGCAATCCAACAGCCCTTTCAAGGGTGTAATTAAACAAACCTTATTTCTACTAGCATCAGATACACAGTACTCAGCTGACTAGCTAACACCGCCAGGTTCAGCAGATACAACCTAAAAAAAAACGTCCTTAATCAACCTTAATGATCCTAGTAATCTAACATCAATAATTTACCAAATCAAATATGTCAGAGATTCACTACTGAACTTCGTAATTTTTGGTGTAGCGATACCTTCTTCACAGCTCGCAAAATCGAGATGACTAAGTAGCAGGCAATGACTGAAAATCGGTTGTCTACCAAGTTAAGAAAATATATATAAATTGCACTGTGCACATACAAATAAATATAAGCATATGCACCATAAAGGGCCTATTTATATAATATACAGAGTTGACAATTCAAAAGAGGTAGCTATTTAATGAATTTACTTTCGATATAACGTTAACGCTACCTTTACAGAAGGCTAAGTCAAGCTAACAAACTAGCAGGCAATCGGTGGTCTACCAAGATAAAACATATATATAATTACGCTGTGTACATACAAATAAAGATCAGTATATGCATCATAAAGGGCCTCTGATAAAATATAGACAGTTGACAATTCAAAACAGGTAGCTATTTAATCAATTTACCCCTGGATATAACGCTACCTTCACAGAAGGCAAGTCAAGCTAACAAACTAGCAGGCAATCGGTCGCCTACCAAGATAAAAATATATATATATAATTACGCTTGTGTACATACAACAAAAGATCAGTATATGCATCATAAAGGGCCTATGATACAATATAGACAGTTGACAATTCAAAACAGGTAGCTATTTAATCAACTTACCTCAGAAGTTACTCGACAGTCAGCAATGGAAGTGAATGATGTCCAACGCCATAGAATGGCTTTTTGGAACTACGCGAGGCTGCATACCCCGGAAGTAGGCGGCAAAAAGCGTACAACGGAGTCCAATGGGACTGTCGCAACTCTTTCTCTCTATGGCTCTGATGGTACCATGTCAGTGTTACAATGTTGCTGTGTTACATAGGCAAACGTAATGTTCTTCCAGTTACATTTACATTCATTACTTATTAATCATCTTGACAACAGTGGCTGCTTTTGGTCACAATATGAGACAGCCATTTCTAGCTGTTTTGCAATTGGAAGTACTTAAAGGAAAACTCTACTGGAAAACTCTACTTCTACTGGAACTCTATCTATGTGCAATTAGATCACAGATATAGCTGGACTATTGTTAGCTGGCTAGCTAAATATGCACTGTAAACTAGGGTTGGTCTGTTGGGCGTGATGGTTGACCGACATCATGATGGAAAGCAACCATCGTGATGTCAAGCCCCCACAAGCCAGACACACACTTATTCTATAGACCCTGTTTTAACATAGGCTAAAACATAAAAAAACATAAATGAGTGGAAATCGGGATTCGTTATTTGTAAAATTTGTTTGCTGCGCCGGTGCGCCCTGCCTCCAGTAACCTGGACTGTGCGATCGCAGCCCCTTACTTTCACTTTCCGCTGCCCCTGCTCATAGTTGGCATGGCCAGTAATAACGTGGTATGAGTATCATTGAAGTATCATTGTCCATGTAAACTCTGAGAATGGTCTGAAATAGTCATAAGATATATAAGTCAGTACTATTTACATATTTTTATATCATGGACATATAGAACTGCTGTTGCTGGCATGGAGTCAAGAGGGATCTCTGCAGATGCAGATGGAGAGTGGAAGCTGGGTTTTCCGGAATGGTTGAGATAGCAGGGTGAGGAGTAAACACAGCTTTAGGGGAGAAACACAACGATCATCTAACAATATTGGTATTTGTGGCATTCTCTAATTCTATATCTCTTGAAAGTGTTTTGCTCTTATGTGACACAGATCAGATATGCTCTTCTACATGTAAACAGGAAAAAGACGTACATTCGGATATTCGGATACAGTCCTCATTCAATATGTGGATATAAATCGGATATGTGCCAATCCGACTGTAGTGTAAACAGGTAGATCAGACATTCCCTGACATTTTCAACTTGCGCATTGTTGAAAATGGCCACAATCTTTTACGTTTTCGCATTTACATTACATACAATGTTGCTTTCAGTTTCTCGTGAACGCACCAGAAATGAAAACAGATGGAAACGCTACAATAAAGGTGGCAGGCTCTCCACTTTCTTTTTTTGCCTTAAAATAAAAATTATAGCCTATAACTTCTCAAGATGAAACGAAAGTAAACAACAAGCCACTGAAATAACCTAATTCTAGCTTATTTCGTGCATTTGCAGTGCTGTCTGTTTGCTTTCATTTCGGGGACCAAAATTCCTCTGGTGCGCATGCGCATTGTGTCAGGTGTTATACAAGTTAGTGAACCATGTAAACACAGATATCTGATATGGGCCACTCTAAAACGTAGATGTAAACAGGCAGTCCAAAAAAAATATAGGTAAGAAATCAGAATTGTGCATCAAGGCCTGCCAGTGTAAATGCGGCCTATTTGAATAGTGTTGGGTTCAGGTTGCTTACTTTCCTGTTGGACCGCATCAGAGTTAGCCATGATGGGAATGAGAGTATGTCTCTTTGAGGGTCTTGGGCTGAATATTTTGTTGTGTGGATGGATGTGACTATACTGCATTGACCTGCACAAACGGACCAAACCAATGGGTCAAATGCACTACACAGCAGGTGTGAAAGCACCCTATGTTTTTGACACTAGTATTTATTGTCACACTACATGTCACCCTTAGAACTCATTCTGATGTGTACTTCTCAGGTGGGGTCAGGAAAACCCCTAAATTGATCACAACTGAGGTCCATTTAATGATAACTCTCCTTTCTTTTGCTCCCCATCATGTGTCAGTGCAGTACATGGGTGATGAAATGAAAGTAATTACTTTTCTTACCATGAAGATAACCACTACCGCCCTTTACCGGTAATGGCTCATCAGAATCAGGGGATAATTTCAGTGAGTGCCAAAGACATTCTTGGTCCCTCCATAAAGAAATTAAGTAACCATGGAGGATGAGAAATTAAACCTCTAGAAAAAAAACAATGTTGATGTTGCATACGGGTACCTATCTTACCTAGGAGACACACTGTAAAATTACTTTTATGTAAGATCAATACTTTCCAAGATACAGCCAGTTTAACGGGGGGAGGGAGGTCTCGATTTTGTTCGACCTCTTTTTTTTGTCAAAGTTCACAAGCCCATAGCACAAGAACTAAACCATGTAGGAGGCTCAAATTTTGCATGCTGGTACATAAATAGGAATAGTATGTAGCAAAATCGTCATGTTTGGTCTGGATGATTCTGCATGGTCATAGCTGTCCCTCAAAGTTGATCAAAATGTTATTGGAGTTTTTGGCTGGTCTCTGTTTAGGCCTTCAGAAGACATATTTGTACACAACATAGGCTCTTAATTTATTTTCCTTATTGAGATAAGTAGAAACACTACTTGCAATGAACAGAAAAGAAATTCATTCAGGGCCTGATCAGCAGACCTCACAAGTCTGAAAAATCATGATGTCATTTTCAGAGCACCCTAACACTTTGTGAGAATGTAAAAAGATTTGTTTTATATTTTTTCTTTATTCTCCATGATCCCTTCTTTTTAAAAATACCAATTTGACTTGTCTTATGCAAATCTTTCTTTTTTATTTTCTACCCTGAACATGGGCAAAATGCACCATTGCGATCAATATGTTTTGTATAGAGTAAGGTGGCACTGAAATCACTGAATCACTGAAATTGAAAAGGATATCCCCACCCCTGCTCAGGTACTCTCAGGTGATCACGTCAGAGCAAAATTTGCCTTTGGTTATTTACTTTTAACATCAATGCTATACAAAACATTGATCTCAATGGTGCATTTTGTGTTGTTTTGTATAGCATTGATTGTATAGCATTGATGAAGAGTAAATAGAGAGCGTATAGCAATTTCATAACATTGCATTTGATAGTTATTGAAAGAAATTGGAGTAAATGGGGTAGGGTGAATGTTCAGATTAACATGTAATGCTTTGGACCACATCTAGAGCTGAAGACACAATTTGTGGTGTTTGTATTTTTGCAATAGCCACACAAACTCCCTCAGCCATTCCCAGCGACAAATTTTGCAGGTCGCACAAGCGCCAGTATTTGTAAAAAATACTTGCTTGTCTCAAAAAATGGTTGAAAAATGCAACCATTTGGTCACAGTTTGGAGCCCAGCATTCTGTCAGTCTGTACATTTGAAATAGGTTCGCCAGCAATCTACACTATAGGCTTTCAAGTCAGGTGTTGAGGTTTGTTCACCTTTTGGGGGGTTTGGAAGTTTGGAAGAGTAGTTTTTGATATTGATACTAGTTTTGAACTTGGACATGAAACCAACCCTAGGGTTAATAATTGTAGCCACAAAAATACTTTTAGTTTGTTTGACTTTTACAGGCCTCATGTTATGCTCCTGCACCAGTGATAGCCGTGTCCGGAGGCATTATGTTTTCAGGTTGTCCGTCTGTCCATAAAAGTATTAACGTCTGTTAATCCGGATCTCGTGAACGTCACTGTGACCATGGAAGTCCCATTCTTGTGAACACTGTTTCAAGAATGCCTTTAGTGTGTCAAATGTAGCACAAATGTTTACTCGGACTACTAAAACTGATTCGATTTGGAAAGTCAAAGTTCAAGGTCACTGTGACCACAAGTCCCATTCTTGTGATAATGATACTTTAAGAATGCCTTGAGGCATGTGCTATGAATCTAAACTTGAACTCTAAGATTAACTAATTAGCTTTTGGAGGTCAAAGGTCAAGGTCAGTGCAACTATGTCTTCAAGAACGTCTCAAGGCATTCTTAAGATATTACATTTACAAAAATGGGACATACTAAATTGAATTTTAACATTTATGTAGACAGTGCTGTTTGTCAGACCTTTATTGAGTAAACAAGTTTTCCTTCCACATACTGCATTAGGAATTCACAAATTCATCAAACTGATGAGATCTTGGTATTCTGATGCATCACTACAGTATTTGTGTTTAGAGGTGATGCTTGATCGGCTGTTACAGATATTTTGAATGAACTGAAGCATCAGCAAAGAAACTTTCCTTTACCAGATAGAATAATGACACTTGGCTGATTATGTTATATGTTAAGTTATAGGTCTTGAAGGTTATCAAGTTTCATCAGTGAGAAGTACCAGATATGGCATTGATCCCCTGAACTGCTATTCAAACAGTGATCTTATTTTTCTCAGAGGGCCGTTAGTGTGGAGTGACTGTGGCAGGCACTCAGTCAGTCAGAGGGCCAGAATGTGTCCCCCATTAACAGGGTTCCCGTGGGGTCTTAAAAAGCCTAAAAAAGTCTAAAATTCTGAACTTTTTTCTGAGTTTTTTTTAGCATATTTTCATTTTGGGCCTAAGATTTTGGGCATTTGGAACGGATGTTTTTCCTTGACTATACAAGTGAGCAATGTCAAAATCAATTGGTTTGTAGACGTTGTGTGTGGAAGGTTACTAATGTGATTGCTTTATCAGTAAATTAAATTAATGCTTTTTCAATCACTGAATTCATTGAAATATTTTTTTTTTTTGAATTTCTTTGATTTGAATATTTGTTTGGGAATGCGTCGTAGGTCTTACATTTCAATCTTTATGGTCTAAAATGTCTTAAAAAGGTCTTAAATTTGACTTACTGAAACCTGCAAGAACCCTGATTAAGGAGGAGCAATGCTCCAGAAAAGAGGAAGAAAAAGACTCAGGGCCAGATGTACTCACGTTTTTGCACCCACTTCAGGCGTATTTGATTTGCAACATGCACGTAAAAACATGGCGAGGTATGAAAACAGGCCGCACTGAGGAAAAAGCGCAGACTGCCTGTCGCGGGAGCTGTGACTGGCTATTTGCGCTTTTCCGTGTCATGCATATTCATAGGAGGGTCAGGGGAAAGTGGGAGTATCGTCGGAGGAGAAGTGCTAATAGCGATTGATTAAGTATTCCGCCATATGTATGAAAACAGTGCACGTCTGTTTTGCGGTGAAAAACTTGCGCCTGTTAAAAGTGTAATCTAAATCGTGGTTAAATGCGTCAATTAGAGAAACTTTTAGAGACCGCTGAATCAGTATTCAGAGCATCGGTTTTCTTCATTATACTATGTCAAAAGCAACCTTAACTTTTGTTTCCCTTTCTAATATCGTATTTTCACTTTCACGACATAACCTTCCCAATCTGCTAGACTAGATAGCCCTAGTCTCCGTGCATTAAATAGTACATTTTTAAGTAGACTAGTCTGCTCTGTATGTCGCTGCTTGTTGACATCTTATTATCATGTATGATCGCTAAAGTTTGATTCTTTTTAATGTCGCAATTGGTTAACTCTATTTAACTGCGCTTGTGGTTCAGCTGTGGGCACGCAATTAGCATTGTAGAGAGGGCAAGGGCGGACGGTGATGAGCGCTGTTTATGTAATGAAGTGACAGCTTAGTAAATTCCCTGCAATATGGCAAAGCACAGCGTTGGCTTTCTGCGCATAGAAAAACTCGGTATTAGCGCCTTCTCTGTACATCCGGCCCTCAGTGTAGAATGTTGATTGCAGGACAGCCAGCTTGACAAGGTGCAGAGTGAACAAGTTGAAAGCCTTCTAGGACCCCCCCCCCATCTCACTTACACACACAGACCCACCCTGACTTCATTAACCACACATGGTGCCGGGAAAGGAGGGGCAAAATGGGATGAAAACAGGACGTTTTAGTGCTGGAAGTGGGGGAGGAGAGTAGAGGGACATCAGACATCAGTGGGATCTGATTAGTGTAGTTGACAGTGCTGCCACTACTGCAGTTTGCTATAGACTCTCTCTGCACTGCACAAATCAGCAGACTGTGTGTTTGTGTGGGCTCAGCCTCAGACCCTTTACTACAGACTTGTTATCTGTGCAATAATGAGATAACACATGTACACACACACACACACACACACGCACGCACACACACACACGCACACACACACAAAATGTCTTTCTGTTCGCCTTCCTTTCCACACAGTCTTACACCTATGAATTCAGATATAGGCGTACACACACACATACAGTCTAAATCTTTTTCCCTTGGCCTTTACCCCCTCCCCCACTCTCTCTCTCTCTCTCTCTCTCTCACACACACACCGTATTATCTGTCTGGTCCCAGCTGAAAGTGTGTGGAATGTTTCCTCATTGTTCCCCTTGTCCATTTTTCTCCCTGCTCTGCACTCTGCAGATTAATTGTGCTGCCTGGGCCACCGTAGACCCAGGTCACCACATTCCTCCGGGATTAGTCAAGTCAAACACCTCATGTACAGACTTAAAATGGCCACATTTTATGCAGTGTGCAGCCTGACTGTCTCAAGGCTCTCAAACTTTGTGTGTTTAAGAATGATCAACTTCTGAGTTCACAAAAACACAGGAGCAAACGCCCCCTGGCTTATCCCTGTTGGCGTGAAATCTGATCCTGGGAAATTTTGTAGGCATCATAACCAAACACTGTGTACTTTGCGATGTCATACTACATGGAGTTAGATGTGATGAAATCTACCATTGATGTTGGGTTAACCCAAATGGATACACGGATGTGGCTTGGACTTTCTTGTTCTTTCAGTTTAACAAAAAGTAAGTTACTCATATAAGACTACTGAATATTCCGGACATCTTTGTATTATATTGGCTAGTTTTGTATGTTAATCCTTTTTTTATCCAGTCACCAGCCATTTTGTGTCCAGGCATCACTTTCTTTGATCCTATCAAAATGTCTGCCTGTGCAACATAGTATAAAGTGTAAGAATGAGACACTGAAGCAATGAATTCATCTCTACACATCATAATCAGAGGTTAAGACAGAGACAGCCATGGCTAGATGAATTCTAAATTTTGGTTTGAAAAAGAAGCATCTGCAAAGTTGTGAAGGGGAGTGCCCTGACTCGCTATATGATACAGATATGCTGTGTTTTGTAGAGGTCTAAGGCCCGTGCTACACGGGATCCGCAACTGAAGCACTCCGCTCACAAAGCGTAAAAATAGTTTTAGTAATTTTTTGAATGTATGCACCGCTATTAGTGTCTGGTGTAGCCAGTTCCATTGATTACAGTGGAAGCTAATTGTTGTAGCAGACGCTCTGCGAGCGGAATGCTTCAGATACGTGCCCGATGTAGCCTCCCTGTGAGGCCCATGGCATGGGCTGTACTGTGAGTTGATGATGGTTATGAATGTCCATGTGAGTTTTCCAAGTCACAATCCCTCACTAGAATTTGTAGATGGAAAGTAAAAAGCTGGTAAAGAAACCTGTTGATTACCTTCTGTGCGCTTTTCTGAAGTTTTTGGTGGACTCAAAAGAAGGCAGTCTGTGCTTGTTATCCCTGCACAGGATCTTCAGTGAACCTTTTGGCTGAATTTTGAAAAGGGAATATTGGCCTATTGGCCTTTATTTCTAAAGCGTGATGGGAGGCATGGAAGTCCCAGCAACCCTGCCTTTTACTGCCTCGTTGACCTTTTCCTCTCCCTGAGCTCTGAACAGTGATCTCAAGTGACCCAATTAAATAATATCATCCTACACCTGGCTCTCACCTTGGTTACACGCTGGCAGGAAGGCGGGGGTGGATGTTTATGTCTAGCTGGACATGAGGAGGGTACTGACATGTGGTGGAAGGGGCTTTCATTTCCTGTGTAAAATAGTCTTCTTCTTGTAGTCATTAAATGTTTTGCCATGTGTTCATGTGTTCATGTTAAGTTTGTGATGCTGGCCCATTATGTCTTGATATGACTTTTTGTCTTTTTCTCAACTGTAAGATGAGCCTGTGTGAGTCATACCGTGTAATATGCAAGGCAATAAATAAGTCCACACTAAAAAGCACACAGAACGAAGTCATGAAATGACAACGCTGAACCATCTCAACAATTGGCCCATTTCTAGAGCGTGTTAATGTCAACTGAGCCTCTAAGTTAAACATATATCATACGTATTTGGGGACTAGCAGCAAAGCTGGGCATTGTCATGGTTTTTACATTTAAGTTGAATTGAATGGCATATAACATCAGCTACATAACTGGCTTTTCATATGAATACATTTAAACCATTTAATGTTTTTTAAGTGTTCCCTAGCGTAGCAGCTAGTCAGCTAAAAGGCACTGTTTTCTGCATAGACTGATGCAAGGTTGAATGTCTTCAGTAAAAGTTGCTCTTGGGTTTAAAATGATCCCGACTACTTGCGGATGATGTTAAATAGCTACACACAGACATTAAAAAATCTTGAGAGCAATAACGGGACGGCAGTTGGGCGAAGGGTTTACTCTTATATCAATGGAGTGAAAGTCCCCCCTCCCCCCTGGTTCCAGTTCCCACTGCAGGATTAGCGTTAATGATACTAGGTCATCAGGGAATAGATTAAAGATTTCACTTTACCGTTTAGTTTCCATTCCCACACAACAACATAACACTTAATCAACAACTTGTACTTGCATTAAACCCTTGAGTTTATCTCATCTTATTATGGCACAACTGAAAGAGGCATTAACCTGCCGGTGTGATTCATGAGACCAGGGCTAGTTAATTATACAGTTTGTCTCATCACTGGAATTCATTCTATTGATTTACAGATGGACACTGGAGGCGTGGTCTCAGAAATGGTGCTGGCTAACTGACCACACCAGTTTCTCAGTTTGCAGAGATACTTGTGTTCACAGGTGGAGGAAATCTTCATTTCTCCTGTAGATTATTAGCCTAGTTGATGATTGTTCGCACAGATGAGTTTGAGCAATCGGCTTTAAAATGGTGTAAAAAGCTCTTGTGTTTTGGTCTGAATGGATTCTATTTTCTCTCCACCCTCTTTTCTCCATTTTGTGCTGTGGATTATGCGTTACTATATCTTGTGGCAAATTGGAACAAGATATTTCAGTTTTGTAGATGTACATATTTTCCATGGATAATATGCACAATATCTTCCTAAATGATAACTTAGGCCTATGTTGTTACTATAAAAGAGCATTGTTGTCCATCAGTCAGGAACTTGAATGTTAGCTGCCCATAAAGAGCCTTGTTCACTGTGATCAGTGGTCAGCCACATGCAGAGAGAAAACCATGCAAAGAATAGCGTTTATTGAATGGCTATGGTTCAAACAAACTATGAGTTTACGAAAGTGTTTCTTTTCATTTTAATACACAGAAGGATTTGAACTCCCCAAACAAGTGGCATAGCAAACACTCACAGCACTGGGTGGGTCACACAGAGAAAAGGCACACCACAGATGACAGCGTGGGCAAAATGAGAGGAATTCTAGGGGCACTCTGGAGCAGTGTCATACCGCCCATCACAGGGTGTGCACTAGGCCTACTGCAACCACACCACAGATTTTCCACTGGGAAGTCTGAATGGTGATGTATGTCTATTGAAGTGGACAGCTACAGTCACTTACAAGTGCAAAACTTCCCTCTTCAACAAACAAAATCATATTCTTAGGGAATCAATGTTATACTGGCTATAGCAACAAGCCAACAAGCAGGTCTGGATGGCCCTTGCATGTTTGATTAACATAAATATGTGAATTGAACCAATCTAGGTTAGATTACCAGCTGGTAGTTCGTCTCATGTTCTGTGTGCACAGGCTATGGTGTGCTGCTGTGAATTCAGTAGGCCTGTACAATAATGCTATTGCCCTAGTTTCCAAGTGGCCATGTGTCTCATATCAAGAACACGTATATAGAATTCTCATGCTTCTCTGTGGTGTTGTTGAAAGCAGACTTTTTCAGAGCGAGAGAGTTCTTCCCTCCTCTTTCACCCTTGCACTCCTCATGATAACATTAATTGTAATGGAAAACAGATTTTGGGTGTAACATCTACAGTAGAAAAAAGGGGGGAAATCCATCTAGACATGGTCCTTTTGTTCTGTCTGAATGAGAGAGTCGTCTTTCATTACTGGGAAGCTGAACTGATATAGAGGTATTATAACTCTAGGAGTTAAGAATTGTAGTTGAAGGCAGTTACCGGTGGATGAGCCTCAGTGCATTGGGCAAAATGTTATTTTGCATTGTAAATGGTATGCATTTGGTACTTGCTTGCCAATCATCGTTGAACTGAAACCGCTGAATATGTTCAGTGCAGTATTGCCTGGTGTGGTCTGTCTGCTACTGGTAGTGTCAGTTGATGATTTACTGTAAAAAGGTCAGTTTTGACCGTAGGAAAAAATAAACATGTGGCTTTGAAATTGCCATACAGACATTATATGGCAAATATATTTGGTGTTAGAACAAAAACAAGGCAAAATATTTCCTTTTGAAAGAATGAAAAATAGGGCTTGGAAAATGCCATTTGTATCAAGTGGGGTGAGGCAGAGCCTGTGGTTGAATGGTGGGATTTTGAGCCAGTCATAGTTCCACCTCGAGTTGTAATTCTTGAAAAAAGTACAGCATTTAGCCTAAATGGTGTAGTTTTCCTTGCGCTTTCATACCATAGTATGTCTCTCTTGGTCAAGGGAACTGTGCTCCTGCAACTGTCTTTACCACACTGACCTGCTGCTGTCTCTCCCTCAGCACTCTCACTGTGCTCGCAGTGTCACTGACCAACTGGAACTGAGAACGAGTGTGAATGGAGTTTGGGCTCTGCATTCCCTCTCACTGTTGACTACAGTTGTAATTTCATGTCAAATTAGCAGATGTTATTTTTGAGGATTATGCATTTATTACTTCTGCCAAGGGGGGTTATTTCGCTGTTGTTTATTTGTTTGTCTGTAACCAGGATTACACAAACACTACTGCTCCAGTTTTCATGAAATTTGGTGGAAAGGTGTAGCATGTCCTAAGGAAGATGGCATGTAGTTTTGGACCAGGTCAGAATCCTGGGGTGGATACACAAACTTAGTTTTGCTATTGCTAACATCGTGGCTTTGGCGGATGTCTGTGCTCTGCAAGTGCCATTATAGTTGATTGTCAATTATATCACGCTAAAGGCTAATGTTGGCTAAGTTACCTGTGGCGCTGTGTGCTGTGCAAAATATAACTGTTTTTTTAATAATCATTGACTACAAATTTAATCACAAAAATGAGTAACTTTCATAAAATATGAAGCTACCACCAAAGTCAGAAAACATTTACACTGTAGAGGAGTAAAGGAATTGCTTTACCTACCTAAAATATCCACTATATCTAACGTCATACCAGAGAATATCTCCCTCATTGTTTTTTACAGATCCTGAGCATTTGACAGACTTTTTTCTCAATAGCAGAACAAACATGTGCAGGAGAGTTGGAACAAGGGGAGCCTGTCCACTAGTTAATTGATCACAGACGGCCATTCACTCGGATGGATAAAATAAATAGAAATAAAAAAAAAAATGCTAATTTGTGTTGCCAGATATACTTGCCAACCCATTGGCAGCCACTGATATATAGGGGAGGCCTAAACAAAGTAAAGTCTATGTGTTGGAAACATTGACTCATGAGTAAGACGACACATTTATTCACGGTTTTCTCAATTTTCCATCTCTTGCAGGTGTATTGATTGACAATAATTCCCACTGCTTTCAACTTGTTGACGGCGAGCATTCAAACCACACTTGGTCACATGGTAAGGAAACTCTTTGATGTTCTCCTACAGTATGCACATCTGCATTTTTATGGATTACCTCAAAGGCAACAGTGACTTCTTGATTAAATCTGAAAAAGGCCTAGGTTATTTTCTGCTTATTTTCACTCCCGAACATGAGTAAGGGATGAGGAATCTCTTCATTGTCATATCCATTAATTACTCATCAGATATTTTGCTTAATGTTAGTGAAATTAGTAAATATAGATGCCCGCCTACTGTGCTGTCATTTCTGATTCTTGAAGCCTTTTTGTGGTGCTTGTTGCCTTTCAAATGAGTGAATGGGAAAATGAGATAAATGTGGAATCTATTAGTCTACTAGATTTAAACATCCATGTTGGCTGTAACTGGGTCATTGCATATTCTGCAGCTAGGCCTATATCAAAAGTAAAGAATTTGGACACATTGAAAATGTTATTTGGATTTAACAGTGGCTGTTGTTGTCATAAAATACAGGGCCTAAATTTCACTGCGGGATTGCGGGTATTGCACAGAATTTGTTCAAGTCCCGCAACTCTAGCCATCATAATACGAGAAATTCCCGCACACACTTTTACAGCCTGTCTGATGACGTTAATCTAATCATGAAGTAGCGTGAATGCGGTGCTATTGACCGGATGGATCAACTACCGAGTTGAACTGAACATAGCCTCATGCAGACGCAGACACACACACACACGCAGGGAGAGAGAGAGAGAGAGAGAGAGAGAGAGAGAACCACTTTGCGCTTAAGCAAATAGGCTACGCAGCCATGGCAAACTTTTACATCTGGAGAGAGCTCCTTGGTAACTACCCTGCTAGCTCAGGTCACGTCTGCCAGTAATGCTCACTAAAATCATTAGTGAACATTGCAAAACACTTGATCCCAGAAAGATTGTCTTCGACTTGTTAGTTTTTTGAACATTTATTTTTATCTAATGACATAGAAAACGAATGAATTGCATCCACATATCCTTATGCACTATGCACAACTTTTATTCACTAGCCTAAAACCGTCAGGATGAAGGCTAATTACTCTCACAAGTGACAGGCACTAAATTACCCCTACACATCACCAATGTGCACTCAGTTAGACCTACACACCACATTTAAGATGTAATAGTTTAAAAATCAATATGAGGCATTCAAATTACTAAATATGTTTAGCTACTAGTAATTACTAGTAAAATACTATACATTATTAAAGGCACACTATGCAGGTTTTTTAGCTTAATATGCAAGTTTTTTTAATTTAATTTACCTTCATTTAACAGCTTCAGAGTCATTGGAATGGTTATATGACTTTTTTTGGGTTGAATGGTGGCCGTCTTGCTTCCCCCTAGCGCCTGTGAGCGGAAAAACCACCCTTGCAACTGTGGGCCGGCGGGCCGACGGCCTCAGTGTCAGGAAGTATAACGAGTGTAACGAATTGCTTTACTGCATTCAAATACACATACACGCCAGGCACCGGCTAGAAAAAGGTAGCGATGGAGTTTCTCAGACATTCGTCATGACAGAGCCAGCGAAAAAGAAGCAAAAACCGAGAAAACAGTAAGTAAATTGCCAATACTGCAGAGTTTACCTTTAATTAAATACACTCTATATGAATTTAAAAAATATATGAAATAGAAACATATCACATAGGCCATCATTTTCAGTGTGTTTGTGTGTGTGGAGAGAGTCAAGCAGAATCTAGGATGGCCACTGTTGTGAATGATCCCACTACAGTATATTCAATATTACTGATGACGTCAAGGTGGTGGGGGCCCCCAAATCAAATACATTTTTAAAAAAGTATCGAAGAAGTATCGAAATCTTGACTTGGCATCAGAATCAACCCCCAAATTGTGTAAATTCCCCCTATATGAATAACCTAAGGGGGGAATTCCCCCCCATTTTGAAAAATGAATTTTAAGCCCTGAGATAGATAGATTGATTGATTGATTGATTATTCACCATTATCACCCAGAGAAGAAATACTCTTTTTTGATTGGCTGGTAGGGTGGCTATTAATTCTGAATAACAGGAGACCCAGAAGTAGATAAAGTAAAAAAAATGAATTGATGAATGGTAACTATAACAACCATAGTAAACGACAGTTGAGTCTGGAACCAGGCTTTGCAACAATGGAATCAACTGTAAACAAGCTAACTGTCCACGGTTAACACCGCCAGGACCAAAGAAAGTTGTACAACAAACTGAACAAGTCGGCTTAGTTTTAAACAGAACCGCTTGTTTCCTTTGCGTGTTATAAAGGCATGACTATTGCCTATAGTGGCAACTGGGCGATAAGCGGGATAAATGTCTTCAAGATGTCCTCAAGATATGGAATTAATGGACTTGGCGAAGGAAAGTTCTTTGCATCTGCCTTGTCCATTGATTCTGTATCGGGACAACTTGGTAGCCGTTATCCCTTACTTAAAACCATTGAGCAGTGTTTCTTTAGGTGTGACGAGAGAACTCCGCGAGAAATTTAGGCTATTTGAACCTGGACTTGAGATTTTACGGGGGCACAGTAAACTGAATTGTTTAGCTATCCAATGTTGCTAGGGTGTAGCCGTAATGTTAGCTTAGCCTTCTGCCTAGGCTATTTCAGAATGTATGCGCTACAGGCTTGTCTTTGGGCTTGTAGTCGCCTGAAACATAACCTTTATGTAGCCTACATTTCCTAAATAATGAGAGGCTAAGTGAGGATTTGATGCACTTAACTCAGTCATGACTTTCAGGTCATGATGACATTGGCTGTTGTGCTTTTACGGTGTGAAAGTAAATGTTGTGCAGTGTTTCCCACAGAATTTAATTCTATTTGTGGTGGTAGGTTTGCAGAATTAACTTTAATGCAAATGTTTTTAACAAATTAGCGCAGCGGGGTTATGATACTAATCAGATTTAAGCACAATTTAGCCTTTTAGTTATCTTCTTTGCCTTGCAAGATTGTTAATGTTGCCTTTAAACATGCATGTAGGTTCGTTGAGAGACGACAGAAACAAGGAGGCTTTACAAAGGTGCACATAGCTCTACAATGAAAGAATTCCATCCAATTGAAATAGTACAACATGGAAAATCATTGTGTGGTGGTCAATGTTGATATTGTGGTGGGCCGCCACAAATAAGTCAATGTATGGGAAACACTGTCGTGACATTACTGATCATGTGAAGATTTTGCAGTGGCGCTCAAAATCCAGCTGCGCCACTACGCCACTGCTGAATACATTGTAGAGGAAAGACTGATTGAGGGATCCAGCAACATAGTGTTTTTTGAAAGACCATGGATTACTTTAGATGTACCATGATAGTCTGGTAGCTTGTACAGATACTTTTTCAAGTGCTAAAAAACTCAAAAATTAAATATAAGAATGTCTTTTATCTGATCTGATGTAGTACTACTGGTATTTTATAAACTCTGTATTTTGCCCTTTTTTACTCATAGAAGTATTCAAATCAAATTCAGTATGTAATTTTGTTATTGCAACAGATCAATGAATATCAGCCCAGAATATCGGCCAAATATTGGTTATCCGCCATGCTAAGTCATAAGTATCAATATCGGCATCGGCCTTAAAAAATGCATATCGGTCGACCCCTAGTTGCAATATGCTTGTGTAATGGGTGATTTCCTAAAGAAGGATGCTACTGGACAAAATCCATTATGGAATATGGATGCTGCATTACTATGATGAAAGTTCAGTTTGTAGATAACAATTCTGTTGCTGTGTACACACCAAAACAATAGGCTTATACTTATCATCCTCCTAAATGTGAGTGTGTTCATTGACCTACATGTCCAGTGAAACCAAACCAGTAGGTGAAGCAATTATCATGAGGGTCTGGTACCAACTAGTGGAAAGGACAATAAAGGCATCTATTTTACTTCACAATCACCCTCATAATAGAATAACATAATGATTATGTAATGATGAGCTCACAGAGAAATGTCTGCTGATAAACTCTTTTGGCCTGGAATGCAGCTCCATAAATCTTTTCATGTGTTACCAATGTTTTTGTTTTTCATTTGCAAACCTCTTTTTGGCTGCTCTGCATTCAACTGTCAGAGCAGGTAGTTGAGCTTGCATTGTTGTGAAATATGTTTTTGGACTTGTTGAACTATGCAATGGCTCATACAGGCACATGAAGATCAGTTTTACGGCTGTAAAATGGGACAGAAAATGATATACAATCCAGTGTAGTCACACATGTTTAGAATTCTTCCATGCTTCCAAATGTGCGTAGAAAAACTAACCTTTCAGCTCGGCTGTTATGGCATCTCTCAAGGCCCGTATGAGTCTGGTTGATCTAGCTTGTTTTTTTCCCAAGTCATTAGAACACAAGGAGCTTTAATTTAGGCAGATAAAGACTTAATTTGCTCATGCGCAGGCACTATTTCTATGTTAAAATAGTCATTTTAACCAAACCATTTTAATACACGTTTGGGAAGGATGGGGAAATGTTGTTCTGTTGTGGATGGTGGTGATTGGTGCATTTGTGTAGGGGGTCCCTTTTTTGCCCTGTTTTTGTTCCATTTTTCAGGGTGAAACATACAAATTGTATCTAAACATTAGGTATGCAATGGTATACGGTATATTATCGAACCGAACAATACGCCCCACACGGTTCAATGCTCAGACGTGAACTGCGATAAGGTAACTTTAATATATTTTGATGTTCCTCTGTTTGTTTTTAAAATGCATTATCATATTATTTTAGTCAATACTCATAAATAACTACAAATAACTAATGGAAAATCTGTTAATGTTTTGTTGCGCGTTTCTGAAAAAAAAATATATATATCGGCCGATATATCGGAATATCGGATTTTTAAATCAACAAATATTTGTATCGGTATCGGCCTTCAAAATCCTTTATCGATCGGGCTCTATAAGAGAATATTTACAATTTACAAACTGAAGACTGGAAAGTTTAAATTCTATGAAACGATTGGGACCAGAAAATAATTTCTCTTTTGGCATTGACTACCGTTCATCATTTTTCCAAAGATGGCAAACGGAAGGGATGGGACCTCAGCTGAGCGAAATTTAAAATAGATTGACACAGGGGCGCCCCAGCTCTCTCCACTGATAGTTTGACCAAAGCAGTTGAAAACTACCCTATATTTAGGCTAAAAAGCCAGTCAGTCACACTACCATTTTTGTCTATCGGCAAAATATAGTTAATTGTTTATATCAGTGTTTTTTTTTATATTAAAATATCGAAAATAACGTACCGTTGTTGTGGCCCACAAACCGTGATACATACCAAACCATGGGCACACTGTACCGTTGCATCCCTACTAAACATCTGCTTCCTCATTGGTATGCTGGATTCTCCCACTAAGGATGGTAGTCCTGCCTAATCTTTGCTTTCTTGAAATGTTGCTTATTCATTCTGCACTATGAACAGTGCATTATTTTCTCCCATCAATTCACAAACACATGAGGATTTCCACTCCCACCTTTTTCTGCATTAATTGTGAGAAAATTAAAGTGTGATGAAAGGCAGAGGGCAAGACATTAGTAAGGAAGGTAAAGAACTGGAAGGACATGTCATTAAGGAATTTAAACAGATGAAACAGGTATGTGTGGAATATTGGTTTGTGTACAACTCCGCTCCTGAGTAATGAGGCCTACAAAAGGAGGGTGGTACAATTTCACATCTAGAAGGTAAATCGAAGGTTATTAATACTCAGTGTGTAAGAGTTTTTAGTTAGAGCAAATTCAATGCCCATTGTTTATTTGACCTTGTGACGTCGCTGACAGATATTACCCGTAGTTCTGGCATTCCCAGAAGAGCCCACTCAGCAGCTGCCCACGTTATGTTTGATTTTACTGGCGTAACAAACATCATGGAAGAGGAAGTATGTCCTAGTGCACATTTTACATCAAACATGTTTGATTTTATGGGACGAGTTGAGAGGGTTTTAAGTGCAACAGTGTAACAAAATTCAGCCACTCTCAACATGTGTGCCAATTACGACAATATCGAATGAATGCTGTTGTTACGACATTGCATAATTCAAAGCAGTTTTCTGAAACTCCTGGCATGTGGGCCAAATGCGGCCAGCAAGACCATTTTGTGCAGTGCAATATCAACTTTGTGGAGTGCAATATCAACTTTGTGCAGTGCAATATCAATTTTGTGCAGTGAAATATCAACTTTGTGCAGTGCAATATCAATTTTTTGCAGTGCAATATCAACTTTGTGCAGTGCAATATCAATTTTGTGCAGTGCGATATCAAATTTCTGTTACGTTTTTCCATTTTGTGCAGTGCAATATTCAATTTTGTGCAGTGCAATATCAATTTTGTTAGCTTCTTAAGAGTACTCAACTAACGTTAGCTTTGGAATTGTAGATGCATAGACGAACGTCAGTTGAAAAGTGGACGATGTAATTCACTCTTCATCATTCATAATGAGGCAACAACTTGTCCGTTTTGCGCAACCACCAAACATGCAGAGGAGAAGCCTTTGAGAGGGAGGGAAAAGCCTCAAAACTTCAGAAACAGTCTTTCAAAGGGTTCCATGGGTTATGGAATTTCTGGAATATCATGGAAATTTGATCAAGTCTATTCCAGACGTGGAAAGTCAGGAAATTGTATCATTTGTGGGGCAAAGTCATGGAATATCAGGGAATTGTGTTGTAGCAGTCTAAAATGTACTTGCCAGAAAACATTAATTCAAATATATGTCCATGCAGATTTGGTGTATCTGGTAGCTTTACTGCTTGATTGAGTGGTTGTGGTTAGCACAATTTTGTTTATTCAATGCTGCTCATTTATTCATCTCCCACTCTGAAATCTTTGATCGGTATATTGAATGACTCATTCTATAGTTGGTCATGGAAATTCAGGTTTTTCGTCACAGAGTCAGGGAAAAGTCATGGAATTTTACATCTGACTTAGAGTAGGAACCCTGCTTTCAGTAGAACTTTTCCTAAGAATCAGAAAAGACTGTGATGCAGCTGTGAAGCAATTATATGGGAAGCAAAGTTATGGGGAAAGTATTTAATGAGGATGACTCAGTTTCTGAATGTTAACTGCTATGCTGCAGGTTGTGAATATTGTCTACCCAGAAAAGGCATGTTATTTAGAAGTAAACATCAGTCTCAAATACAATGGCAGAACATAAAACACAAAAAGTACCTTGAAAATGCCCGTAGGTAATTTGAGCTGGAGACTGATTTAAAGTCAAGTCTATATGTTACTTTTAGTGTAAGACATAAACTTGCAAATTCTTCAACTTGTCATGTTTTGAGCTTGGAAAAGATTGAAACATTTCTACATTTCTTTTTTTTACCCTTTAACCTGTAGCACTTTGAGATATCTTATATGAAATTTAAGGTGCAATATAAATAAAATGTATTATTATTTATTATTTATTATTAAACCTGGTCTATCTGTCATAAAAATAGTCAGTACAGCAGTCAAGCACTGTACCAATGACAGCATGATGTCAGTGAAACACGGTGTTTTGGCCTATGATGCAGTTTACCATAACTGAATAGGTTATGATGATCAAGCTTTAACATTTAAAGTCAAAGTCAAAGTCAAAGTCAGCTTTATTGTCAATTTCTTCACATGTTCCAGACATACAAAGAGATCGAAATTACGTTTCTCACTATCCCACGGTGAAGACAAGACATATTTTACCAATTTAAGTCCACAGACAAACATAACATTCAAGTAAACAAAAAAGTAAGTAAATAAGTAAATAAGAGGGCACATATAATAATGAAAAAAATAAGAGCAGCAAAATTTGGTTGAAATTGTGCATAGACAGTCAATAAAATACTAGTGCAAAGTCAGGCCAATAAAAGGCTTGGGTAGTTCTGTTTGACCTAAGTAATAAAGAAAGTGGCTAATTAAATAAAAAGATATCTAATTAATTACATGCTTTGTAATAAATTAATTACAAGCTAGTTTGCTGTGAGAAGCATTTAGAAATCTGTCAGATTTGCCTTCAACATGAAGTCATCAAGTAAACAAGGCAGAGCACTGTGATGTTTAATAATTGATGGCAAACAACAGATAATTTGATGGATTTTATTAATGAACACATTGTCATTTGTCCTCATCCATCTCACAGTTTGTCTAAAGTTAGGGAACTACCTAAATTAGGTAACGCCAGACTACACCAACAATAAAACAAGTATGTCATCAATGTACTGTAAATGTGTATGAAAATACAGCAGCAATACTCATGTTCAGTGCGCTGATGGACACAGTGGCACTGATTTACAACCCACCCTCAGTTGAAGTTCTAGAGGTGTGACCACTGCACACTTTGTTTGTTGAAGCACTAAGGCAAATGAGGGTTTGATCGCAATGTTTTCACAACACAACAAAGGCTTATTTGCTGTAAATCTAGGCCAAGCCATGTGTGTGGAGTTAGGGGCATAGGGAGAGTTGGGGCCTGTGCGAATTTGCGTTGTGTAAAAGGTGGCTTTATTTCACCCTCATGTTGGCTCCAACACCAGTCACTCCATCTGTTCTGCCATCCCACCAGTCTTACTACAAAGAACATGTCAAAAGGAACAAAGGCTGGTCTGACAAAAAATGGATGCCACTGAGTGGTTCTGTTATTAAAAAAAATAAAGGATGCAAAATAAATTTAGAAATATCACTCCTGCTTTAAAAGTGTTTTTTTCCCCTCTTGAATTTCACTCATGAGTCTGAGACTGTAGAATAGGGAGAATGGGGAGATACAAAAACAAAAATCAGTGCAAAATGTGTGACAGAGACTGAGAGATGAGCACTTGCAGCTAAGGCCCTCTCATGCATCCATCTAGGAGTCTGCCCACACCTGGGGCCAAGTCTGCCGAGCATTCAAGACAAATGGGATCTCACTCGTTTTGACTCGTTCGTTCTGCCATGCTGTTAGCGTTCTTTTTTAAATTAATGAATCTGTACTCTGTCCACTGCCCTTTTAGAAGTCTGCACAAATTATAGTCTATTTTAGATTTATTTTAGTTTTCAATTTTATGCGTTGAATACTCCAATGCATTACTGTTGTGGCAGTATTGTCACAGTATCGTAATGACCATCTCAGTCCAACAAAAATATCTGAATTTTGAATAAAGTGAAGTAGGATTGAAGTGAGTTAAGTGGATGGATGCAAATATGCTATCAGTTCTGTCATAGCATTTTTAAATTTACCCGGCAAGCAAGAAAACGCTTATATTTTGAACCGCAGGATAAGATTTGCCCTGGAAGCAGTCTCAAAAACATAGACTATTTGAACAAAAAGACAAAAGAAAATGTTTTCAACAGAAGAGCTGTTGTGAAAAATCCAATGGTCCAAACACTGTCTCAGTAAAGCATGCTGTGCATACTGATATTATGGTAAAGCTGATTTTGCAGTGGAAAGAAGAAGCTCAGTAAAACCCCTCACACTCCATCTCAGCTCTCTCTAGTAACTCATCCACTGGCTGCTTACAAGAAAATGGTTCTGAAGATCACCTGCTCAATCTGTTCAAGCTGTTCAATCTGACTGTATTCACTTGAATCAAATGGCAAACAGTGTATTTCAGCATTCAGCTTCTTCCTTTGTTGGAAGGAGTTGTGCTGTATACTGGAAATTACAAGGAGTACATATATAATATATAATATACTGTGAAAGAATCAAGGGAGACATGTTGTGTTGTCTGCCATCAGCATGAATGAACTTTTGTCCTTTTGTCTTTGTTGTTGCAGGTGCTAAGACTGTCGGACAGAACGCCTGTGCAACTTTTGAATTGGAGTAAAAGAATTGATACTGTGGTGAGTACTGTAGGCTATAAATGGCATCATTGCCAGTAAAAAAATGAATGCTTCATATTGTGCGTCACCTCTGCTCAGCCTGAAACACTATCCTGTGTTACTTGCATCCAGTCGGCCTCTTGCGTTATTAACATAAGCTCAGAAGTTTGTGATGTAATGCTACCCTCAGATAGCGTTTTAGTTGTTTGTTTTCAAGTGCACAGTGAGTGGAGCATAAGAGCTTTAAGGATTCTTTAATCTCACTTTGTAAAATGGTGGCAGTCCCCTGTATCTCATATTTCAATATCTAGGCTAATTGCACTTTGCACTAGTGTGAAGCTAGGGCTACCAGAATGTACCATAGTTACAGTGATAATCACACAAAACCCTCTATGTGATAACCACGTAGTTTGTGAATTTGATGAATGAGGTCTTCTCATTGAGGTCGCTGCAGTCCACAATACTCAAAATAGCCACATTGGCGTCAAATCATTCAGCTTAGTGACTGAAAAACAGGGTTTTCAGTCTTTCCTTTTTGCAAAGCATTTGAAAGCACTTTAACCCAAACATCCCCTCCCCCTAGCTCTGGCAGCACCCCCCTGCTCCAAATTTAGATAAAGCCTGGCCTTGTTGCAGTTTTAAAGAGTTGCGCGTAGCTGACCTTGAATAAGTAACCCATTACACATTTATCTCGGGAGTGGAAGCGCGGAGGAGAGGGTTGCAGGAGTAGCACTAGCACTAGAGTTCAGTTGGTTGGACAGCAGTGGGCTGGTGTGTCTGAGGAGATCTGAGTGCCAGAGATAAAAAATAATTTATTATTGATTAGTCTTGCTCTGCACCTCCCCCAAGCACAGACGCTGAGGAGGCCTCATTATTCGCCTGTCCTCCAGCTACCTGTTCTACCCTGTGGTTTGTCACTGACGTTTTGAAGTATTTTTGAAACCTGCTTTTGGCACTTGGCCAACAAAAAAGAACCCTGATAATCTCATAGTGGTATGTCCACCTCTGTTTGATTGAAATGGGGAAAAGTTCAATTGACAATTTTTTTTAGTGATTTGTACAACTAGTTGTCTAAGGAAATGGCAGACACAAAGCTATTCGTCTGCATGCTCCTCTGAACAAAGCTGCTGGCATTCATAATTCCCAGTGAGATAAGAACAGAATAACACAACCTCTTTAGACTTAGCAGACATAGAACATGTAAGAGATAAACGACCTGCTTGTCAAGGTCAAGGCCATGGTATTTCCTGTTGCAACAGGAAGTTGATGGCTGTCTTTGTAATTGTTAACATTTGCCAAGCTCTGATTAGCAGCAGGATAGGTGGCGATTTGAATGGCGTATCGGCCTCACTCCATGTGTGTCTTTCTGCCTGACTGCTTTGCATAGTACACCAAAGACGGGAGCATGGGGCTTAGCTGCAGCAGTGAAAGTAATGTGGTTAATAATAATCCCATTCTCATTCATGGTTTAGCCAGAGTGATTGCTGGCATCTTCAATTAATGACTGTGAAGGTTATAAATCTGTTTCAACTGCGTGGGTGATCAGTTTTAATATACTGACTACATTTTGACTTTCTTTCGGCAAACAACAGTGCCATTTCAAAACAGGGTATGGACCCAGATGGATTTTGAACAAAATCTTTGTAATTTATTCACAAGGAATTCCATCCACATTTTGGGCACAAGTCTTTTTTTATGTACAAAAATAATTTTGAATTGCTGTGGTACTTTCATGAAGTTTGATTTAGCAATTATCATAGGCTATTCAAGTTTGGTAACCACACATATTAAGAGTTTGAAACAGGGCTGCCAATGACTTTGCCATGACCTTCATTTATAAAAATGGGGAGGAAATGAGATGACTGAGATCCCACAGCGTGACCAGATGTGCTGTTTTCTAATGCACAGTGCCATTGTCGGTATACAGCTAGATTTCCACAGGGAAAATGCATCACAACATTTTTCCTGGTGAAATGAAATTCATGTTTAATTAGGTTTTATAGTTTCATGAGATCGGCTTCCCTCCTTGTTCATGTCAAACTTTACTACCATTGTGATAGATTAATATCATGGGAAACCATGATTGGAATCATTGGAATCTTGGACTTTATCAGTAGATAACATGCATGTCGTAGCTAAAATAGAGAGATCAGATGTTGCACTGATGAACATGGATATGGCACAGTGAATTCTCACTTGATTTATTGGCAGTGTGACTAATGAATGCTAATTGAATATTAAGAGTTTCTAAACTGTTCAGATTGTATTTTCTGGGGGGGAAAAATCCCCATGAATTCTCAAGCAAACAATGCATCATCATGTAAAAGTCTCCGTCAGAGGTCATGTGCTCAGCAGAATGCTATCAAAGCAATTGTAGCAAACGCATCCACTTCCCTTGAGAACGTCGTGACACTTAGTTTCCAGTAGCGTCCCAGAGGCAGCCCAGTGACCTGTGTCAGGCCAGCGGGATTCTAGGAGCGCCACACAAAGCCATCAAGTAGACGAGCGGACCCATTCAGGCCCCTGCCACGCACTGCCACCCCCCACCCCCACCCCCCAACTGTGCTCAAATTGGCACTGATGGATCTCAAATGCCAAACTAGGTCAAGCAGGCTGACCACATTAATCTGACCGGCACTCGTTCCTTCGCCTGGTGATTGTGTTGCATCACAAGCAGTTTACTGTCACATCAATTCTAATCCACTGTGACAGTGTCTGCTAGCGTTTGGCGTGTAATAAGCACATTGCATTGTCTCCCTTCTGGATTGATCAGGGAAGCCTTGCCTTTGAACTCTGTCTAATTGTGTGTCTGCCGTAAAGGGATGTAGACCATGTGCCGTTGGTGGTTAGAATGAGGCGTTGGGGTTGGGAAGGATATATTCAATCAATGAAGGACCACATAAAGCAACACAAAAAAAACATTAAAAAAATATTTACCATAAATAAATTCCAATACATTTAATTCCATGACTCATGTATGTGCCAATGTAACATGTGCCAATATTCTGATGCTGTTGAACTAGATCTGAAACCTGCCTAATCTCAAATGCGATAATTTTGGGGGCCTCAAATAGCCCTAGTCTAGCTAAGAATAGATTGTCAGATATTTATTTCAAACTTTAAACAGGCTGCCGTTTCAATTTTGAACATCTTATTTGTATAATCATGGTTTGATTGCTGGCATTGTTATGCAGTGAGAGATTTTGCCAGCATCGTGGCACCTTAAGGCTGGGACACCCCCACCCCCTACTTTTTTGTGGCAGACTTATGCAAGAGTAAGCCCTTTGTGTTCTGTACGGGGAGTCCTGCCGAGTGCCTTTTGTGGATCAAGTTCATGGTTGATTAGGGAGGTGCCTGAAAAGCTGGCTGTAATGCCGCCAAACAAATATTCAGCCCCAGGTGTTGTCGAGAAAGGCCAAGGGTTATGAATAATCCCCTGTGTACGTGTGAGGGTGTGTATCAGTGCATGTGTGCGTGCATACATGCTTCCATATTCGTGTAGGCCTACCCACTAGATGTCTGGATACAGTTTTATCAGAATGAATGTTGTATCATAATATGAGCATTACTAATAATTTTACTGTAAGGTTAACACAGGGTAAGTGTTGTTAGCGTTTGTTTAATCATCAGGTAAGGAGCAAGAAACAGCTGGAGAAAAAAAGATTAGATTTGTTGTGTTCCTGTTTGACTGCATTTGTGTGCTACATTTGGGCTTCCATTGGCAATTGATTTTATTACACATTGTCTCGGGTTGCATGCCAACAAGTGTGTGTGTGAGAGAGAGAGACAGAGACAGAGAGAGATTTGAAGCCTTGTTTTTTTTTGTGCCCTTGTGATAGTGCACGCACATTCAGTTGCACTAGGATTTAAGATTTAATTGTAACCAGGTCTATGACGGCCACACCAACAGCCTTTTCTTACATGGAGGGTTTCTCCCTGTCTGTGTTTGTTACTGAAGCATTGAATGCACAATGTGATGATTCAATTCTTGAATTTCCCCTTGAGGATCAATAAAGTATCTATCTATCTATCTATCTATCTATGTAGAGTATGCTGAACTGTTTCACCAACATCTACCCTGACAAGATCACAGTAGCAACAAAGGCCCACGAGAAATTGCCTTGTTTGTACATATACCCAGGTAGAGTTTACAGTGCTTGTAAACTGTAAACAGTGGGAGTACTTGTGTTGTGTACATGTCTTAGCACAGGCTAGCTCCTTCATAACTGACATATTTGCTCTGCCTCTTTACACGGCTGTAGAGGAAGGGAATTTCCCCTCCCTCCCACCCCCTATAGCAGCGTGCGATCCCAAATACATGGAATTCCCTTCCTCAGCTCTGCAGTGGCACATGGAGTGCAAGCCTGTGCGGCTGGCTTTGAGGAGAGCAGTTCTCCATTGTGTCAATAGCTGTTGTTCAATCGTATAGATGTGCACTTTCCACTGTGCCAATGCCTTTAGATGAAACAAATTGATTCAAGGCTTGTTCTGAGGGAGCACATCACTCTCACTTTTATCAGCAACACACCATGTAATTGGTCATCTACACTGATGTGTCAGCTCTAGTAAGGCACACTCTGATTGGACAGAGATCAGTACCAGATCAGATCATTTTACCTTGGTTTACACAGACGTCGCATCCGGAAGCAGTGGTTACATTATTTGCACCGCTCTCTAATAAAGAGCCTCTACTTAATCTCTGCTCCTGATAATCACCACTAATATCCATCATTGTAATAAATTGATCTTTTACATTACCACTCTATATTCAGCCACCCCACCTAATTAGGAGGGGATGTACAAGCATTGGCTTGTGCAGAGGAATTCTGAGGAAATGGCAATAGCAACGGCAACTCTCTTAGCAGCAAGCACACGGTCTCAGTTTGGAAGACAAGGCTCAGTTTAGATGTATTGTTGCTAAGCAGTGGCAGAATGAGGGAAAGTCTGGAGTATAAATGTCTAAGTTTATTGGTGTTATGAGGTTCTAGAGCTAAACCAAAGCAGGTGTTTTCAGAGCAGTATTTGTACGCTCCAGCTTTAATTCCTCGATATTTGCTAGCATTGCTACTACTGTCTGATTGTAGACGGTCACCAGCTCTTACCATTATGTTTTGAAACAAACATTTCACTGCAACGTCATTGTACTTAGCCACCACCTGTGGTCGCTGCTTGGTTTGCCATCCCAGTAGCTGAGCGAACAGCGCAAATACCAACGTGTCCAGGCTGTGATCTCCCAGAGAAAATGATATGAGACAAACTGTTGGGTGGAACCAGGCTGTGCTACCATCCATGATTATTATTGCAATAATGTCACTATGAGACGAGAAGCGGACTACCTACTTGAAGTGCTTTTAGGTTACCTGCATGTCAACTCCAGTAGGCTTGAACATGATCTTCTTTTGACTGCAAGGAGCACCTAAACTGGCTACCAAAAACTAATCAGTGGAGCTGATGTACTGTTGCCGTGCGCCGTGGACAAACTGCACAATTCTAAACACAGTAGTACAGTAGAAGAAAGTCCAGTCGTGGGATTGCTGTTCCTTTTTCAATGATCACTTTTGTTGCTGTTATAAATGTAGGTACTGATCTGCCACTAGCTTATATTGATAATAGCAGCACAGACTTATTGTTTGGGCTCTAGCCTATTATGTTCCTAGTCAGAAATATAGCTATATATTCTCACTTTTGAGGCCTACATGCATGCCATTTCCTGCTCGACTGCAACAACATTCGAGTGCAACGCGAGGTTCATCGAGGTCACCTCGGCTCCTGAAACGCTCAAATGGAGAAGCACACGCTGCAAATGCACTCTGCAGGAAGAGAAAACAGTGTTTCACCACTACAGCTGTGTCCTCTCTCCTCTCGAAATAGAACAAAACCTCATCGCTTAGATACAGCCATGAAAAAGAAATGAATGTCTCTGGCGCTCAACCTCGCTCCGGAGTCTCTGAGGCAGAAACATTTGTTACATTCACTTGCAATCGCAGCGCTTATTCATTGCATGCAGATCTCGTAACCCACCACAACATAAATCAAGCAGTAAATAGTAGATTGTAGAACGCGTGAAGAGTAAATAGTTGAGACATGTAGCCTGTTTTAGCCCAATGCTTTAATGACTATCTGCTCTCAGTGTCCCTTCCCCCACCACCAAACCTTTTTTACACGACATCAATGAACAGCTACACAACCTGTAATTCAATTGGGCTTCACAAAAATGACCCTTTGCAGCTGGCATGTTGCATCTCATTAAGACTGTTCCTCCCAGTCGATATTATGCAATGTTTTGACGAGGATAGTGTCTTATGGTTTTGAGTTATGTGAAGGATTGGACTCCGAAGGACAGGACAGTATCTTTGTTTGAATGACACCTGAATGTACACACCTGTGTTGTGTACTATAGATTTGCCTTGACCCACATAGCCTGTAAATGGCGAGGTGACACCGTCCACTTTTGTCCCTTTCTTGCTGTTATAGTTACACATGATCGTTTCTGGTCTGCAAGCTCTGAGTGGCTTGACAGACTGAAGACATTTTCTTGTAGTCTTTGGAAACCTTTTATCAAGTGTGAGTGAAGTGAAGAATGTAGCTCCAAGCAGTCTCCATTGAACATATAAAGACACACACAAACACTCACTCACATGCCATACCACCACAGCTGCAGGTGACTAAGGCCACTCGAAGAGATTCTGGTGCAACAGCGCCACCGGTGTGGGGTGGCCAACGGTGGTACAACAGCTTGTTATTGGTTGAATAAAGAAGAGGAGCCTTGGTTGTCCACTTTTAACCTCGGGTGCTGTGAAGAGGGCCTGTGTCCCTCCTGGCAGCCAGAGCCGCTGCCCCTGCCTGAACTCGGCTGCCGGGAGCGGAACACTCGCTGCACAACCAATGAGTTTCTAAATGTCGAAAGCCACTAGAGAAGACCGTGCATAGACTCACAATTTAGCTACTGCCAGGTGTTAGGCCTACAGTTATTTCCTTACAACCTCTCTCTCTCTCTCTCTCTCTCTCTCTCTCTCTCTCTCTCACACACACTCTCCCCCTCTCCCTCTCTGGATGTGTGCTTATGTCTTGCTCTCTCTCTCCTCCCCTCCCCCCTCTGTGTCTCAGGCCTGTGTCCTGTGTGCTGACCTCATGGTGTAAGCAGGTGTAAAGATGAGCATAAGCAGCGATGAGGTCAACTTCCTGGTGTACAGATACCTGCAGGAGTCAGGTAAGCCGATCTCTCACTCATGCTCGTGTGTAAAATGTAAGTGTGTGTATTTATGTATGCGTATGTCAGTTCACTTGCTTTTTTCGCCTGTATCTGTTTATGTGTGTGTGTGTGTGTGTGTGTGTGTGTGTGTGTGTGCCGTGTGTGTGTGTGTGTGTGTGTGTGTGTGTGTGTGTGTGTGTGTGTGTGTGTGTGTGCGCGCGCGCGTTTGCGTTTGCGTTTGCGTTTGCGTGTCCACAGCACAAGTTTGTGTTTGTACTGATCTGAGTGTGTGTTTCCCCTCCCCCACTAGGGTTTTCCCACTCGGCCTTCACATTTGGCATAGAGAGCCACATCAGCCAGTCCAACATCAATGGAGCGCTAGTGCCCCCTGCTGCCCTCATCTCCATCATCCAGAAGGGCCTGCAGTATGTGGAGGCAGAAGTCAGCATCAATGAGGTGTGTGGGAAACAGAGCCACTCACATACACAGCCATGCAAATTAAATCCCCATCGGCCCACATGTCAGCTCCGTTAAACATTTCTCAGAAATATCTTGGTTTTCGTACTTTATGAGGTCGTTAGGAAGTCATTTTCTATCTTATCTCATAAATTGTTGTTTTGTTGTTTATTGTTGGTAATTAAAATCGCTTCGCCGTAATTATTGTCAATAGTTGGTAATTAGCAATAATTTGTCTTTTACTGAAGTATAGCACTTTATTAATTATTCATTAATACGAACAAATACCTTAGATCTGATTTTTAATACAGGTAGAGGGCAGCTCTGGTTTGTGTTGGTACAGGGATAAGTATGCAGAGAGATTTGGTCAGTGAGGTCCTTGTGCGTCTAGCAGAAGGAATTCCACCTCCAGACATGCAGATAGGGCAGGGGCGCACATTGGGGGTACAGATTGGGGCCTGACGTCTGACTCGGCTCGCTGCAGGACGGCACGCTGTTCGATGGCCGGCCGATCGAGTCGCTGTCGCTGATCGACGCGGTGATGCCCGACGTGGTGCAGACGCGCCAGCAGGCTTACCGGGACAAGCTGGCCCAGCAGCAGGCCGCCGCCACGCCCGCGCAACCCACCACCAACATGCAGGCCAACGCCAAGAACGGAGAGAACACGGCCAACGGCGAGGAGAACGGAGCGCACACCCTAGCCAGTAAGTCTGGGAGGCCAGGACTCCTGCTGGGCTGCTGGCCAGAGCGTAGGCAACAGATAGGCAATCACAGGTGGAGTGCACATGATGCACATGTACAGTACGCTTGTTGTGGACATCTGGTAGTAATGTAACATTTTCAGATCAAGAGGTCTTAAGTTGATATTTCTGTCACCAAAATGCTGAGTAATTGTTCAGTAGTGATGTGTCTGTATTCTGTATTGTGCTGAGTAAGGGATAAGTAGTAGAAAGCCATGAATTTACACACTGTATACTTTATCCTTATGAGAATAAATGCATTTAAATGTTTTTCTGATATGAAAATATATATGTTATTATCATGAAAATAGGTTAGGATTTAGGATTGTTAATAGGATGATTTAAACAATAGTTGCCTTACAGTATTGTAGAAGACATTGTCTTGGAAAGACACATGTTGTTAAAAAAAGGTCCTAGAAATCAACATTCAGGTATAAAATCTGTTTTCTTGTGGTAAAGACAAACAAATATATCTTATTACATGGCAATCCATTTAGTAGGCAGTCTATTCATCCATTATGTAGTGCACACTGTATACCCTGGCAAATGCCTGCTAATTGCATTTAGATGGCTAAATATAAAGATCCATGTATATTGAGATTTTTAGATAAGGTTAGTGGCTAAATGCTGGTACTTACAGTATGTGCAGCTGAATAAGGAGCACACTGAAATAAGATGTTGGTGTGGAGGTGACGGCAGGCTAATAGTATGTTGTGTGAATGTGTTGTCACGTGGGCTTTTCTAGGGCAGTGCTTGCTGTGACCACTGATGCAGACAGACTGCTGTATTAAAGTGTGCTGTCCTTACATGGCCTCTCACTGTGTGTTTTTTCCCTTCTGTGTGTGTGTGTGTGTGTGTGTGTGTGTGTGTGTGTGTGTGTGTGTGTGTGTGTGTGGATGTCAACCCAGATAATCATGCTGATATGATGGAAGTGGATGGGGATGTGGAGATCCCTCAGAACAAGGCCATGGTGCTGCGTGGTCACGAGTCCGAAGTGTTCATCTGCGCCTGGAACCCCGTCAGCGACTTGCTGGCCTCAGGGTGAGGAGCAACCCCCCACTACCCCAGCTCCACCCTCTGTCTCCATCCTCTCTGCCTCCGACACCTCTCCAGGGAACAGTCTTTGCCCATTTCACTTTCTCTCCCCTCCCTCCCCCTCCTCTGCTCGTGTTTATTTTTAGCATCAGTGCTGAGAGGATATTGCACTTTTATTCTGCCTTCCTCTGTTGTATTTCATTTCTGATGCTGGTCTTCAGTTATTGGATGCTTGAAGGTGTGTTTTGCTGACTTCCTCTTTTTCTCCCCCCCCCCCCCTCTCTCTCTCTCTCTCCCTTGTCCTTGTGCAGGTCTGGGGACTCGACGGCGCGCATCTGGAACCTGAGTGAGAACAGCACCAGTAGCTCCACTCAGCTGGTGCTGCGCCACTGCATACGGGAGGGCGGCCAGGACGTGCCCAGCAACAAAGACGTCACGTCGTTAGACTGGAACGTAAGTCCATCTGCCTCTTCACCTCTCCATCTGCCCTCCCGCTCCCTTTCCAAATGAATATCGATGGCTCACTATTGTCAGAGGAATACCTCTGACTTTTGTTCAGCAAGGTGACTACTGAAGCCGCGTGAATTCTGATAGAACTGAAGAGCATGGCCAGTGCAATGCAAAGGCAGTGTTTTGATTCAAAATGAAATGCCTCTCATCTCTCTCTGACAGAGTGAGGGTACACTACTAGCAACTGGCTCCTATGATGGATTTGCAAGGATATGGACAAAAGATGGTGAGACACATTTTTTTTCCCTCCATTCTGTTTAATCCTCTGTCGTGAAGGCTGGTATGTTTTGTCGTGAAGGCTGGTATGTTTTGTCGTGGAAGCTGGTATGTTTTGTCGTGAAGGCTGGTATGTTTTCTAAAGAAGAGTACACACTCCTCCCTGCTCCTCATATGGCCTGCCCTCTCACTCTGTCCCAGGTAACCTCGCCAGTACTTTAGGTCAACACAAAGGTCCTATTTTTGCATTGAAGTGGAACAAGAAAGGAAACTTCATCCTTAGCGCGGGAGTTGATAAAGTAAGAGTTCTGATCTTCCATTGTTTCACATTTGTTCTGTTTTTGACTGTTGGCTCTTGATTTGAATGAAATGATATGGTTTCCTTATTCATATTGTGTGCTGTACCCCCCTCTAGACTACAATCATCTGGGACGCCCATACAGGGGAAGCCAAGCAGCAGTTCCCTTTCCATTCAGGTAGACCCTCATCCCCTCACTCCCACTGCGTTACTCATACGCTTATGGTATCAAAACAACTCACCATGCGGTATACATACACCATGCGGTATACATGCACCATGCGGTATACATGCACCATGCGGTATACATACACCATGCGGTATACATGCACCATGCGGTATACATGCGCAATAGCTCACATAGAAATGTTATTACAGACGCTGTAATCTCAGCCAGTGTTTGTGCAAGTTATAGGCCTAATGCACATTGAAGATTCCTGTTTAGATCATTTGCACGGTTGGCTTGCTGAGGCTACCCTGAGCACTTGGCAGTGCTGTGCTGCCTCTCTGGCCTGTCTGCGGTGGTAATCTAAATGTGGCCCTCCACCTGCTCTCTCCTCTCCCTCCACAGCGCCTGCCCTGGACGTGGACTGGCAGAGCAACAACACGTTCGCCTCCTGCAGCACGGACATGTGCATCCACGTCTGCAAGCTTGGACAGGACAGGCCCATCAAGACATTCCAAGGACACACAGTAAGTCCTGTCCCCAAGCAAAAAATGCTAGCCTAGGTCTAATACTGTGTGTGTATGAGTGTGTGTGTGTGTGTGTGTGTGTGTGTGTGTGTGTGTGTGTGTGTGTGTGTGTGTGTGTGTGTGTGTGTGTGTCAGCTTGTGAGTATCTGTTTACCATTGTGTGTGTGCGCCATGTTACAGTAGGACTGTGTGTGTTTGTGTGTGTGTGTGTGTTGGCATGTGTGTGAAGTGTACTAAAATGGATTTGTGGTGTGCGTGCGTGTGTGTCTGGCAGCCTCGTAGTAGGAGTGTGTCTGTGCTCTTGCCAGCTCTGCTCATCCCTCTCCCTGCTTCCCTCCTTTCCAGAATGAAGTAAATGCAATCAAATGGGATCCAACTGGCAATCTGCTGGCATCGTGTTCAGACGACATGACCTTAAAGGTTAGATTCACACTTTAATGGGGTTTGTTTGTGTTTTATAGCTTGATAGCAACCAGCTAATTTTTGAATATAGAGAATATGGGAATTCTGAGCTGGATTTTGTTGCTCAAAAATGTAATACTCGTTTCCTATTTGGGTTTTCTGGCATTGATGTGAACTTGTTTCCCATTCTCCCCAGATTTGGAGTATGAAACAAGATACCTGTGTCCATGACTTACAAGCTCACAGCAAAGAGATCTACACTATCAAGTGGAGTCCAACAGGCCCTGGCACCAACAACCCCAATGCCAATCTAATGCTCGCCAGGTATGTTTTAATCAATCATGCTTCAGTCTGGAGTTCCATTCCCTTCCAAGATTCCATTTCAGACTCCACTCAGTTCGTGGTGATGCCATAAAATACATTGCATAGCTTCATCTCCTGTTACACACATCACAATAACGACATTACATAATAAACTTGGACAGTGCTAATTATTGGCAATTCACATACTTAAACAAGAGACTTTGTAACACACTACAGCTGTAACAAAGCTGATTGTTAGAGAGAATTGAGCGCATTCCATGTCCAGTTCTTGAGACCCAGCTCTGTCTGACCGTGTCCCTGTCCCTGTGTGTATGGGCAGTGCGTCGTTCGACTCGACTGTGCGGCTCTGGGACGTGGACAGAGGGATCTGCATCCACACGCTAACCAAACACCAGGAGCCCGTCTACAGTGTGGCCTTCAGCCCAGACGGCAGACACCTGGCCAGTGGCTCCTTCGACAAGTGTGTTCATATCTGGAACACACAGGTAAGATCACCAGCAGAGCGTGGCTAGCCAGCATTAGCTTCTGCCATCTGGAGTAGACCAAGCTATTGCTCTTTTTTGTTTAAAGGTGCTCTAAGCGATGCTGGGTAATGTCACTTCTGTTGACTTTCAAACAAAACAGAGAGCTAGCTCACTACTTCCTCCCCCTCCCTCCCGTTCTGCTCCCGTGCAATTGAAACTCTCCTAAATGTGCATCTGATCTGTGATTTGCTGGAACATTTTGTTATGTTTTTATGGGCTAGGTTTGCCCAGGTTGTTTTTGGAGCCTGGGCTGTCCACAGAGATCACGTTTTTTTACAGTGTATTGAGGACAAAAGAAAGCTAGCAGTTGGTTAGGTGATGTTTGCAGCAGAGTTTCCGTTGTCCGGTAATTACCGGACATTGGCCGGAAAAAAAATGAAATGTCCGACAAAATTAAATCTCTCCGGTCAAATTGTCCGATTGAAATTGGCTAATAATCCCGTCCCCCTAACGCAATCTGAATTTGAGAATAAGCCTTAAAATGTAAGTCTATATTAAAGCAATACGTCCTCTGGCTATGTTTTTAAATGTACCGTTTGAAAGCTATTAAACAACACGCATAGCCTATGCTGCATTTCAAATAGGAAGCGCATGCTTAAAACGTCCATGTTAAACAATAAACAAATGAGTGAGGCGGTTCAAACATGGCCAGGCCCAGGCAGACTAGCCTTAAAAGTTTTTTCAGAGGCCAGACGCGATGGATGATGATAAATTGGTAACGTCTGAAGCCTCAGATGTCCGGTCAACCTCACCACCACCAGAAGTGTCGGGCGTATCTGTCGGAATCATGATGTTGGAAGTGGAGTTGCGGGGTTGCGGCCGCTCCAAGACACTGTCATTCTCCGTGTACACTGGACATGCAACTGTGTTCTGTACCCAAAGCGTACAGTAGGCCTATGCTTTCTCTGTCTATGATCTGCAGGGTTAGGGCCTCCTCGACGAGGAGATTGCTGGTCCGTGGACAATTTCCGGCACATAAACGGTATAAGAAAAATAAACTAAACATTTCCCAGAATAGGAAACATTTCTTAATTTATTGTTATCAAATAAAGAGGCATAGCCTTAGGGGGTAGTGGTGTGAGCGCTCATTTTTGTGTTTGCGCATCTGTGCAAGTTAAACAGTGGAACCACTGGAGATAACGTGGGTAGCAGCAACAAACAACGTAGCCTTTTTAAAACAATGAACGAAGCGGACTCTTGCTGCATGAAAACATACATACTGGCTAGATCTTGTTAGGCATGTTTACGTAAGTTAGGCTAATGAACATGTTGCATTCTATTCAGCCTGATTATGTCATTCTTTAAGTTACATAGCCTGTCTCCAGTTTTCCTCAACTTGACTAATTAAGAAGCGATAATAGGATATTTGACCGGCATATCATCAAAATACAATTTATTTACAAATAAATACCATACTTGACAGTGACACACTGTACATTCTGCTATCACAAAAGGCAAAAAGAAAAAGAAATGTCAGAACTAATGACATGTATCCCTAAAACGAAACCTCTGCCGGGCACCATTTTTTTCTAGCGGAAACTCTGGTTTGCAGCAAGTGACATAAAAATGTTTTAGCCTAAAAAACGCGTAGCATCGCTTAGAGCACCTTTAAAAGTGCATCATCTTTAAACTGATCCAACAGATTTGTACTGAACACTGTTGTATGCTGTCTTGTGTCTACAGACTGGTGCTTTAGTCCATAGCTACAGGGGAACAGGGGGCATCTTTGAAGTATGCTGGAATGCAGCAGGAGACAAAGTGGGTGCAAGTGCGTCGGATGGATCCGTAAGTAGTTTTACTATTTACCTTTTTAATAATGACTGGTGGAGTGCCTAGAGCAGGTGTTCACCTCTCCAATAAGACACCAACACATAACACATCTCCAGTATACTGTAACACAGCTGCTACTCCCCTCCCCTTACGCAAACACACACATTCACTGTGCACTGCCATATTGGTTAGGTCCAAGTGTGTTTTACTTTGAATCAGATAAACTGTTGTAAAGATATGTGATGAACACAGATATACAGAAATTTCTTGCTGTATAGGTACCGGTATTTATATTTTTTTATCAGTACATACTGCACATATAAGCACAATATACTGTATTATAAACACATTAACATGAGATGACAAAGTACATGTAAAATGACACAGTGTATTAAATATTGACATCATGATCATGGTACAGTATAAAAGTAGAAATATTGTATGACATGCCAGTCCAATAAATGTATGTGTAAACCCACAGTGAGGGCTCGGCTCTCTCCTACACAGTCTATGCATTTCTCCTTTTACTGTAACACACTAATGAACTCCAGACTGTTCTGATGACGTCCTCTCTTTCTCCTGCAGGTTTGTGTATTAGATCTGCGGAAATAGCGCTGCTTGTTGGAAGCCATGGACCGACTATGAATGTGTACATAGCCAAAATGACTGTCCCTGCCCCATGTACTGCTACAGTCCCTGTTGAACCATGGCCAGCCACTACAAAAATAAACAAACAACAAGCACCCTGACCCTGCAGACGAAGAGGAAAACGATGTGATTCCAACCAGAGACATGAAAGGGACTTTTGTGAGACAAATGGAGGACTAAACATTAAAAAGAAGAAAAAAAAGGACCCATATATGTACCAAAATTTGGAAGATATTTTACTATTCGTTCTTCAAAAAACAATCTCATCAAAATAAAAGAAAGGATTTTAATCTTTGTTGGTAGTTCAGTTTTGCGTGTGCAGACATATGGGCTTCCCCATGCGGAGGCAAGCGTTTGGTTTCCCTATTACAGCAGAACAGTTCTTTCGATCCCAGCTGCATGACATGGAACACTCATCTTTCTACATTTCTTTCTAAATTGCTTCTGTTTGATTTTTTTTAAAACCCAGAATACAGTTATTTAAAAAAAAAAATGCAAGCAAGTCGTTGGTACTGTACATTTTGTGGTTCAATAACAGTATGGGGACTTCAAGAAAAATCTGTTTTATTTTTTCTTTAGTCTTCAGGTGTAGTTTTTAATGCTATGATTTAACTGATACCTAAATGCAGTAGTTTTTTTTCCCAAAGGAGACATTGATTCTGCTGAATTGAGATGACTATAATATGGACACACACATGTAAAGGATGCTTTATGCATCAAATTGCTTTAAAACCATCTGTTATGATGGTTAGTTTGTGCACTATTGATGGAGCAACAAACATGGTAGTACTTTCTGGACAAGGCCAACTGCTGTAGCTGTGTTTTGAAAGTTTCCTTTAGTAGTTAGATGAGCCGACACAGTAATATTACCCTGACTGACAAGACAGGCTGAGATGCTTCATCCACTGTCCTCGCTCTGTTCTACTGGGCAAACAAGTCCATGGAACACACACACACACACACACACACACACAACACACACACACAAGAAGACAGGGAGAAAAGACTTGCTTTAAGTTTCAGCTCGTATAAAGTAATGTCTGCTAACGCCTCTGCTTGGTGTTCAGTGAAACCTCTTAATGACATGGGTAACCTGGCTACTCTGTCCCATGAGTTTCAAAGTGGATCTCTTTTAATTGTGTGCAAATGGATGCAGGTTTGAATCAGGCCTGGATGTCTCACTCATGTGATTTGGATTGTACTACTTCTCCTCTGGGCTCCCCCAGTGCTTCTCCCCCTTCTCAGCACAATCACCCTCAGGCTTAACCTTCTCTCACACTCTCGTAGTCACACTCCAAAACTAGGTCTGTGTCTACGTATTCTCATTTCTCACTCTCAGTCTGTTCCTGCAGGAGCCCCTTCTCCTGAGAGGTGGGTCTTCAGCAGACAGGAACTCCTCAGTTTTTTTTTCTAAATCAGCAAGCTTGAAGCAAGTCAGGGTGTTAGGCTAGAAATGTACACAATATTTTGCCATATGGATACATGTCATAACTGTAACTGTACTGCAGCCTGTGCAATGTCACCAGTAGTCTAAGTTGACCGGAAGTCACACACCTTGCACCACATAAGTAGGGTGTGAACGATTTTAAGTCTTGCTCGTCATCTGCATTCAGTATACAACTATGAAACAAGTGAGGGATCACATGTCCCCACTGTCAGTGTTTGCATCATTCACATGCCATATAGAAATTCTGTTTCCAGTCTAAGGTGGACACACTTGTCAGTCTCTCGGTCTCAGTAAAGTTTGATCAGTCGGGAGCTGTACTTGCTTTCTTGTCAGAAAGGGATGGAGTGTTGGTGTCGGGAGTCACCGCGGAATGTGATGTAACTTCTCAGCGTGTCTCAAAAAGCCAGCCACATGATGCGTGTCCTCCGTCAAAGGCCTCATTGTCTCCCATTCTAAGCCTTATATGTTTCTGTTGTTTTTACTATGTCACTAGATGTGTAACCTTGCATTTTATACAGAGGCATAGTCAGTTCTAATTCTGTATAAAACAGAGTCTACCCAGAGGTAATTGTGACCATCAGAACACTATTTATTATAGGCTTTTGGAGGTGGCCGGGTCTTTTAGGTTGGCTTTAAAAAACAAAAAGGAAAAAAAATCTGCTGTCCCAATGTCTGCTTGCCCACATTTTCTCGTCCTCATTCGTCTCACAAGCTGAAATTCCAATCATATTCTTACTCTGTGTGTCCCCCTGGACGTTTTGTACTCTTTTAAAAACTTTTTTGTAATTCATATTTCTTTGTAGCTTAAAATAATAAGACTTTAAAAAAAGGAGGTAAAAAAACATGATTAATGAAGATAACCTGGACCATGTACAGTCTACGCCACCGTCTGATCGCCTGGGTTATACACGACCTCGTCAGCGCTCACTCCCTCTTTATTTCCCCAAGAGTTTCTTTTCTCCTTTCTTTGGTTGCAGATCCTCCCCATGCATTGCATCGATCTGTTGTAATTTGAATCAGATCTGATTAAAAAAAAGTCCAGAATAAAATATATTTTGATATTATATCTGTGTCTGTCATGATTTTGCCTTAGCATATCTAGGTAAGTATTCAGCATTGTGTCCAGATACCTATTTATATTTATTTATTTATTTATTAATTATTTATTTATTTATTTATGTATTTATTTATTTATTTATATTTGGGGGCAGCCGTGGCCTACTGGTTAGCGCTTCAGACTTGTAACCGGAGGGTTGCCGGTTCGAACCCCGACCAGTAGGCACGGCTGAAGTGCCCTTGAGCAAGGCACCTAACCCCTCACTGCTCCCCGAGCGCCGCTGTTGTTGCAGGCAGCTCACTGCGCTGGGATTAGTGTGTGCTTCACCTCACTGTGTGTTCACTGTGTGCTGTGTGTGTTTCACTAATTCACGGATTGGGATAAATGCAGAGACCAAATTTCCCTCACGGGATCAAAAGAGTATATATACTTATACTTATACTTATTTTAGAGTGCATGTATACATGCTGAGGTAAGTGCATGGGCTGTTTTATTCAGAATTCTCAGAAAGACGTTAGATAGGGTTCATGGTACTGTAAGTATAGAAGCTGTCATTAGATTATTTGTGCTGTAAAAATCTTAGGTTATTTAGTCAGATCTAAGTTGACCATAATTTGTGAGTGTCAGACAAAAAAGATTTAAAAATAGCTTGTCATATATTTCTGGAACACAGTGAACGGCTGACAAACTGTTTTATTCACTTTAAACATGGACAAATGATTTATTAATTAATACAATACAGCAGGTAAGCAGACATAGATATCCAGATTTGTAAAGTACTGTACATCTGAAAGTTATACTCTTGTCAGCATGTCATTAAAAAATAAATATGTGGCAAAGTAGAAAATACACAATATTGTCATGCTTCATAAACAAGTACATTCCTATATAATCTGTGTATATAGAAAAATATAGGTATCCTACAACATATCCTTTAAATAATGAATTAGTAGGCCTAGTAATGCTCATTATATATTGTTTATTATACACTATTATCTAAACAATTTTTTGATGAAAAATGTGATGATTTAGCTCCAGTACTTTGACACTCACACATTTCAATTCATATCATTCTGGTTTCTCATTGCTACATTTGAGATCCAAATGTGTTGTCTCCCTCTTGTTTGAGCTCCCCTAGAGAAGGAGAGTGTGTAATAATCCTGTCATATTCATGATTATCTAAAGCAAAGCTTGCAAGATGAGCAAATATCTTTCCTTGAAGTACATTTACAAGGATACAAGGAAGTTTATTGTCACATGCATATAGTTACTGGAAGTAAGAAATGCAGTGAAATTATGTCTGGTGTCAGCCTATTTGTGCATTAATGGGGGATTGGGTTGGGGGGGGGCACCAACAAGGAGCACCCAAGAGCAACAGGGGCAAGGAAAAACTCCCTTACCAAGGAAGAAACCTTGGGCAGATCCATGGCTCAAGGGGCTAACCCAACTGCCAGGGGTCTTGGTGTGTGTGTTGGGGGGATGACAGGGGAGATGGGATAGTGTGCTGTGTATGTGGGGAGAGGGCAGTGTGCAATATGTGTGTTGGAGAAAGCTTCCTCATGAGACAATGTGCTGTGTATTAGGGGCAGTGTGCTGTAAGTATGTTGGGGATGTGTGTTGGAGAAGCTTCCTGATGAAATAATGTGCTGTGTATGTAGGGGGGGCAGGGACTTACTATTGCAAGCAGAGTACTGTATGTAATACAGTGTAATGTATGTGAGTGATGACAGTGAAGATGTGTGTGTGGGCGGGAGGGGAGTGGAGCAGTGACTGTGTGTGTGTGTGTAGTGTGTGTGTGGGTAGGTGGGGGCAGTGTGCTGTAAGTATGTAGAGGATGTGTGTTGGAGAAGATCCTGAAGACAATGTGCTGTGTATGTGGGGGGGGTGTGCAGCAAGTATGTAGAGGAGGCTTACTGTAGCAAGCAGTGTGCTGTATGTATGTGAAGTGATGACAGTGATGATGTAAGTGTGTGTGTTGGGGATGGGGGTGGGGGGGGGGGGGGGGGGGCAGAAAGGCTAGGCAATCAAGGACATTTTAAAGTTGCCATGGTAATAATAGCTCTTCTGCAATCACAGTTGTCTTTTCATTGCTTCACTGTCTCTAGTGCACATGAGTAATGGACATGACATCACAGTATAGACATCCATTACCCAAGTAAACTAATTCATGTTGCTTAATGTCATTATGCTAGCTCAATGAGAAACAATTGGGTTTTGATTTGATTGAATATAACCAGACAGCCATCGTCATCTGTTAAGTAGACAATGAATGGTGAAAAAGCTCTCTGTGTCCTTATGCTGCACCGATATTCCCCTTTCCCCTTTACAGTCCTTGGACCAACTTTCCACTGTGATGATGATGATGATCTATAATAAAAGTTATCTATGGCTGAACTAAATGACTAAATACTGAGAGAACATTTTTGTTCTAGATCCAACAAGTCTTAGTGCAGCCTCTTATGTCCTTGAACGTGAAATTCTTGAATAATTTGAGTAGGCCTACTGGGGCAGGGCTTTCTACAGTGGTCTCAAACTGGGTTATATTGCATTAAGATGACAGAAGCTTTTTTAAACAACTCTATAACACGTATTTCAGACAGATTTACGGACATAATTGACAGCCAAATAGAAGTGAGGTGTTAACTATATGCACTCCAAACACTTTTGTTTCTATCAAATCTGACTTTGGTTTCTATCAGATAGATAGATAGATACTTTATTGATCCCCAAGGGGAAATTCAAGAATAAAAATGAAAATCAATAATAAACTATCATGCCTAATTTTTTCAATGCTCTCTGTTTCAGTATTCAAAAAAGACATTTAGACAGCTACAACTCATTTAGCATTCTTTTGCAAGAATTCTCTCCAGGAGCAAATAACCACATCACCTACATTTTTGATTAATGCTCTGATTCCCAGTAAATTTATAAATAAGTTAATATCCTTAACATCTGGGATGCATCTCTGATTTATTTTCATTTAATGGGAGTCTAAACGGTCTCTTAGATTATGAGCAACATGTCTTCTGAATGTCAACAAAACCACAGGAGGAGGAGCAGCTTTTAGCTATTATTCCTCCCACCTGTGCCACAACAGGTAAAGATGTATGTCTTGTTCAGACACTTTAACATCAAAGGAATAACTAGGCTAACCTTGTATAGTACAGGACCTTTGCTTTTTTGTCAGTAGGGCATATTTCTTATACTCTTATACTGTACTCTTGTTTTTTTATTACATTGTTTGTCCATGTTTTTCATGTTTTTCATTCTCTACCAAGTGATTTATTATGACCGCCGCTAGCGAAGCGGTCATATAATGATTGTCAAAGGTTTTTTTTTTTTTTTCCCTCATCTACTTCCTGAATTTTTGGTCAACGATACCCGGGACACCAAAACACTGGTGCACATGAAATTTGGTGGGTATGTAGCCCCACTAGACTTTTACAGAAAATTTTCATTTCGTCCCCGGGGGCCACTCCCCCCCCCTGGGCCCCCTGAACCGCAAAAAAAGCAGTTTTTCCTAAATAACTACCTGAACCGTGGCACTGAGGATGAAGAATCTTTTATGGTATGTTGGTCTCAAGGGCCAACATCAACCTGGCCCATAATCAGTCATTTGTGATTTGCACCCCGGTAAAAAATGAAAATGCAATATTATTCTGCTTTAATCGCCCCTATCTTCAGTTAAGATGTTCAGAACTGCATCACATTTTATGTGTATGATTGACCTGGCATTCTCTGGGGGTATGCCAAGTTTCATAGAATTTCATCCATGGGGGGGTCTAAAAAAATTAGGTTATGTGGACATTTAGTGACTGTACACTCATTGGCCTGTAGATGGCGGTGCACACATGTACACATGCACACACACAGGCACCCACATACCGGCCGATACATAATTACAAATTCAGTAGGATTAAAAGAAAGCCAAATATTCATCATCATCATCATCATGGCTGCATTTCCAGTATTGGTGATAAGTAGTCGTTTGTCCACTAGATGGCGCATCGTTGCAGTGAGACGTAATTTTGTTGGAAGTGGGTTGGAAAAACAATGGACGCTTCCTACAAGGACTGTAGTTTACAGCAGAGAACGTCTAATAAGGATAGGACTATGTTCGCATGAAATGTAATTCCCATTTCTTCTTGAAGCCGAAATAAATCTGAGGATGTTTATCGGACATGCTTGGTTTTTACTGCAGGTACGTTAATCTTATAATATCAATAAGGACCTAGGTAATGTTACCGTTAGCGTTGGTTGAGTGATGAAGGCCAATTAGATTGAGTGCATTTGTAGAAAACTATAAATGCGGTTATACCAAGCAAATTGATAGCAGCACTGTTATTGTATCTTTCGACTGTCATTTGTTGCACGTGCTACAAAAATCATTCTGTGCAATGGAAGATTTACCAACGATACAGTTTTGCCTATACATGCGTGAGACTGAGACGCCTGTTTATTTGTTTTAAGTGTGTGCAGGGTGTGAGAGGGGAATCGATGTGCTTTGATTCCAGCTTGGTAGTTGTAGTCTGTGAAATTAAAAAGCACTTGTGTGTGAAGTATCCAAACAATGACACCTTCATTTCATTATGGCTGCTTTAGCAACACACCTTAAGCTACTGTGTAATGGGTCCCATTTAGAAGTGGCTACTTCATTCGCGCTTTCCTTGACTCATGGAGCTGCGTGAATTTTATTACAACTTTTCGCCACGATATGGCAGTTTAAGTCCGCTTGCGGCGTAAGCCATTGGTTTCCAAAGGAGATTTTATTTGTGTCGCCAGCATAGCCGATTGACAATTTATGTTGTAAATAGGCCTACCTTATAAGCCTACCTGTAGCTTAGGGAAGCTAACAGCTTTCTATTAGGATCTAGTTTGTTAGTTACAGTTTTGTCAATACTCCCTGATGCATCTTTGCATTTAGAATAGCCAGAGCGTGGATATCTCAATCGGAAAATTAAACAATATCGGGTGCCTATGGACTAGGCTGGGTGAACCCAGCCTGATCTGCCTGCTATTTATTTTTTGATTTCTTAAAAGATTGAGCTTGGTCTGGTGAAAGCCAGACTAGCCATGGACCTCAGTTACACAATGCAAGGGAACATGAATCAGCCTATATTTGCTTGCACGAACAATAACGGACAACAGCTCTTCAACTTTGGCCCGTTAAAATGTGTATGAACAGTATAGCGACGCATTTCATCAAGGCCCATTTGGACATGTCAGTTTTTTGCACCACTGGTTAGATGTAACAGCATTTCGTTTCAGTTACTTAATTTGTGCATTAACAATAACGTTTCAGACTACTGTTACTTAATTTGTGCATTGACAATAAAGTAGGCTATCACATGAACTAAAGATGACTAAAATCTTATGTAGAAGAAGAAACATTCACAAAACATCCATCCATCCAAAAATGACCTTTGTTTTTGATAGCTGTTGAAAACGGCATGGAAATGACAGAGATGTTTTTGTTTATAAATAAATAAATAAATAAACAAATAAATAAATAACATTATGCTGATACCTTTTGCTTTTCCCAAATACAATGTAGCCTACAGGTGTAAGTGACCTTTCATCAATCCAGTTGCAATGGATGAACTGTGATGAACTGCCCTACTTGTGATTGTTTAGAGATTTTAAAGGTTTTATAACTATTTCTAGTTATAAAACTATTCTACAATCTATTCACCTTTTCAGCACCAGTAGGCTACTTTCTGTGCAGCCGCACACACACACTCAGGCATGCCAAACAAGCATACACAAAAGTTTCAAGAGTGGGGGATGGAGTCAAAGATGGAGACAAATTGAAGTGTGATTTATTTCCGCGGAACGGATGTACAGGACTGAGCGTCGGTCATATTTTGTACCGCTATGCGGTACATCTAGTTTAAGTAATTTTACCTTTTGTGTCTGAAAGGGGTCAAAAATAAACATTCTTGTCTATACAGTGTTGCAGTGCTAAAAAAATAAACAAATGTATACATTGGCATCCTGAGTGGGTACCATTTGGTGCAGCATGCAGCGTGGTGTCTAGTGGCCTGTGCTCAGGGTTGTCTGGGGCCCAGACTGTGTCCCCTGAGCTCCTACAGCCTCTCCACGGACCAGAATGCATTGTACAGAGTTTTATGGTGTATAGCAAGTCATCTAAGCATACAAACTGGCTGTTTTAATCATTGTGAGTTTCCTCACTGGGATTAATATTCCACTCTTTTCCATAGATCACTCAAGTACGTTGCTGAAAACTTGAATCTTGAAAGGATGGTAATATTAATAATAAGGATATACAAATGTGTCCATAAAGTTTTGTGCAGTATATATGTGGATAAATAGTTCCACAAATCATGCATTTGAATAAAATATGTTTAATATGAAATGCTTACATGAGGATACCTCTTTTACCTATTTTATGTATGGTGGAATGACTGAGGATTATATTCTTTCATGTACAAAGATCACAATGTTCTGATGTACAAAAAAAAAGTATAAATGTGAAAATGTAGAAAAGTAATGATTATCAAAAAGCGCAAAGGCAAAATGTTTCAAATGACCATACCTACTGCAGATTCTTGGGACTTAAAAAGCCATTCCATTATTATTCTCTTAGTCATAGGCAGTGTGCAGCAGAGATTTGGAGGTTTCAAAGTTTGAGCTTCATAGACACATTTATTTTCATGCAGTTAGTATGGTTGCCAACGGAGAAAACTAGTTATCCTACATCATTGCCTCTGGAGTGTACACTTTAGGACTCAGAGGAGAAATATACTGTCCATCTTAGTGTACTCATATCTCTCTCTCTCTCTCTCTCTTGCTCACTCTGTTTTTCTGCAAAATACAGTAGACAGCTCTAAAAGGCCTCAAAAGCAAGTCATTAAGTCTGGCTTGGAAAGCAAATAAGTTCTGCAAGGGCAACTCATGTGAAGCAGGCTGAGAGGGTTAGACGCAGCAGAGCAGAGCAGAGCAGAGCAGAGCAGAGCAGAGCAGAGGCCATATGGGACACATCTGGTGGCACCGGCGTACATGCAGTGAGTGCACCAGGATGAGCATGTTTCGAAAGAACCCCCCGAAGAACCCACATCAGCAACGACACAGCACTCCACCGCTCATTTAACCCCCCCCCAACTTTAGGCTTACATGTCCACACACTTAATCCCCCCACACACACACACACCTGTAGATCACCACCTCAGATGTTACATCCACACAGGGAACACTACACTTCTTCTCATAAAAAACAAAAACAATTTCACTGTGCTTTCAATTTGGCCTCTGGGCTCTGAGGTCGACTCCTGAGGGCCTTCAGTTCATCCCTGAGGAGTCTTACAGGACAGTGGTGGTGTGTGCTTGGGCCTCTTGTCTCCCACTCACCCAGCTGCTCACTGGGCCTTTGGGAGACTGAGACTGGCCCTGTCTAGAGCAGAGGGTCATCATGGTGTCCCTCAGAGCAGGGAGGAGTTGGTGGGGTGGGGGGGCAGGAGGGGGTGAGGCTGGGAGAGGCTCTGGGTGACCTCCAGCACGCTCTGCAGGATGTCGTAACCCACGGCGAACAGGAAGTAGACAGGCAGGAGCCAGTGCAGGAGGAAGATCTTCTGGCATGAGGGCAAGGGCACGGTCAGGTGTCTGAGAAGAGAAAATCATGTGGGCCTCAGGGCCAGTGGGACACTTCTGGAACACACACACACACACACACACAAACACACACACACACACACACATCAACACACACACACACACACACACACACACACACACTCACACACACACACACACACACACATCAAGACACACGCACACGCACACACACACAAACACATACACATGCACACACACACACACACACACACACACACACACACACACATACATACACACACTCAGACACACACACACACAAACAAACACACACACACACACACACACACACACACACACACACATACATACACACACTCAGACACACACACACACAAACAAACACACACACACACACACACACACACACACACACACATTGTACAGAAATCTTTACCAAGTGTGCATATTTATCATTTATCACTTACTTGAAGCGTTCAGATCTTGACGTCCGCAGCATCACAAAGATAAACAGGCCAACTTCTGTGTTGAGAGAGAAGGACACCACCTTGTCGAGCATCACCACGAATCCCTGAGAGAAAATACAGTTAAAACATTACACAAGCAGGGATCCGTCCCAACCCCCACACAATCACAGTGCCAGTGTCCAGCAGTGGGGCAGAAGCGGGTTTGTCCACTTATGGGAATTGGTCAGGCATGACCACTGTATTTTCCTGCGTTTTATTTCTACTATAGATTATTGTGTTTTGCGGGCAATGTCCACAAAACAACGCTGCCGATTTCAATTGCAACGCAGTGAACTATGAAGTGAGTTAAAGAACAGATGCTGCAATACAGGAAGTGGCGTTCTGTTGGACCTGGTCTATGCAGCAATGATGCTGCTGCGCTATACAACACCTCCCTAGTCCAGACTCAACACTGGCTCCCACCAACCTTGGGATCACAAGCAGACACAATGAAAATGACTCCGAAGGCGAGGAAGCAGGCGAAGCCACTGGATAAACTGCAGAGAAAAGTGGATTGATAGTTGGGTTAGCATTAGGGAAATCACAGCTATTCATCAAAGGCAGCATTTCAATGCCCCAGAAAGTCTTTCCTATTAGAAAAGTAAAAGAATATGCTGGCTGTATGAGAAGTAATCATCAAAAAAAGGGGTGCAACAAATGGCCTGTGAAATGATCTCACGGCAGAACAGATCCTGAGATGTCCGAGAGAAGAAAAAGGGAAAGTACCCTTTGGTATTGTGCAGGGACTGCGGTATTGTCCACTTGCTGATTTTAGACAGCCACTCCGTCTTGAGGTTCCACTGTGAGCTTACAAGTCCCTCAACTGTAGCAGAAAACACACAGTGAACACGCATGCAATGCATCGTATTGTGCTCTGTACCTTTTACATTTATGAAACATTTATAAACACCAAAATCTGTGTACTGCTTCTGTTTTCTATGGTATAACATCAGAGACTCTGTATGCCTATTGGAAGTGCCCTTTTCCAGTTTGAAAAGAAAAGCTGTTCAGCTGCTTTTCCTATGAAGGGCTGGTTTAATGTCCACATGTAGAGAAAAATGGCATGATTCATTCAGTCAATGACACCTGTATTTAACCGTGACTCAACAATGTACTTAGTAGTACAACACAAACCAGTCATTTTCATTCATTATTGAACCTTTCCGAGTCATGTTAATGGGCTTTGATTAACATAATTAGCCTCTTAGCTTTCTAGCAATTAATGCCATTAATGTGGCCAGCAAAGTTTTCTGTTGCAGAACTTTTAGAACAGTACCATGCGCCAGCCCTAGGTGTGTGAGGAACAGAGAGGGGCGTACTTGTGTGCTTCATGGCCGAGCCCATCACCAGGAATGACACGGTGATGCTGATGGCGATGAAGGTCTGGATCAGGTCAGCCACCCAGGAGAAGCGCTGGTACTTCTGGGTTATGATCTGTGAAGAACAAGTCGTCAGAAAAAAGAACCATTTCATACACAGAGGGCTTCTAGAGGCGAGAGGAAGAAAGATTGTGCCGTTGTTATTCATGTCCGCATGCCTGAGCTAGTGTGAATAAAATGATGACAAACAACACAGATTGGGAAAAACAAATTTAGAGACAGTCATGCATGAAAATGTTTGATTCTACTAGCAAATTTAGCTGAAACATAGTGTTAGTTGGGGGCCAAGCAGCGAAGCTGTTTTGAGACATCCAGGTGTTGATTTGTTCTATATTGTTCTATACACTGACACATAGATTCAAGAGGACCATAGTCGTTTGGTGACAGAGCTAAGTAAATTTGTGTGTCATCTGCATAGCTATGATATGAAATCAAGTTATTTTGGATGATTTGTCCAAGTGGGAGCATATAGAGGTTGAATAATAGTGGCCCTAAGATCGACCCCTGGGGAACACCACAGGTCAAGGACGTTGGTGTTGAGGTACAGTTTCTGATGGCAACAAAGAAGCTCCTTACTTGTAGATATGATTTTAGCCAACTGATAACTATGCCTGTAAATCCAACCCAGTGTTCTAGTCTGTGTAGTAAAATATAGTGATCAACAGTATCAAATGCTGCACTAAGGTCCAGTAGCACTAGGACTGATGTTTTACCTGAATCTGTGTTTAGGCGTATGTCATTGGAAACTTTAATGAGAGCTGTTTCAGTGCTGTGATCTGCCCGAAAACCAGACTGAAAGCAATCAAATTTGATGTTAGGAAGGTGGTTAATTGATTAAAGACTACTTTTTCAATAATTTTGCCAATAAAAGGTAGATTGGATATGGGCCTGTAATTGTTTAGCATGGAGGCATCCAGGTTATTCTTCTTGAGAAGTGGCTTTACAACAGCTGTTTTCAGTGACCTAGGAAAAGTGCCAGACAGCAGTGATACATTTACAATTTGAAGGACATCCGGACACAGTTTTGAAGAAATTGGTAGGCAGAGTGTCTAAGACACATGTGGAAGAGCTGAGATTCTGACCGATGTTTCAGATCAAGCTGAACTCTGACATTACGTTTAATTTCCCTCTGTTTGTTGCTGGAAGGTCAGGTTGTTGAATTTGTAACTGAGCAGATATGTTGGATTTTGTCAATTTTACCTTTAAAAAAAGATGAAAACTCATTGCATTTATTAGTTGAATTCATAATTGTGGGGGGATTTGTTAATTTATCAACAGTTGAAAATAGAATTGTTATTTGAACTTCTATTGATAATGTTAGAAAAAAGGACCGCCTTGCTTTGCATATTTCATTATATGTTGGAGCATCTCTTTATGGATTTCATAGTGGATCTGAAGTTTGTATTTACTTAGTCTTCCTACTCTCTTTTTAGAAGTTTAACTGCTGGATTTGGCCTCCATGGTGCTTTCTGTTTGTCCTTAACTTTCTTGAATTGTAATGGAGCAATGTCATCCATAATGTTTGCCATTTTTGCATTAAAGTGATCAAATAAGTCTTCTACAGAGTCTGACAGTTGACTTGACTTTAGTGAAAGTGCTTGCTCAAAGAGAGCACTTGTCTGATCATTTATGATTCTCCTTTTTACCATCATAGCTGTGTTTTGAGTGTGTGGGGACATAGACACATCAAAGAACACGCAGAAATGATCAGATAAGGCCAGGTCTTTAACAGCTGTAGAGACATCGAGACCCTTTGTGATAACAAGGTCGAGGGTATGGCCGAGAGAGTGTGTTGGCCCCTGTACATGCTGTGTTAGGGAGAAAGTATCGATTAGTGCAATGAATTCCTTGGCATAATTGTTTTCAGGATTATCCACATGCAAGTTTAGATCCCCTGATATAATAAGACAGTCAAACTCTATGCAAATGACTGAAAGCAGTTCACCTAGCTCTTCAAGAAAAACTTTTGCTGAATGTTTTGGAGGCCTGTAAATTGTCAGTAATAAAATCTGAGGAGAAGACTTAATGTGTGCACACAGATATTCAAATGAAGTAAAGTCACCGAATGACGACTGATTGCACTGAAAAGACGTCTTAAAAATTGTGGCTATCCCCCCACCTTTTTTATTTGCTCTGGTAGCACACAAAAAACTGAAATTTGGGGGAGCTGATTCAATGAGTGTAGCAGCACTGTTTGCTTGATCTAACCAAGTCTCAGTTAAAAGTAACGTAAGGTCTGCGTCATGAATTAAACTTTCCCACAACCAATTATGAGTTCAGTCAAGCAAAGAGGAAGTGAAAAATCTTCCCATACACTCTAAAGAACTTTGACAAAGGGACTCTTTGACTTACTGAATTCAAACATATTTGTTTGTGACAGATGGTGACAGCCATTTTCAACAGGAGCACAATCATGTATGCTTTGTTGCAGCACAATGCTCAACAGTTGACAGGTGAATAATATGTTTTAAGGGTCAGCATTCACATTCAGTATACTCGTGGCATGGGGCTGACATTGCTGGCGTCTAACGGAAAGGTCTGCCTCACAGGATGTAAAATTATATCAAATAAAACATTACTTAGAAAAAAGGGTTGGTTAATAATAAGTGTCTGTATTTGTCATTATGATGTAATACCCATTTCACAAGATGTATGACGAGATGAGATGGCAGAAGACAGAACAGTTGCCATTCCTTTCATTATTTATTTTTCGCTCGACTGCAGTAACATCTGTAAACCACTAGATGCCACTCAAGATCTACTACAGATGAAATCCAAACCATCACATGGCATTGCTCTCCATTGTTTGGGTTAAACAAGGTTATCAAAACTCCAGTGTTCATGTCTGAGTCAATTACATAAGGCCACTTCAGGTGTATTAGACACGTGAAGGCAGGAAGACCAACACTGACCTTTGGTGGTCATTCGGTTATTCACTAATTATCATAATGTGTGCACTGTCTCTCGCACAATACAGTGGCAACAGAAGTCCAAGCATCATGTCCTCACCTACTGCTGCCCAAGCAGCCCCTGCTCCCACCACTGTCCTAGTGCCAGTCGTCCAGCACTACAGTATGTGTGTGAGAGAGCAGTTCAGTCCACAGACGGGCTTTACCAGCAATCAGATCAACATAAACCATCCTTCCTCCTGTCTTCTATTCATTTGTTCCCATTCTTTCTCCTCTCCTTCTCCCTGGTCACCTTGCCCTGGGTGAGGAGCACAGGAGCTGAGAGGAGGGAGCGTTAGGTTGTCGGGGGTTGCGGCCACTCTGAAGGTGAAGCTTGAAAGGCCACCGCTCACTGCAGGGACAGATCCTTATGGCATTTGAGTTTTTTCAGAGACACACTGATCTTTCAAAGTGCTCCAGGCACAGGCTCACCAAGTTCAAAGGTAGCGCCTTTTTGTCTTTCGCTTTCCCTCTCTCTCTTTCTGTCTCTTTATCTGTTTATCTATGTATCTGTCTATCTATCTATCTGCCTGCATACATATGTGAACAAATAGTAAATAATGAATATAAGTGTGCGTTGTGCAGCAGTGGTTTTACATCACAAAACACTGAAATGCTATTCTGCACACTAGATGATGGTGCAGGCTCTTGGGGATGGCTGCAGACTCGTATCCATCACGTTTATCTCTTCATCTCTCTCCCTCTCTCTTTCTCTCTCCTTCTCTGTCTCTCTCTTTTCAGCCTGTGATCTCATCATCCACTGTCACTTCAGAGAGACACCTGATGTTTCAATCTCACAGGACTGGGTATGAAATCCCATCTGACAAATCAATCTTTACCTTCCCCACGGTCTTTCCCCATACCTCTTTCATCACGCACACTGGCTGAATGCAAATCTGTGGTCACCACGCCACAGAACGTGTTTCGCTGTGCAGTATGCAAGACCGTACACATTACTGGGGAGCAATAAAATAAACCAAAACCTGAATCAAAAGTTCGAAATAAATGTTTGAACCTGGAGGAAAGCGCATGAACTCATGCTGAGTGTAATCTGAAAACTGCTGTTTGGTCCAGGACGAATGACACTGCTGCCTGGGCTCTCATTTCTGTGCGTGTGCGTGGGTCTGCGCCTCAGGCTGGGAGAGTGATGGGCCTTGTGAGTGTGGTGTGTGCACACGAGCTAAGATGGTGGCCAGAGCAGCTGGCACACAAATCATACGGTGGGACTGTGGCCGGGACCGCGCAGGCCACGGAGCAGGGAAACGCACAGAGAGCTCACCTCTCCACACGAGCGAGAGAGCAGAGTAGAGGAGAGGAGAGGAGGGGAGAAAAGGAGAGAAGGGGAAAGAAGAGGAAAGGAGAGGAGTGGAGTGCCAAGAGTCCACAGAGGGAAGACTGAATGCCTCGCTGCCCTTAAATTAGATCACAAATTTTCTAGCTCAGGGCGGTGTCTCACCATATGCCCCTGAGGCAAAGGACTGTGCAGATTATTGTTTAATATCCTGCCACCATTCAGCACACACACACCCACACATCCTCACATATGCACACTCACACACGCACATATATACACACACATTCGCGCACACACACACACACACACACACACACACACACAAAAACACACACAACACACAAAACACACACACACACACACACACACAGACACACACACAAATACACACACACATTCACACACAGCCTTAACACACTCTCTCCCATGCAGGAGTGGGACATTTCAGCAACAGAAAAATAAAACCAAGCTGTGAGTGAACAAAGCACCCTGGCTATCACAGTGACAGACCTGGGGCCCCATGCTGGGAGACTTCTCCTGCAGGGGGCCGATCTGATGATCCATATCTCTCTCTCTGGATCACTCCATCCATCCATTATTCTAATATCACTCCAATAACACCACTAACCAGCACTAAATCATTATAGTGCTCTATCAGATTGACTATGAACTCACACAGTGACCGTGTCATTTCACTAGGATATGTACTGTATCAGGTCAGGTTATATTCACACTGAATTACAACTAATTTCCATGAGGAGCCACAAATGTATTATTTATGCCACTGTCATTGTCTCTGATGACTGAATGATTCCCTGCTTGTACCAGTCAGTGGAGGAAGCATCCTTTTAATACTATGATAATTCTGACCTTTTCCCAACAATTGATGCACAGCAAGCAAGCCTTCGGCTCTTGACAATATCACAACCCATTACATGGCAGTGTGGTGAAAGATGCGATAGCATATTCATGGAAGATCTAAGGAACCTTTTGTCAGCCCTTCCCAGCACAACCACAAGAAACATTATGAATACAGAGAATCAAACATGGCTGCAACTTACAGAGGTCTGTCAAAACACACACAAGCGTACGATGGGAGAGAGAGTGAAGGGGGACAGATGCAGAGGCAGGCAGCCACAGAGCTTTGCTTTAGTGGAGCGTTGCTCTAGCACAGAGCCATCTTACCTTCTTTCAAGTGTATTTATGCCGGCTCGGAGAAATTAGCTCTTGACAGTTTCCTGCCGAAATCTTTTTATTTTCATAATGTCTGCACGTCACAGCCGTGGTCGGGGCCTTTGTGGCGCTGCTGCACGCTTAGAGAACTTGTTCCTGACGGAAGCCAAGCTGATAGCTGATGAGCACACTCTACCACTTCTGCCACCTCTGTGTGAAATCGCAACAGCCAAAATGAACAGAGTTCACACACACACACGCACACACACACACACACACACACAGGGAGACATATATACACACAGCTACACGCATGTTGACCTCCTCTTTTTCAATTATCTAGCCTCACACAGGCGTTTTAAACTGGGGATGAAGAGAAAAAGAGGAGAGAAGAAGAATTTCTCATTTTTGTCAACCCACAAGGACAGGAGCCTGCGAGGGTTAGGGGAGAGAAGATGGCGCTGAGAGAGCCGTGTGATAAATGGCAACACAGGTGAAATTAAGGGCCTTAAAACCATTAATATCCCATAACCCACTTCTGTGGCTCCGGCGCTGCGGCTCTGGGCTCCAAATGAAAGTGCACCTCTGATTGTGCGGCTCCATCACTCAGCGGGAACAGCGGCCGCTCCAGCTCTGACAGACAGAGAGGCTCCTCCATCCGTGCCGGCGAAGTATCCCTAACGGGCGAGCGGCGGTGAAAAGTTTGCTTCAGCAGCTTGGGCTGACCTTTACCATATGAAAATATGTCTTGCTGATGGGAATCCCTGCTTTTCAACGCCTACAGTGCAACGTGTATTCGGAAACCATTTTGCTTTTTTTTTTTTCTTTTTTTTTAAAAAGGAGGACGAGATTACTTATATTTTGTGTGAAATTAAACATTTAAAGGAGCCATGCTACACACTTTTCTGTTACAACATTCTCTGAGATGCTTTTGTAAAGTTTGCAATGCCATTACAGGCAGGGAAGGGAATAATCAAATTTGAAAAGCCTGGTACGTTCCCTAGTCACATAGACATATCTTCTGTCAAAGCCAACAAGGAAAAAAATGAATTTCTGCAGCATGACCCCTTTAAACAAGTAATCTACAACAAAAAATGGGAATACAAATCTCTATTCATTAGTTTCATCACAGCTCTGACAAAGCCACAGTAAAAAGCATTACCAAAGTCTGGAGAATGGGTTTTTCTGCTTTGCTGATAACTCTTTATCTTAAATGGTCTCTCTTTTAATGCTACTGTGGAGGTGCCAGTTGCGGTGAGTTAAAATGGGTTTTGCAGAGGAGGTCAAGTTGGTTCAGTCTTCTGTTTTGATGGACATCATTGGAATATAATGTCATCACTGCAGTGCTTTGCTGGTTGGTTAGTTGGCAGCCCGGCTGCATCTCTACCCAAATAATCAAAGAATTATACAACCATCTCTGGTATTCTCACTGAATATCTCTGCCGTCTCTGCATCTGCACTCTGTGACAGACAAAAATCACTGCACTGCCTTATTTTCAGTCACAGTTATTGTCTGAATTATGAAAAGGCCTTTTCGCACAAACTAGCAACGGCAGATGAGTAATGATGCTAACCAGTGCCTTAAAATAATCTCTGACTAACCTTGTGTTTTTAAGGGCAATGATATTCAGCTGATCTAAGATGTATTGTCTGCAGTTACAGTAATGAGACAATATCAGTGGATCGGATGCCGGGTTTTCTAATCTGTTCCTAAAGTCGTCATGCCAGTCTAAAGCACCCCCTGCTGCTGTAGCCAGCTTTAGGGAAATCTCAGCATGACGCTCTCATCTACATAATCCCTACCCATATTGTGTAGCCTCAGATCTACAATCGTTCAACATTTCCACACAGAATCCCAACTTGGCTCGCTGTACATCAAAGCTGCTGTTCCGAATGTGTGTGAAACTCAGAACCGAGGCGCTGTGTACGGGAATGGGGTAATTTCCTGAGGAAGTCGGGGGCCTGTGCTGTCTGAACTGTAGGGGCTTGTTTCCCCCAAGTTGTCCTCTGTGTAGCAGGAACAGGAGCAGTGGGGTGAAGCGAGAGACCCCGCGCTTACCGCGGGAATGTGCTGACACACGGCCAGCGTTGCCTCAGACAGGCTGCTGCTGCTGCTGCTGCTACTACTGCAGCACTCGTCTCTATCTGAATGAGAAGGAACCAAAGTTCAGGCCCATGGGAGTGGAGGACTTCAAAGATGCCTTCCGCTCGCTTTCAAGTTTGCCACTGGTGAGGAGGCTCTTTGACTTTCAATGAAGATGCGCAGTGCTAGAATGAGCATAAACATATTTGAATAAGTAAGTGGGAACATATATTATTTATTTAGAGGAGAAGGTACAAAAAAGATTCTGCAGCCCCATTGCTCTCGGTGTGTGTGTGTGTGTGTGTGTGTGTGTGTGTGTGTGTGTGTGTGTGTGTGTGTGTGTGGGGGGTGTCTTCTTCTTCTGAACTACTCTCTTAAGTTCAAACACTTTCATTTCCTGACTGTCTGGTGAAAAGTCACCAAAGTTTGCATGCAAGTTACTCCTGTGGAAACATGAATGAATGTTTATGAGAAGGATCAGTTTATTTCAGTTCTGAGGAAAGCTGTTGACCCATCTGGGCTACAGCCATGACACTGGATACAGGGGGGCATTGAAGGACTGATTTGTCTGTAGGGCCCATGCCATAGCTTCTGCCCTCGTGGATTTTGTGTAGAAATATCTCACTGCTCATATAAATTCTGTCTGACAAGTTTCAAAGTTTGAAGGCATGGTCTTTATACATATGCCTAACAAAACTGTGAAAGACAAGAGATCATGACTGTATTGCAAACTGTAACATGAAAGATCCAAGATCTAAACAATGCTATTCTCTGTGCTCTTCTACATATAAACAAATAAAATAAAACCACCAGTAAATAGTACTCTCCCTGACACATCAGGTATCAGCAAAACAGAGTAATGATGGGCACACACGACAAAGGAGTGTAAGATGCAAATTGCGCAAGCCTGGCGATCAATGTGTGAGGAGCCGGTAGCCCTGACTGTGCAGGTCAGGCCTCCAGATCAATCAGGTCCGTCTCAGCATTCCATGTGGCCATATGAGGTGCCCGATATTTGAGGCTTCCTCTGAATTATGGATGGGACCGCTCTGTTTCAGCTCCTGCTCAAACGAATCTGACAGGTATTGACCCTGAGTAATACACAGAGTGAATGCTGCGCGATACATGACTGGCAGCATGATGCTCCCTCTAATTGACCTGACGCATTCTTACTGAGGAGAGGCACACACCGAGCCAGAGAGAAAACAGAGAACCTGCACAGACTCTTCTCCATCTGATCTAGGAGCAGTCCAAATGTCAATCAAATTATGATGGAGTTCTGGTGCATTTTTTTTTATCTAAGGTTGACCTTCAGTTTTTACAGAAAAATCAGAGATTATTTGATGATGTGCAGCAATTCAAAAACACTGCAGAATCTCATCTCACTCTCAGCCATCTTATCTTGCAAACTACCTAAGAAATGCAGGAAAAGTATTGATTTGACTACTGTACACAGACTATTATCTTCATCAGCAGCAGCATCAGGATTATCCAGTGTTGCCTTGGCAACATTTGGTATCCAACTTTGACGGATATTGTCAATTTTTTACAGGTTTTTCTGCTCCACTGAAACTGTGCCAGGCCGGCCTGGGCAGCTTGGTCCCTTGTGGGACATTCCTGTCCAGAAAACACACTGCACCTTGGGGGCCCATCTACGTACAGACCCATCTACCAAAATACTTCTATGCAGACATACAGACACACACACACACACACACACGCACACACGACGCGCACGCGACGCGACGCGACGCACGCGCACAAAACAAGGTCTGTACAAGGTCAGGCTTTTTTGTTGTTGTTCATCTTAACTTCTCCATCCAATCACTCCATCCAAACACAAACAACTCAATAAACAACTCATCATTAAACAAAATTTCATTAACCTAAGCCTCTGTATTTCCCAAGGTTAGCACCAGACACGTTCATTCTGCAGCCTAGTCACTGGTCAATTACAGATGGTTAATCTCACCACTCTCTCAAAGGTGGAGTTAAGACTTTGCCTTGATGGTTCTACCAGCAAGTATGAGGGAAGCGCAACAGCGCAGGCTACAAATGAACTCCAGTCAGCAATCGCAGGATCATCCTACTGCAACCTGCTTGTAGCAATCGCAGCATAGGATCATCCTACTGCAACCTGCATGGGAACATCCTACTGCAACCTGCTTGTAGCCAAAAAGAAAATGTAAACCTCAGCTGTACTGAGAATGCGTCTATTTTGGCAGCGTCTCACCACTAAACTGAGTACAACTTGGCAAGTGCACAACCCTCAAGGGCCCCTTTTAAATATGCACCGGCGTCTATACCCACATCAGCAGTATATGGGTGAAACAATGGTCACACACTTCCATTAAAGTCACATTAAGTCATTACTTACGATCAGAAGAGTTAATGTTGTAATTGATTCACAACCAATCGTGATCTCATCAGCCCGCTGCCCGCTGCCATTATGACCCATTACTCGGTCAGCCTCGGCCACGGCTCAGTAGCTCCGCGGGAGTGGCGGGGGGCGGGGGTGGGGGTGGTGGTTGTGGATGGACAAGGGGTGAGTGCAAACAACGCTGAGCTCCAAGAACTCATTTGGGTTAAAACAGATTCCTTAATGTGCTCTCATTACGACAGACAGTGAGGATGAATTTGCCCAATTTGTTTGCAGCTGGAACACTTGCTTGCTAACAGTGTTACACACGATAACGACATATCGCACAAATTAACACAAGACCCCTGTTTGGTCGTAGATAATTGATATATGTATACTGAGATGGACTTTGTCTGCCCCATTAAAAGTACATGAGGCTTGGAAAAACAGCAAGGCTCCACAAACAATCCCAATTGTGACACTCGATGAATGTTGATTAGTTCTTGCCGTGTACACACACACAGCCTGTGTTACTGTGTTAGAGTGGATTGGGGACAGGAAGAGAGATGCTTGGTGAGCTGTTAGTGTATCCCCAAGAGCTGTCGCTTGCACCTGCCAATCAAATGCCTCGGTGCCACCGACTGCTGTCATTCTATTCCCACAGGTGTTGGAGGAGAAGAGATGGTGTAGCCGCCCGCTCCGCTCCTCCTTAGTCTGCCTGTGTCACCTGCACTCACACCGGCTCACATTCTGCCCACCGTTTCTTACTCATGCGCACACACCCACACACTTCAACCAACACATGCAATATGTCTAATTCATCACATGCACACACTTGCATTCTCTTTCACTTTCTCTCATATGTGCGACACACATACTGTACACACACACACACACACACACACACACACACACACACACACAGTTATTGCATAAACATGAATGTCAACAGCAAGGCAACAGTGTAGTTTAGCCCTGGCATAGTAACAAAGCTAGAGGAAAGGAAAGCCCAACTCTAAATTCCCTCACCGTGCATACATTGGAGAAGTCTCTGATGGTGGAACCTGCCTGAGTATGCTGCTCTCCAAGGTGCTGATGCAAAGTGCTCGGGAGCAATAAGAGTCCTACAAGATTATGAGATAGTTAAGAAGTTGAGATGAGGTGATGACTGATAGTATACATAGACCATTGGAATCAGCAAACATGCTGTTCAAGAGAAGAGTTGTATAACATATTGCCTATTATAATGTAAATGTACATGTATACATATATACTAGTGTATTTCCTGACGATTCCAGGCTTCTTTTTTCTAAATACAGGATAATGTCCCTGGAAATGAAACTATCAGGGACATACAACTAAATGGTGAGTAAAAATATGTAGTGCTGCAAGGTGCCTCTAAATGTATGTCTATAAGTCCCTGTGAATGGTAACCGTGACAGGATTATAGCAGGCATGAAACAACTGAACTCGCATGTTTCGCTGGATTAAAAGTAAGTAGACCATAGCTGGTATTACTCTACACAGTTAATCCACTCAGACTGAAATGCCTGTCATTAATCTGAGGAGGCTCCATTATCAAACATTTGCCATAAAGTGCACACTAGTGTCTGCCATGACATAGCCACAGTATCACAGAAATATTGAGCTAGCTCTCTCTCTCTCTCTCTCTCTCTCTCTCTCTCTTTTTTTCTGTGTCACTTTTGAAAACTGACAACTTGAGGCTGCAACATCAAATGTGCTGTTTACCAACTGGGATGAGTGCGCCATTCAAAGGCAGCCCTGGTTTTCTCAGCGCACTGCCAAGAAAGGGCTGGTGAGAGAGAGAGAGCGCACTATACCAGAACTTGACTGCAAAAGGTCTGATTAATTATTCATCACTAACCCAATCCACTGATCTCGGTGAAGGGTTGTCTAACTCACGGTACCCTTTGAGGCAACATAAGAGCGGCTACCTACAAACACAGACGACACACTGTTTTTGACACTGAAAACCGCGGCCCATTTTACTTCCGACAAAGTAAGCAACTCCGCTAATGAGAATGTGATCAATGGGCGCTCGGCTGGCAAATGTACAGTATAGGTAACAAACGCTGCGAGCTCATTCGCTGAGTCACAGACGACGGCTCGGACCAGATCCAGCGGCTCCAGCTTTCCCATAACCCTGGCACGGGGGGCTGAATTACGGGAATACTCGCATTATGAGCTTTTGAAATGATAATGTTCAGAGCCATTACTGGACTGGAACCGCTCGACCAAATTAAGATGAGTGCGGCAACATAAGGGGCATGCTTGGAAATATTTCACGATGCATAATTCATGCGTGATTCACGTCGCTCCGCTCCTCGGCGCGCTGGGGTTGAGCTGAGCGAGGCTGACTGTCAGAACAGAGACCGTGGGCGAAATGGAGAAAAACAACTCTCTTTCACACCAGGGTTGCCACAGCGATGATAAACACTGCCCGGATGACAAAAGCGAGTCTCATGAAGGATAATCCACAGAGGGGCACTCCAGCGCACTTAGAGGAAATGTATTCACAAACAGCTTCTAATGTCGGAGGTGGTTAGCGTGTGTTATTATATGCATGCGCACATGGTGGCAGGTGCGGCTACACAATGAAATGCAAACCTAATTATTTGTACATGTAAGGTGTTGTGCTGCACACTGAACCTTTTGTGATGGTGGTCCATCAACAAATAGGTGTAGTAAAGCAGTGTTTTTCAACCTTTTTTGTGCCACGGCACACTTTTCACACTTAAAATGGCCCACAGCACACTAACATCCTGTGTGAAGAAAAAAAAAACATACCATAGCCTAAAATTTCAAATAATACACATATATGGCCTTATTATGGCTTCTATGCAAGACCTGCTCAATAAAACAAGCACCCTCTGTTTTATTTGTAGGTGACTATATCTAATTTAATTGTTGTTATGAACTGGATATGTGATGATTCTGTGAATACTGGATATGGGGCCCCCATTGTACAATGCCTGCATACCACAAATAGTGCAATCATACAATCAATGAGAGCATGTGGTTATAAATTCTTTGATGCAACAGTTGCTTTTCTGGATCAGTGAGTGACATTTGGATAATTTTCTGCGGTGCACCTGATGATCTCTCACGGCACACTAGTGTGCCCCGGCACAGTGGTTGAAAAACACTGTAGTAAAGGGCATGAAGTCACTCTCCCACTATTCAACAAATAGGTGTAGTAAAGGACATTACCATATTTTCCGGACTATAAGTCGCACCGGAGTATAAGTCGCACCAGTCAAAAAATGTGTCATAAATATATATATGTTGCACCTGAGTCGCAGGACCAGCCAAACTATGAAAAAAAGTGTGACTTATAGTCCGAAAAATACGGTACTTTAAGTCACTCTCCCACTATTCAACAAATAGGTGTAGTGTAGTAAAGGACATTACTTTAAGTCATTCTCCCACTATTCATTTTTGGGAGCTTCCAAGCTGCAGTGAGGCATCCATTGTGCATTACACTGTGTGGAAATACTAGGACACAAGGCACATTAACTTGCAGCTCCACACTGCCAACACTTGATATTCATTACACACAGTACATAGGATGAACAGAAACAGACATTATTTCAGTGGCTAATTGCAGCATGTCACACGAGGACTGTTCCTCTGACTGGACAGACAGAATGACAGCGGGTGTCATGGAGCGAGTGGTCCAACTAGACCCCATGTACAGCCAGTGTGGCCTGATCTAAATGCAAACTAAGTGACTAAGGTAATTATTCTAATGAGCTGTAACTCACTTGGAGGTTTCAAATAAAATGTTACATCCGCCAGCAGAGAGGGATTTCACCCCCTGAAGCCTTTGAAATGGCTTTTAGACAATCAATTCCAGCCACCCTCTGTTATTTGTGATTGCACATCTTCTGAAAAGCGGACAAAGTGAAAAGCTTAGGAAATGTATAATATCTATAATTACAGGAACACGAAGGGAGAAAAAAAGTGGTGATTCAATGGGGTACCGTAAATGCCCTCGCAGGCGTTCAGGCGAGTAGTGCTACTGGGCTACAAAAGAAGTACTTGGTAGAACAGCGGCCTTTAATGAACAGAGGCATAGCCTGGAATTAAACAGAAAAAAAAAAAAAAAAAAAAACCCACCATTAAACAAAAAAACACCATACAGTACATGAGTGGTTTGTAGAAACCCATTGTCTATTTTATAGGTTCAAATCAAAATGGAACATAAACAAGACCACTACCTTAGTTAGAGGAATGGTAGCAATTTCTCCAGCCTTTTCTGATCTGTAAAAGAATAAAAATATGATTGATGACAAGATTCATTGGTACATATACACTACCACAAAGAACAATAACATGCTAGAGATACTAAAAAAAAAAAACATTTTTAGATGACCGTTTAGCGAAAGAAAGATGACAGTGACAGTGACAGAAAGTCTATCCAGTGGGAGAGAATGTATATGGTCATGCATGACACTAATTTCTGTCAAAGACAACTGTGACACTGCTGACATGAACACTGGAATTAAAAAATGTATTGAATATATCCATCTCTAGGATATTAAATGCAAGTCACATGATTTCAAAGTTTATTTTTAGTCCTGCTAGGAAAGCTGAAGTGTACCAACACTTTCTGATGATCGCTTGAACACTACCAGCAACACCACCTCTAGCATCTCTCTAAAGTTAAAGGACCTGTGTTGAGAGAGAGGGCTTTGCAAAAACATTATTTGTGCAGAGATATCACTGATGCAAATCTGGGTAACTATTTAAAGATGAGCTTCATATTTAACACCACTAATAAACAAATGTGAACCCTGTAAGCAAGGCCACGGGGCTTTCATGCATCAAGCACACAGAAATGAATCAGGAGAAAGCCCCTGAGAAAACCTTTCTAGGTCTGGCCCACAGGGAACGGTATCACAGTCAATCTGTCTAACAGCACTCTTGCTGGAATCCAGCCTCTCCTATGACTTTCCCTTTCTGTGCCCTGTTTCATAGTTTTTTTTTTAAAGCCATTGCTTTTGGCCATCCCTTCTTTGTCTTTGAAATTTAAATAGCTTTTCTTCATAGCCTGAGGGTCGTTTAGCATGCGCTTCAGAGGTACTCGTGTGCTTTTGGGGGAGGGAAAAAGGCACAGTGAAAACAGTTGGTTTCAGGCTCTAAACCGCAGGGGATTTTCTGTGTGGTGGAGAACAGAGTAGAACATTAGTCTAAATGTGCTGTGTGGCACTAAGCATACATGTTGCACTTTGACATGAACTAACATACTGTATCTTGGTTAAGGATTTGTTTAAATGAGGAATATGTGGTGCATACAGATATAGCTTTGTGTTGCACACATTACTCATTATGATGATATGATTTGTGTTGTACACATTACTCATTATGTTGATAAGATTTGTGTTGTATACATTATTCGGATGATATGGTCTGTGTGTCATATTTAATTTATTCTTAAATAGTCCATTGTATATACTGTATATATTCTACAGTAGCCTATATTGTGGCATCATTTGGATATGGATAAATGGTGATTAGGGGAACAACATTAGTACAGCATCTGAAATATTTGTTAATATGCAAAACAAATAACATTACCTCTGAAACTGTGAAATGTGATAACTAACCACATATGAGAATGGTAAGCTTTTTTCATGCACTCACATAAGTCTGGAGATTGTGGGTGAAAATATACTGCATCTGTAATGAATTCATGACTGTAGAAACTCTTAAACATTTCCCTGCCTCTGCAAATGAATTATTATCCCACATTTCCACTGCAGACAATGCAATATGTAAATATGGCAGATTGAATGGAATCTGTATTTGTGGCACTGAGAGATCTATTTAAAAGTGTATTTGACAACGGACAGCGCTGGTATTCAGCCCTCCCAATGAGAGACATATTACAGCAATAGCACATGAGAACACTTCAGTACAAAAGTCATTCCATGCCGATTTGCGTGATGTCTCAAGTCTCAAACACTTCAGCACAACCTGATGTTATTAATATATCAATACTGGTTATTGGACACACCGCAATGGCTAAAAGCAATCCTCAGCAGTTAATATCCATTGCAGCCTAGCAAGGGCGCCTTTCAGTGAGACAGAGAGGCTGAGCGACAGTCCTTAGTAGCTTTCAGGCTCATCTTTAAAATATTTAACTAGGGCTCTTGTAACGGAGACAGGTAATGCTCTGGAAATGACATTCTCCATGACTTCCCCCAGTCTCACGCGGCACAGATGAATTTCCCTCGGCTTTAATTATTTCTTTCTCTCTGCTGGATCTCCCGAGTCTTCCTCTTGGCGGCAACTTGGATTGTGTGAAGCGTTCCGCGTCTGACCTCCAATTTCCCAAAACGTTCCAGAGCTTGGCTGGAAAATTGGATGCCCCACATTTCCCTCTCGCAACCTACTGGCCCTTGTAGACTCATCACATTCTTTTTTCATAGTGGTCAGGTGAAAAAAAGTCCTATAGTGACACAGTGGCCAATCTGAATACAAGAATTTGCACCATGGGGAAGAGTGGGGAACATAAAGCATAAAACCAGAGAAATCAGATTTGGACTGGAATGTTGGGAGGCACCAGCATCTGGAAACTGGCATGTTGGGTCACAGGGTTGAGTAAAATAAGAGATGAAACTAATTAAAAATAGTTCTGGGGACCCTCCTTGACCACCTTTTAGAGTACGGAAGAAGTGCAGAGCGACCCCTAAACCAGAATTCATTCCTCCCCCTAGCATTCAGCATTCAGTGCAGGAGACTTGCCACAAATCATGGATGACCTTGGCAGAACAAAACAAAACAAAAAAACCCAACAATTTGGATTTAGATCTGACTATGTAATCCCCACCACAAAACCCATTTGAAAAAGTAAAGAGAATCCTGCTAAATATTCCCATTCTCCAGCCGTGGTGCTATTTTTCCACACTAATTGACCACAGGCATACAGTGCCTTGTGCATGAGAGAGATGGAGAGAGAGACAGGGAGGCCAAAAAAACTAAAGTATTAACATTCCAAAAGAGAACAAATTGTCTGGGAAACAAACACAACTTCACATTTGATAAACTAAAAATAGAACGTGTCACAAATTATAGTTACCTTGGATTGAAAATGCTTGGCCGTGAGTGAGTTGAAAGAAAAAGCACGAAGGGCTTTCTATGCCATAAAAAATCTATTAATATTGAAATACCAATAAATATCAGAATTTGGCTCAAAATATTCCAATCGGGTATTGAGCCCATTGCTCTTTGCTCTCACAAAGTCTAGATACAGGCTTAGCAACCACAGTCTGGCAATAGAAACAGGCAGACGCAGGCAAACCTGGTTGCCTAAAGAAAACAGACTTTGTGTGAACTGTGACAAAAAAGAAATTGAGTCAGAACTACACTTCCTCACTAGCTGCCCAAACTACAAAGAAATACGCTCCAACTTCTATCCAAAATTCCAATCTATATATCCAAAATTCTTTGAGATCGAAGATCACAAGAAAATTAGATATTTATTAGGAGAAGAGGAAGATTGTGCAATACTAGCTGCACACTACATACACAACTGTGACAAAAAGAGGAGTGACCACTGAGAAACGCGCCCACACACACACACACACACACACACACACACACACACACACACACACACACACACATGCACACACACACACACACACACACAGTGTATTGATGAAGTGTAAATGTTTGTAATGTTTGTATATGTTTGTTTGTTTACTTTTTTGTAATTATCACTATTCCTGTGAACACTTTGGCAATGCATCATATGATTTGTCGTGCCAATAAAGCATATTTGAATTGAATTGAATTGACAGGGAGGGAAGGAGAGGGAGGGAGGGAGAGAGAGAGATGTGGCCCACTGTGTGGGGATGGCAGATGTAGACTGCCGTGAAGGCGTCCTGTCAAAAAAGCGAGGAGTGCTGTCAGACGCAGACACCCAAATGCAAGTGGGCCCACCAGCACGGCTTTCTCTCTCTCTCCCCAGCACCACACCAGCACGGCTCTCTCTCTCTGTCCCCAGCACCACACCAGCACGGCTCTCTCTCTCTCTCTGTCCCCCAGCACCACACCAGCACGGCTCTCTCTCTCTGTCCCCAGCACCACACCAGCACGGCTCTCTCTCTCTCTCTCTCTCTCCCGCTAGCCCAAAAGCCCTGCAACACACCATGGCCCTGAGTCCTGTAGCAGCTTACGCAACCCACATTCACCCCGGCGCGCTGGACGCTTCTGGGCGCGTTTCGGCTGTTCAGTTCAAACACCCAGGCCCCCACTCCTTCCCCTGGTGTCTCCCTTTACGCCCCCCTCCATCCTCTTTCTTCCCCAGGAAAAGGATTTAAAGGTGATGGTGATTTATGGCAAGCACAACATCGTTTCTGCAGGGTGCAAGGAGCCCAGCAGGGGGCAATGTTGCTCTTTAAGAAAATAAACATTGCCATGAGGCGGCCTCTATGTGGTGATGAGACACCTGTCACTATCTAAAGAACACATCTACCATCTACCTGTCTTCAGCATTACCAAGAGCAGGCCTATTCAAATCATCTGAATGAAATGCCAATTTTTGGGGTAAACAAATCACATTATCATATTTATTTCAAGTGGCGGTTTATCTGATAAATACTTGTGTTTGATTAGTTATATTGAGGGCAAATTGTGAAGCCCTGCCTGGATGACAGGCATGTTTATCATTCATTTGCATCACATCCGCGCTCTCTCTAGATAAAAAATAAATACATGACATTAAGCCATTAGAGAAGGGTGTGTATCCCTTTCTGATGGTCGCTCTCCGGTGCTAAAAAGTCAACAGTGGTGGAGAATCGCTCTGACAGAGGCGGCCAGCCCCATTGTGCTGCACTGATACAGAATCAGTGAGACACTCAAAAGGCGAAGCGCAGATCTAGTCAGCCTAAGGGGAGAGTTGTGCTGATACAGTAATCTTAGTGAACCTGAGCTTGTTTCCCCTCCCCTCTCGTTTTTTCTCTTTTAGGGATGCTTGTCGGCCGGCGTTTTATCACTTGTTCGTGCGGCGCTGACGTCTGAGCCACACAGGCTGGTCGTGCAGACAGGCAGCAGGGTCTGGAGCCCGCCGAGGCCTGATCCGGGGTGACGGGCCTATTTATAGCGCACAGAGAGTCCCCCAGGGGAGACATGGGGTCATAGGCTATGGGTCACAGATCACGTAAAAGGGTCCTGCACTTCCTCCTGTGCCGAAAGGTCAAAGCCAGATATCTCATGCCTTCTGGCTAAATTCCTCCTAGACCAGCCATCGCAGGTTAGAATATTAGCACGGTTAAATTCAGAGTAGTTTCTAGAGGGAGCCAACTGGACTGAGCTGCCGCTGCTGGTATTTGCATTAGTCAGTGCATGGGTGAGTAGCACCAAGGTGGCCAGACGAACAAAGCTAAATCTGCTCTCGTTCGGCATGCAAGTGGGTGGGCTGCGATGTCTGACACATCTGTGTTCTCTGATAGGGGCTGACACCCTCTCATTTGAATGAAATGCCTTTTGGAAAACACAGTAATAATGTAAGCACAATTGCAGGGTCTTTTTCAAGAGGTTAGGTCCTCAGTTAATGTGATAGCCAGATGTACTGCTGAGAAACTTTCACGTGGATGTGGACATAAAGAGAGGGGAAATGAACAGACAACAGATTTGATACCAGAGGGAGGGTTCTGTGAGTGCAATCTAATTCTTTCATCTGTCTATGACACACACACACACACACACACACACACACACACACACACACACACACACACACACACACACAATCCTCTCTGTAGAATTACCAGTGGTCTAGACTCATCTTAACAGTCTGTGTGTGCGCGCGCACGCGTGTGTGTGTGTGTGTGTGTGTATGTGTGTGTTTGCATGTGTGTGCATGTGTGTGTGTGTGTGTGTGTGTGTTCATGACTGAGTGTGCGCGTGTGTATGTGTGCCGGTGTTTGTTTGTGTACTCACTCCTCTAGAGAGATGTTGGAGTAGATAAATGTGTGTGTTGTTGGTAAACCCTGTGTCTGCATCAGGACGCCGCTGGAGTTGAATTCTTCTCCTCCCTCCACACTGCGCACTGACATCTGAGGAACGATCTCCAGCACTGCCCAGCACCTACATCAGGAGAGAGAGAGAGAGAGAGAGAGAGAGAGAGAGAGAGAGAGGGAGGGCCCCAGAAGATGAGATGATACATGTATAATAAAATACAAACAAAAAAACCCCTCACATTTGCAGCTAATGACTATGGGATCTGACATAATCAACTCCCCTGTGTTTGTGCAAATAGAGGACATGATTTATTTAATTACACAATGTTTAAGCACCTCTACACCTGCCCAACATGGAGCCATTCATCTCGACTAAGTACCTCAGATGCTTCCAACTTAGCTCAATGTAATGCTTAGTATTCATAAGCAAATCCACAGAGAGGTCCAAAGAGCAGTCCCTCCACAATACTCAGCCTCTTCAACTCCCATTCAATCATATGTTGTGTGCCCAGGCCAGCGCCCAGACCTAAATACAACACCAACACTCTGTGACTGCTTGACCTATGTCCAGATCAAATACAGTATCTGCATTTCTATGTGAGGTATTGGTTGCGCAAGGTTGTAGTCATCTAGTCATTGACATTTATATTCTTCTCTTTGAGACTGTGTCAGCCGGCAGGCATATCATAGAAAAGCACACATACTTGTGTGAACATTCCTGCCTTTCTGTGCCATTATGTGCCACCACCGTATTTCAAATGCCACAGGAGATTTCAGGCGGCGGCGCAGCAGCCACAGAAAACTGGATTTAGGGGGAAATCACAGATGACTTTGGCTTCTGCCGCTGCAGTTTTCCGGAGACGCATTATTTGTTACTAAGAGGAGTCTCCTAGCTACTGGAGGGATTATATAACAGTAGTGTCATGGTCAAAAATATGTCATTATCACAGCGTGCTGCTGTCTAGTGTGTGTGTGTCTGCCTGGAAGAGAGAGAGATGGAGAGAAAGAGATGGAGAGAGAGAGAGAGAAAGAGAGAGAGAGAGAGAGAGAGAGAGAGAGAGAGAGAGAATGAGATGGAGAGGCCATGTTGCAGGCTAACAGGTTTGCAGTGGGAAACTCCTGTTTAGCTTGTGTACCTGGGTGTTCTGGGCAAAGAGGATTATCCTTGAATCTGCATCTCCATATCTACATGTAGAAATTGAAAATAGGTCATCGGCAGAGCCAGACAGACAGCTGAGGCACAGCAACACAGAGATTGGGCTGTGACAAGAGATCAACAGCAAACTCGCTCTGTTTCTCCCTCTCTCCCTCACTCTCTCTCTCTCCCTCTCTCTCTCTCTCTCTTTTCATAGTTGTTTATGTAGTGTACCTGTCTCCTACCACTCTCTGTCTTCATCTTTCTCATTTACTCCTTCCATTTCTCTATTTTCTCTTTCATCTCTGTCCATCCCTCTCATTTGAAATCTCCCTGTGTGCCTGGCTCACTTCTCTCAGCTGGATGATTGCTGTTCTCTCCATCTCTCCCTTCTTCCTCTTCTCTTATTGTGCCATTTCACTCTCTTCATCTTCCTCTCACCAGCTCCGTCTCTCTCACTCTATCTTCATTTCTCTCTCTCTCTCTCTCTCTCTCCATCGCTCTGTCTCTCTCTCCGTTGTTCTCTCCGTGGTGCTCACTGATCCACCCACCTCCTGTCCTCCCTCTCCTTTTCACTCTCTCACTCCATCACTCTGACCCTCTGTGCTGCTGCTAAACTCACATAAAAACAAAAGGAGATTAGTTAGGGTAGAGATGGCGTGGTTACACACACACGCACACACACACACACACACGCACTCACAGACACACGCACACACACCCACACACGCACACACACACACACACACTCACACTCACAGACACACGCACACACCCACACACACACACACACGCTCACAGACACACACCCACACACACACTCACAGACACACGCACACATGCACACACACCCGCACACTCACAGACACACGCACACACACCCACACACACACACACACACACACGCACTCACAGACACACACACACACCCACACACACACACACACACACACACGCACACACACACACGCTCACAGACACACACGCACACACGCACACACGCACACACGCACACACACACACACACACACACACACACACACACAGACACACACACGCACATGCGCACACACACACAGACACAGACACACACACACACACACACACACACACACACAAAAACTGAGCAGGAGAGACACATACAGCATCAGGTCACTCTGGGTAGATCTCACCTCTGCTGCTATCGAGGGACTAAGTACTCAAGAGAATAGTTTGAGAGAGTTCAAGAGAGAAATCAATAGATGGTGTGGCCACCTAAAACCAAGGTGAGAAATAAAGCAAAACTAGTCTGGGACAGGGGAGGGTAGCGAGGTTAGAAAAAAAGTCTACTCAATAGCCAGTCATCTACTGAAAAGCAGACATTATTTTTCAGCTGTCCTTGTAGTCGTGATCCAAATATCCTACCTTTACATAATACACTGAAGGACACAAAGCTAAACAAAGAGAAGGTACATTGATTTAAAAAAAAAAACTCTTCAACTGTGCTTCTCAATTCCATGGTCTCTGAGTAAAACAAAAAAGTTATGACATCAGTCAGCAACAAACAAAATAAATGCACTGTAGACATCCATGCTGCAATTTGTCAGTCGTCAACTGCAGGACCTTGGACTGCCACTCGCGCTCTCCATAAGGGACATGGGGGGCCCAGAAGACCTATAGCAGAGTGCTAACCCATTAGAGTCAGGCAGGAGCAGAGCCCATTTTACCTCAGGACACAATGTTAAAGCTCACAAGGGGAACGTGGAGCTGTGCACAGTAGACTCAACATCACTCACATCAATCATCACAATGTGGCAAGGAAACACAACAGAGAAACAACATTTTAGCCCTGCTCTGAGTGAGCACACCAACGCAGAGCAGCAGTCTGTTGCCGTCTGTCACATTTTGTAACGACAAGGTCCATGACAGCTTCAAAAAAGAGAGGAAGAGAGAGAGAGAGGAAGAGAGAGAGAGAGAGAGAGAGAGAGAGAGAGAGAGAGAGAGAGAGAGAGAGAGAGAGAGAGAGGGAGGGTGGGAGGAAGGGAACGGGAGGAAAAAAAGGAGAAAAATGTGCCAAATTGTGACAGTTGCCCCCAAGAAAGGAGCCGGGAGTCCTAGAACACTCTGTCAGACAAGCTGCCTGGCTCTCTGGCTCTGAAGGTCAATGGCGTCCAAACTGCACGGGGGAATTATCAAAGTGCTTACCTCCACATAGTCAGAACTGATTACAGAGCCAATGCATTCTAATTACACTGCTGCCTTGCCATTTATCTAACCTCCTTCTCTTTTTTCCCCTTCTCCTCTCTCCCTCTCTTATCAGGCCTCTAGTCATTTATTGTGTAATGCCGTCTTATCCATTGTCGCGTTGCCTGGCAAACGCGTCCGGATTTATTGACTTGCGTGGAGGATGAAGGGTCATACTTTGATGGCCTCAGCAGTGTTCATCAGGGCATCTGGTTTGATGAACAGGGAGAGCATGGTTCCTGGCGTACATGGGCACAGGAGGGGGAGGGGGGGCCTCATTTTTGTGACAAATCTCACACGGTGGCAGCCTGAATGCGATAGCTCATCCGGTGGCAGTTGTCGCCGCAGTCAGCGCAGTGTCACGGCTGGAGTCCTGGCCTGATCAATGGGCAGTCCGTCGCCTCAGCCTGAACACACACTGACACGGCAACCAATGGGATAAGGGGAGGAGGGGGGAGAGGAGGAACATGCCTTAGCACACGCCACAGGTGTGAAACCCCATGGGCATCGCCATGGTGGGGCGACAGCCGATGGCAACCACCATGAGAGAGCCGGGGGGGGGGGGCACTCATTTGTTTTGAACAGGACCACCTCAATCACACATGTGAAACAGCAGCGTCTGATTGAATGCTTGGGATTACAATGAGATCAGAGGCTGGCAGGGCACAAGTATAGAGGTAAAAGACACAAACTAAACAAAACTACAAATTCCATTAGCAAGCCGAAGCAGGAGGTGAGAGGTTGAAAGCGCTGGTTAAGACAGGGGTTTTTCCTTCGGGTTCCTCAGGGAGCCCTGGCTCTGCATGGTGCCTTCGCCACCACGCCTGGCTGAACTCATCCATGCCACCTCTGATTAGCACAACACACTTGATTTAACTAAGCAAAGGGCATTAAATTTACATGATGACTTCAAACACGTGGGGCCTGGAGCAGGGCGGGGGCGGGAGGCCGAGGCCGGGGGTGACAGCCGAGCGAGCCGAGCGAGCGAACGTCCCCGAGTTCTCGCAAGGCTCAGCAGGAGCTCCCTCCACACATGATGACAGAGGAGCGCGCGCTGGCGGCCCAGATGACACGGGGGCAGAGGCTGACGCAAACCAGGCACAGATGCCTTTGTGGCGCGGCGCGCCGCGGTGTGGTGCGGTGCGGTAGCATGTGGAGGTGGAGGCACGGTTGAAGGGTTCACTGTGGGGAGGGACCGGAGCATCAGAGCATGACCTCTAAAGACAGGGAAAAATCTCATTAACACAAATAAATTAATGTACACATAAACAACAGCTGCCACCACTCCGTAAACTGGGTGATCATCACATTCAAATCAAAGTGGTTTAAAAATGAGACTCAATTTCTATGGCATGGCCTGTCAGGGTCTTGGTCAGGTTATTATATGAGTAGTTGGATGTTGGGTCTAGTGAAGCTTCATTGAGTCCATTAATCAAAAAAAGAAAAATGAATGAACCGCACAGCAAACTCCGCCGCCAGACTATGAGGCTGCGTGTTACACTGTACAAACGCGACACCACTGGTGGCAGCAAAAGTCACCCCAGGATGGAGTGCTCTGGTAATTAGGGCTGTGATAACAGCGGCAGGCTCCAGCGAGAGGGGGCAGGGCGCGCTCAAGGTCTTCGGCTGGCACACGACCCAACAGCCGGGGTGCCACCGGATACAGGGGCATTGTGGAAGGGGGGTTGGTGGAGGTTGGGTCAGGCACACACACACACACACACACACACACACACACACACACACACACACACACACACACACACACACCCGCAGAGCAACACAGTCTGGTCCCCAGCACCGTCTCCCATCACCTTTCCCCACTCGGCTGGGCACCGATCCTGCAGACCTGGCTGCTGAAGCTCCCTTGCCTGAGCGGAGCTTAATTAAACCCACTGATAGCCTCCCCTCCATTAGTGACCTGGCACTGTCTTCAGCGCTAACCAGCGCCACTCACCCACACTGGCTATAGGAGAACCGCCACAATGCTTTAAGAGGCCATGGCACTCAACCAAGGCCTAATACCACAGCTAATGAGCTTCTGGAAGCTGATTCCATTTCCCCTAAAACAGCGGAAAATATTACCCAGTGTTGACACCTTGACTATGTCCCAGCACATACTTGGAAGCTTTGGGACTGAAAATGAGAAATGGATCACGTGTGTGGAAAAAAAACATAAAGATCAACATTTTCTAGTAAAGGGGCTCTGTTCACAGAGCACTGTAAAAAGTAATGAACTCAGAGAAAAACAAAAAGTTCTCGGAGTTTTTGCTTGGTCATAGAGGTGCGCTGGCCAGCAGCTGAACAGGAGGGGACGACATAAACAGTTGATTTTAACTCAGCCATCCGGAAGCCGTGAGATTTATCTGTTAATTTGTTGTGGCTAAGCCTGAGCAGGTCTCGATGCAAGAGCATTTCTATTTTATTCCACTGTTCTTTTGCACTGAAGGTTGGCCTGGGTAGAGTTATGATCAGAACGATAATTATAGATCAACATTATGAGCTGACAAATGGAGGATGAGGAGATTGCTTGCCCAGAGCCCAGGCACTGCTGTGAGCTGGGTGGCACGTGGTGAGCAAACCTGCTTTGAATACCACGGCACACATTTCGCGCACTGTTAATGTAATATATGGGTCATTACCGTGAAAAACTGGATTAGGAGAAGTCGGTGCTCTGAAGGCACCCTCAGAGCTGCTGAACTGTATATGTATAAATAACAAATTAAATTGACATACAAATGAATGCCATTTTAATTACATCCTCCTGGTTTGTTAGAATGGTTGGTAGATGAGACACCGCCCATAATCGCAGAACAAGAGACAAGACAAGCAGCCCATTTGCTGATGTGTGTGTGTGTGTGTGTGTGTGTGTGTGTGTGTAGATAGATAGATAGATAGATAGATACTTTATTGATCCCCAGGGGAAATTCAAGGTCTTAGCAGCATACATACAACACAAACACATTCTTTAACAGCAGAAAGAGTAATTAAAGAATATAATATAAAAACACAACTAAGCAATAAGGACAGTAGAAGATGAAGAATATGCTAAATACACTAAAATACAAATTATACTAACTAACACTTAATACAATATATAAAAATATACTAAAATACAAATTACAAAAAATACAAATTATACTAACTAACACTTAATCTAAATCAATTCTAAAACAGTATCCACATAGTGGTGATTAATCAATCAGAGGCTTGCAATGACTGAGGCAGGGACTGAGCCTGTGATTCTCTGTGCATAGTAAGGTATGGTAAGGTGCTCTAAGGTGCTCTGTGTGAATGAGTGTCATGGTGGTAGTGCAATGGTGATAGTGGTCATGGTGATAGTGCAAATTAGTAAGTCCAACAGTGCAACAATGCAGAAGTAAAGTTAAGTAAAGTCTATATATCTATATATTTAACTATTTAAGAAAATGTATAAGTGTGGCCACAGTTCGGCTGTGGCATGGAGGGGGGGGGGGTTATGCATATGTGCTAATGTGCTAATATAGCACGCAACAGTGAGGCATAAAGACAGTGGTACAAGTGGCTAGTGGACAGACAGTACCAAACATGGAGGGGGTGAAGAGGCAGACAGACTATGCAGAGAAGTCTATCTCTCCTCTTCCCTTAAGTGAGGCATTGAACAGTTCAATGGCCCTGGGGACAAATTACTTTCTCAGTCTGTCCGTTGTGCAAGGAAGTGAGCGAAGTCTCCAGCTGATCAGGCTCTTCTGCTTAACAATAGTGCTGTGGAGTGGGTGACACTCATTGTCCAAGATGTTGATCAGTTTGTTCAGGGTCCTTTTGTCTGATAGTGAAGTGATGCACTCCAGTTCAGCTCCCACTACAGAGCCAGCTTTCCTAACCAGCCTGTCAATTCGCCCCGCATCCTTCTTCCTTGTGCTTCCTCCCCAGCATACTACTGCATAGAAGAGGACGCTGGCGACAACAGACTGGTAGAACATCCTGAGGAGCTTACTGCACACATTGAAGGACCACAGCCTCCTCAGGAAGTACAGCCTGCTCAGTGTTGGCTGACCAGTCCAGTTCAGTTTATTGTCCAGGTGGAGACCCAGATACTTGTAGGTGCTAACCACCTCCACAGTGACCCCATCAATGTGGACTAGTAGCAGAGTGGGCATAGACCTGCGGAAATCCACCACCATCTCCTTGGTCTTTGAAGTGTTAAGTTGAAGATGATTGAGTTTGCACCATTGCACAAAGTCCTCCACCAGGCTCCTGTACTCCTCCTCCTGCCCGTTCCTGATACACCCCCACAATTGCAGTATCATCAGAAAAACTTCTGCATGTGGCATGACTCGGTGTTGTAGCAGAAGTCAGATGTGTACAGGGTGAACAGGACTGGAGAGAGCACAGTTCCCTGTGGCGCTCCGGTGCTGCAGATCACAGTGTCAGAGAGACAGTTCTGTGTGTGTGTGTGTGTGTGTGTGTGTGTGTGCTTGCGCGTTTGTGTTGTGTTGTGTGGGGGCTGCAATTCAAAAAGCGCAGCTCTGGCTATTTTGATTAACTTCCCTTTGTCACAAAAAGGCCAGATGCAGCCAATTTGCAGGATGCAAATTAAGTAGACAGGGAGTATTTTAAGCTGTTGAAACAGGAGAAGGGTGCTGACAGTGGGGATAAAACTTCATTGTTGCGAGGCATCAGACAGAAACAGTAAAAATGAAGCCAGGCAAATAATTGCTGAGAGAGCTTTCCGAGAATGAATGGGGAGACATGGGGGTGAGCTAAATCAAACGGGCATCTCGGCGGAAGAAATCAAATATTCTCAGGATATACGCGGGAAATCCAATAAAATATTATATAAGTGGTTTGTCTTATTAGCAAAGCACAAATTGCTGCATCAAAAGGTATTATCGCAATGAAAAAGGCAAATATATTAGATTGTGTGCATCGCGAAAACCAGGGGCTGGAAGAACAATAGAGAGGGAGTTTAAAGCGTCCTATTATTTTCAGGCACCGCGAACAAGTGTTCCTGAAGAGCATCAAACAACAACAAAACATCCCTCTGTGTTTTTCTCCTCCTCTGTAAAGCCAGACAAGACATCTCTAGCCGCCAAGGAGACGTGTTAACCGTGCAGATGCTGTCATTTAAGCCGTGTGAAGTGGATGTTTACAAGCGAAGGTGCTGCTGTCAGGAGTTAAGCATATGCGAGGAGACGGAGGTGCAGGTGAGACACGGACGAGGATGACGCCCCGTAACAAACAGCCTCGTGGAAGTGATGTGAGCGGACCACGAGATGACAGTGAGGCGACGGCGAGCTCACACAGGTGCCCGTCCGAGTCCGTCCTGGCTGATGCGAGCGCTCCTGTCGCCTGGTGGCATCACACTTCCTTCCCTTTCATCTGCTCTGCCATAATTGCTTCTGCTCTCCTGAGGTACAAACTGCTGATTGCTAACTCAATAGATTCTTTACAGATGATTAGACACAATATGGAGCCCCGTGGTTGAGACGCCTCTCTTCTCTCTGACGCACATTAACAAGTGAGACATGAGAGAAGGAAAACTCCCCACAACAACAACAACAACAACAACATCAACATCAACAACATCAACATCAGGCACAGCAGCAGGAGTTCCCCTCGTCGGAACAGGACCCTGAGAGTCACGCAACGCAAGACTTTCTCGCCTTGTCTTTCCTCAACAGGCAGCCGAGGCCGATTTACATTCCCTGACAAAGCCAGAGCGGGCCTGTCATCCTATCCGGGGGCCTCGCCGGTGGTCCCGAGCAGCCCCAGTCTTACTGGAGCATGTCAGGCCATTGCCTGGATCAGGTGTTGCTCTGCTGCCTGTCTGTCAAAGACACGGAGCAGCTCAGCGGGCTGTGGGCTTCTCACCACCCAGCCCAGCCCAGCCTGTCACAGCACAGCACAGCTCTGCACGGCACAGCAGAAGCCTGGAGCCGCGGCCTGACATGGCCAGCTTCTCACAAGAAGGGAAAAAAACACGTGTAACCTCAGAGACCTGTCCATGTTCTGCCGCTTGTCAAAAGCACATCACTGCTGAGAACCAGCCATGACAGCAGTGGAGCATGCAAGTACAGCATCTAGTGTAAAGTAAACTGGCCAAACTACTGGCACCCAAATAAAACCCAAAACGCAGGAATATGCATGCAGTGGGCGGTTTAATAGCACTTACCACAATATATTTAGGACAGTACATGTCGTGAGGCCTCCCAGTAGCATTCTTCGGAACCACAAAATCTGTTGAAGGAGGACAGAGCATGCATGAATCAGACTATTGGACACTTACTGTCACATGCATCAAACCACACATGCTATTACTCTCTCCAGTCCCACATGTTGCCCCGAAGTGATGGCCCATTTTCAACAGGAGGGCGTGAAGCTGGTTTGAGAAAGAAGCCATCAGGAGATACAACTCAGGGGCTTTTTCTATAAGCTAGACGCCCTTGGGGGATCTCTGCTAGCTTTCCTCCTACGTCTGCTTGCTAACTGGAATCCTTCCACGAAGTGATGTCTCTAAAACCAGGTGAGGAAATCGATGATGAAATCTAACCATCTAGCCACGAACTTGTTTTTAAGATGTCAAGAGATCTACAACTAATGTTCCAAACTGCATTTTGCACAATAACCACAGATTATTTTACAGTATGTAACGTGATGGTGTCAACTGAAGTTCCACTAATAAGCCAACCTGTATTTTGTCATAGAGACTCAAATGATATTCAAGGTAACCAACATCAAACTGTATGCATTGCATGTGTCTGATAAATATGCTCCATCCATTACCTGTGTCTTGTTATGGGAGATCTCAGAGAAGAGGAATGGCATCACATTGACAATCCCACCTGTGAAACCAAAACACAGAGAGTCCACTACTGGAACACATGAGGGAAGAGGGAGCATTTGAGGAAAGCAGCATGTCA